>NC_056725.1:247302319-247614819 GCF_019279795.1 Protopterus annectens | reverse complement strand
ACACAAACAAACAAACCAACTTGTAAAAACTACAAGAAAAACCTAGCCAGTTTAAACCAGTCCACTTATGCTGTGCTGGCAAAGTCATATGGAGGCTGAAACATGCATGTCCACAGCTAGCGTGATTTGGCTTTATTGCCTTGAGACTTAAACAATGTAAAAAGTCATAGACATTCATAAGCCCTGCTTCTAAAACACTTGATGTTCTTAAGGGGTCATTTGTATAAATCCCATGGGCCTCTATTACCAGAAGTTTAAGGTATCACACTGTGAAAACTCTTTTGCAAGGTTTTTCTTTTATTTTTTCACTAAATAAGAGAAATAAAGTAACACAAACTTGCTGTTGGTAAAGATGTTTTGTAAAAAAATCACTTTTTAAATAAATCCAAACACATTCCAGCTGTGCACGCGTTTATCATAACTGAAAAAAATACCTGCACTGCTTGAAGTAATATCATTGAAAATGTCTTGTCAAAATGATTTTGTTTTCAGAGAATTTTCCATGGTTATGTAGAATGTCCACATTGTTTGCCAGATCATTGAATTGCAGTACACTAACTTTCCTATTTATTTTTATCATTCGTGTTAATCAACACCCCTCCTATGACAATCATGGTCCTTTTTCCTGTTATCCCATTGACCATTCCTAATATCCAGTTTCATAGAAAAACAGAGAGAAAAATAAAAGCTGAAAACTGCGGCCATCATCTCCCAGGTGTAAGGAGATTTCTTGTATGATTGTTTCATCTCGACCACTGGCTGAAAAACATGCTGAAATTCCTGCTATTACTAGATGCAGTACAACTGTGTGCTTCCACAAATCTGTGATCTCCAACTAATTTGCAAATCAATGTAAGTGACTTACTTTAGTGTAAAGCCTATCTATATACAGGTTTACACCAGGGCCAGATTCTAAAAGACCTGTTGTCAGTGCAAGTGGTCACTTACTCTGAGAAAAGGTGTTTTGGAATGTGGTCCTCTGTGTCCAGACTCTATCAATAACATCCCACCAACTTAGGATGGACAAGCCACCACTGGTTGCTCACTCTCAGTGGTCCCTGGTTGGCTGTTCCAGAAATGGGTCCACTAATCAAACCCAGGTCACCATGCATTTAAGGATCTTGGAATTAGAAGAAATAGAGTAAGCAACATTTGAAGACTTTCATATATGGAGTATCTACATAGTGACAACCCACGTTTGATTTTAAGTACATCTTGAATGATCTATAATCTAAGTAAAACTAAAATCAGCTATGTTGTATGCATATAGTTGAACGAATACTGATACAAGCTCAATACATTACTAGATACATACAAAAAAAAAATAAATTAGGACCCTGCTTGGTAAATGAAAGGAAAATGCAAATAAACCAAGCTTGCACTCTGATAATAGAGTAGGGTTTGGGTCACATTTTAGAGTGTTACTCAGCAGCAGCTACTTTGTGTTAAAGATTTTATCTACCAAAATCAAAGCAGAAGAATTGCAGGACAATTAATGCAATGTCTAACCAATTTGTGGAAAGGACAGTCAGAGGAAAGACATGAGAATAAGAAAGCAGGTAGAAAGTATGTCAGAAAAGTAAGAAGTGAAAATCAGAGAGAGGGAATGCAGGAAATGAGAATCAGAAGTAGGCTAATAACAGTAAAAATAGGGATCTGAAAGGGAAGGATTTTGTGTAAAAGAAAGAATTGGAGATTATGATACAAACGTAGGAAGAGACACAAGAAGACTTTAAGAGCAAGGTATGGAAATTATGCTAGTTATGAGAGTTTGTTTTAATAAAGCTGATTTGAACAGTGAAAGAGGTGTGTGACGCGACACTATTTGCAGTAGTGCAAAAGTCAATGGTTGTAGATGAAGTAGCAAGGGTGCACTTCTGTACTGTCAAAATAGCACCACATGTTCAAAAAATTCTGCAGAAGCACATATAGAGAGGTTTTAATGTATGCAGCAATAAAACATACAATTTTTCTGGCCAGAATTATTTTGGGTGATTCTCTTGTTGCCACGGAAGATTATAAAGTGGTGTCTGTTGTTGTTTAGTATGAGTGTTCTACAAGTGCTTGAGACCCAAGCACTTGAAACCAACTGTCTTGAAGTCAGGACCTTGAGCATCTTGTAGCTCATGAAGGCTGCTGCTTGTGCCTGAGCTCGAATATGAGTTTTGGCAAGTAGCTGTGTGGGGGGAGCAGGAGGAGGGTTAGAGTCAAAGTGTGGGAGGCGGGGTTAGAATTAGGGGATGGGAGGAGGATTTTAGATTTAGGGAGGCAGTAGGGAGTTTGAGGATTAGGGATTGGGATAGGAGTTTTAGGTTTAGGGAGTGGCAAGAAAGGTTTAAACTTAGGAAATGACCAGGGAATTTAGTTTTAAGGATGGAGGTTGGGGTTTTAATTTGGAGAAGCTTTAGGGATAAGGAAGTGGTAAGGGAGTTTTACATATAGGGTTCTTGCAGGGCTTTGGGCAGTGGTGGCTCATGCTATTGGACTGCAGGCCCCCACCTATTCAATGAAGATAGATGGCAGTCCCAGAACTGCACATGTGTGATTGACGAGTTCCTATTCGGAGTCTAGATCAATCCAGACTGCTATTTAACCAGTCCAGATCAATTAAATATAGCTGGTAGCTAGAGTTACTCAGGCTCAAACCCTGCACCTTGGCTACAGGTATCAAGAACCTGAATTACCTACCCACCACCACTTCTGAAAACTGTTGAGATTTTTGCCTCATATTTTTGTTCTGTTCTGTTCCTCATAAAATCTGTGGTTTTCTGGATTTTTGTAATCAGTGAATGACAGGCATTTGAATTTCAGACTTTGACCTTTTATTCTAGCAATTTTCTAAGTTTATAAGATCAATATTTGAAAAGTATCCCTATTTTTGTGGTTGCATTCCTCCATTCTTGGCTTTGTCTAGATTTTTTGTGCTAACAGATTGAGAGTTATGGTGAGAACTGAATTCACTGAATATGTATGGGGGGGTTGTATTCCCCCATTATTGGCTTTGTCCGGGTGACTTGTGCTCAGAGGTTGAGAGCTATGTTGAAAACTGAATTCAGTCAATAATAGCCATTTAAGTTTCAGTATTCCCATCTTTCAAGAAGCTGCTGATTTGGCATAGTTGTATGTTGCTCTGACTATAGTGCACAGGGTCCTGGGTTCAAGACTTGGCAGTGTAATGCATGGTGGTAACACAACATGTCGTTCTAGCAACTTTCCAAATGTACACAAGCAATGTTTAAAATGTGTCCCTGGTTTTTGGGCTTTTATCCCCCCTCCAGTAAATTTTGGATTTTCCAGATTTCTTGTGCTGCAAAGTTGAGAGATACAGTTAAGTGTTGAGTGCATTTTACAAGGAGTTGAGAGCTTCAGGAGAAGAGAAGTTTAGTGCTGCTTATGGGGAGTCTGCTTGCATTTTTAATAGCATAACAAGTTGAATATTTGCTTTTGATGCAGAAGGCTGTGGGTTCTACTCCCACAGTATTTAGATGCATTGCTGATATTGTCCTGTGCTGTACTTTTTTAAGGGGGTGAATGCTGCAGTCCTGAGAATATCCTCTTTGAGAGAGATACCTAGTAACTATGAACCTGTTATCCGTTTGCCATCCATTCCCTATTGCAATATTACTAGCTTATCATTTTTTAATGTAACATAGGCAATTTATTCCTCAAGGACAACAGCTACTTTTTGTAGATGAAACAATGAAATATAAAGTTGTTTGCTAGCAGCAACCTCTTTATTAGTTATCAATATCCTTAATGTGGAATTATTTAGATGACTTTTACTTCTGCAGAGATTGTGCATATTTACTGATACTGGTAGATTGTAAAAGTTTGAATAGACTTTTATGATGGAAATCTGAATTGGGCATTTTTGTCATTATTGGCACATGCATTTTGTTTCATTGTTTACTGGAAAAATGTTCAAAACAACAAATTTAAAACACCATCTAACAACTGTACTGTATTATACAAGGAATATAATTTAGTACAATCAGGAAGGTGTTTACTGATTATTCAATCAGCTCAGGTATGCCCCCTCCTAGTTCTTGGTTGGATGTGTTCAATTAAGAACCAGTTAAATCAACTGTCTACAAGCAGAAACTATTTTTGTTACTGAATATTTTCACTGATTGAGTCTGAATGCTAATGAAAGTGATGAAGCCAGATTGAAGCAATCACTTCTCTTAGATCTTCATTTTTTTTGGGGGGAGGGGGTACTTATTGTCCACACCTAGGGAACTAAGTCTGTCATGTAAGATTTCTGCCACACAGTTCTCTTGGGTGAAATATACCTCTCAACTGTCCAGATTTTCACATAATGAATAGATTTTTGCTTCTTATTTTTGGTTTGCTCCTCATAAAATTTATGGTTTTCTGGCAAACCTTTTAGGAGGGAAGTCACTTAATAATGACAGACATTGAGTTTCAGACTTCATACCCTTCAGCAAAATGCATGCTAAAGCAAGACCTGTTATTCTATCAACTGTCTAAGTTTATACAATAGCAATTTTTAGTACTGTTTGTTTGTTCCCCCAATATATTTGGTCTTGTCCAGATTTCCTGCATTAAGAGGTTGAGAGGTATGTGCAAATAAATCACTTTATAGAATTAGGAATATTCAAACCTCTCAACTGTCCCCAATTTTGGCTCAAAATGTTGCTCTCCCACTAATAATCCCTCCGCAAAATGGCAATTTTGGAAGAAATGTGGAGGGTTTACAATTAATAAATAATTGTAATGATCAGAGTTACAGATTACTTTTACTTTAGAAATGCATGTAGATTGTCTTATTTTGTCAGCTGCTCAACTTACTAATATTTAAAAAGTGTCCATTCTTTGACAGGTTCCCTGTTGTATTGTGTGGCTATTTTATATTTTTGCATCACATTTTTGGTCTGTTTTTCATAAAATCATGGTTTTCTGGCAAATTAGTGGCAAATCATTAAAGATTGAAGTCAGAAAATAATGACCGATATTTGAGTTTCAGATTTCATACCCTTCAGAAAATTCATACTAATGTAAGACCTACTATTCTATTATCTTTCTAAGTTTATAAGAGAAATATTTAAAAATGGTCCTTATTTTTGGGCTTTTGTCCCACTTCTGTTTATGGATTTTTCCAGATTTCTTGGTCTGAGGTTGAGAGGTATGACAAATGTGTCAGGACCATTACTGTCAGCTAGAGACATTTCAAATTGTGACATACTTGTTGTACCCCACTGTCCCCATGTAGTGACTCTGGAAGTGTCCAAGCTAGGCAAGGAGCAGTTATGCAGTGAAAGTGTACAAAGTATCCCCCCATTCAAAGTAGACACAGGTACTACATTGGCCTTTCATCTATCCTTGATTTTGCAGAATGTTCTGGTTTTCTGTCATATTTTTATACTGTTAAATTATGCTTATTATTATTCAGAAAATGCATGTTGTTACAGTGCCTGTTGTTCTGTGTTTAAGTAGTAATGCTTTAATGACCATCAGGTAAGCTTGTCTGAGATTGTAAGATGAAAGTAAGCTTTAATAAGCATACTGTTCAAGAAATATCAACATTGAAAGCCTTTTTGTTGTTGCCATGCTGAGAATATTTACATAACTAGATAATGTATAAGCCTTAGGTATTGAAATGCATATGGCAGTATTTGTAATAAAGGACAGGATTACAGTATTTTCAGAAGCTCATTACATTTGTTGGAGACTTGCAGTCATCTTCGCAAGCTTTACCCGTAAACTAAACAGAATCCCAATCTATCATGTGTGGTCCATAACCTGTGCAGTAATCCTTTAAGTAATTTACCTTGAGCTTGTTTGTTATTTGCTGTTCATTTTTCACTTTGATCATGTTTTCCCCATGAAACAAGTAGATAGTTGTTGTCAGGCAGCAGGACTTTTTTGGATAAGAAATATTTTTACAAGTGGGAGTAATCGGTATCACAGAAATTGCTACCTTCATCATGTTGCTTGGTGCTTTTATAAAGCTGAATATAAATTATAATTAGAATTGCAGTGCAAGGAGAAGTGGTTTGAGTTGAGTGCTGCTTGTTTTTTTTTTTATACTTGATTTCGACTGACATTCCAGTAATGAATTTAAAAAGTAATTTATTTTTTCATGCCTCACAGCCTTTTTGTTTCCATATAGATATTAAGTAAGCTGTCATGTAGCCAATGCACTGAAATATTTTTTTTCTTCTCCACTTCATTTTGTCTTGATTGGACTCTCATAATGAAGGTTTGCCACCAAGGGCAGTGTATTTAATTAAAGTCCCAGTTTTTGTGGTTTTGAGCATAGCCCCACTTCTTTTCTATTTGGACACACCCCTTCACGTTGACCCCACCCATTCAGCTACCTCCTGCAACTCGCTTTGATTTGAAGTCACCAGCCACCACTGGCTTTGGGAACTAAATCGTTACGGAAGACTGAGTTAGTGGGAGTTCACGCACCTGCCAATCCGAGCAAGTGGCAGTGAGAACAAGTGTATCATGAGCATATCACTTGCAAGTGTTTCTAGTAAACCCTTTCAGCATCATGGTCATAATGCAGTTAAAAACTTCTCTAAAGTGAGGATAAGAGGAAATAGCTGTGTTTGGGTGTACTGACACCACAGTTTGCTTCCATGGCACTCTTGTCACAGAAGTGAAAATACCCCAGGTCACTCAAATGTGCGTAATAATTTTTTTTACATTTTTTTCTGTTTTAAAGATCTGCTTGTATCTTAATGACAACATACCTCTCAACAGTCCAAATTTTTGCAGAATGACCAGAAATTTGCTTCATATTTCTGGTCTGTTCTTTATTAAATTTGTGGTTTTCTGGCAAATCACTGAGGATTAAAGTCACTAAATAACAACATACATGACTTTCAGACTTTATATCATTCAGAAAATGCATGGTAAAACAGCACCTCTTATTTTAGCAACATTCTAAGTTTATACGATAAATAGCTACAATATGTCCCTATTTTGGGGGCCTTTGTCTCCCCATTATTTTAGGCTTTGTCAAGATTTCTTGTACTAAGATGTTGGGAGGTATAAATGGCAATGATATTTTGTTTGCAATAACTTTCAATTCTCAATAGAAATATAAATGTTTGGAGTATAATTTTGGGATATTGCTTAAGTCTACTATTTACATTGTGCATCTGCATATACTGAAGGTACTCCATGCATTTGTGTGTGTGTGTGTGTGTGTGTGTGTGTGTGTGTGTGTGTGTGTGTGTGTGTGTGTGTGTGAATGTGTGTGTGTGTGTTTAGAAGGCTATTTAAAATAAATTTTCTACCAAATTTACTTGCTTTTTTACTAGTAAATTGAGGTCATTTTGCTTACTTGTCACGTTTATTGACGTCAGTCATACAATGAATGTATACATTATCTGCTGAGTAAACTAGTTATTAATGTTGCTTTTGCTTGTATGCACTTTTTACATTATCTTATTCCCTTTTATCTGTTCTAGCTTTCAGTCAGAAGGTTTTGCTTAAAACTGTACTTTATTTAGAGCTGTTCACATATTTGGCACTTTTAATAAGTAATTTAACTAAATGTGCTACCAAATATTTCCTTAATTCAGCTATCCCTCAGAACACTAAGTACCAACATCAGTTGCAGCTACAGTCATCCACTTTGTTCAGTGGCTCTACACATGGATTCAGATCTTCCTGAATATAATTATGAAACAGAGTTCTTAAGCTGACTTCCATCATTTTTCAAATTAACTGCTTTATTGCTTTCCACAATGGAATTGTTAAAGGAGCTTACTTGCCTTGATTAAACTTTTTGTCTGGCAGCTTATCGAAGCATGTTGACTTAAATCCCTCCTACCCACATGGTCTTTTCTCTGCTATTTTATAACCAAGAAACATGGGTCTATATCACTTCATCGAAGTTTACTTACCTCGAACAGCTATTCATCTAACTGACATCATCGAATGGCCCTTCATTGAATGTTCACATCAGTGGACATTTTTCTCCAGTAAGAAATCACTTGGCCAGCATACCTACCTACACGTACACCAAAATATATCAAACCCACCAAAGTGGGGGGCTATGGCCCCCATACCAACCCTCCCACAACCCCTCTACTTATATATACCAACTCAGAGATCACACTACAGTGGGGAAAATGGCAAATTTCTATATGCTGGCCAAGTGACTTCTTTCCCTGGGAAAAACTTTCACTGATGTGAATGCTCAAAGAAGGGCTGTTTGACAATGTTGGTTCGGTGAACAGCAGTTTGAGGTAAGTAAACTTTGATGAAGTGATATAATCCCAAGGAGCATACCTCTGTAACACTGAAACTTGTGAAGGAACCATTGAAGCTACTCTAAAAATAAGTTAATCGCCACTACATTTCATGTTCTACTTTAACTCTGCAGGTTGTCTCCTCCGTTTTGAGAAAGTAGTATCTCACCATATCATCTGAATCAGTTTCTTCTGCACATATGTATGCTGCTTGACTCATGCTGACACACAGGTGTTGCTAACATCTCTCCTCTTCAACCCCCAGTTCCCCAGCCATCTCACAGTCGCTCAAACGTATACTATCCTGTCTCCATACCTTTACATATCATCAACCACACCCTTTAAAGTTAGAGGATGCCACCTTACTATAGTAATCTAATATTAATTATAAATCACTTACATAATCTCTATTAAATATACATCTCGACCTCTACCATTCTTTGCTAAGACTATTTTAAATCTACCTCCATTACCTCACACTTACAACAACAAACCTTCTCTATATCCATCCCTGATCTGTCCACTCCCCCTCACATTTGATAAGCATCCATTCTAGCATAACAGGTATAAAGCTATCTCTTCCCTCCTTTCCTACGTACTTTATACTGCACCAATATACTTGCATTACCATACTGACTCACAACACCATACATCGCCATTGCACTTATGCCTGTATTACTCATACTGTTACTCACAACTCATCTACATTTGCACCTACGTCTAAAAATTACCCTAACTCTTGCTCTCATCTCACCCTTAATCCAAAACTTTAGCACTCACCTTCTACATTACTTACAAAAACAACACATGCTGTTAGGACAAGAGAAGAATCACCTACATCAAATATATGAATTATTTGATTCACAGCAGTACAAATCCCATTAAACAAGCATAAAATCTGTCCAGACTAAACCTCAAGTTCCAAAAACTCTCTCTTTAAATTTTCCCCTATGCTTTTTATCATTTTATTCAAAAGGCACATCATACTGAATCCTGGACCTACCTCCTCGTAAAATGTTATTGGTCTACTGCACACACACAGCTAAATGTTCCCTCCTCAATGCACAAAGTATCAAAAATGAACTTGATCAAGTGAGTGCGTCTATCACCTGCCACAAACAGGAAATATCAATTACAATATCACGGCTGAAATATGATACACTTAACTTCCAGTATATTCTTTCATGATACCATTACTCACATGATACTACACCTGATTGAAGTTTGCACTGCATTCACTTCTATTTTATAAATCTAACTTTAGCTCTAAAGTAATAACACAACCAATACTTCCACAAACAACACTTTTTCTGATATCATCTATATATCTCTCCCAAAAAATGTAATCTTCTTCTTCTATACTTAACGAGTTTTGGCCAATGGTATGACAAAACTTCTGGATGATCTATATCTGATGCAAATAGCATTTGAGACTACATGATCCAAAGTACATGATTTCAACCACTCCACACTAGACTTAGCCATCACAAACAGAACCTAGTCCGTCTCCAGTCTTATCACCCCCTCTTTTTTCAGTGACCAATGTCCCATAGCTTTCACTGCCAACACCTTTAATCCTCTCCCAAACTCATTACAATTAAAGCAAAATCCTAAAACACTACTTATCAAGTCTTAACTGACAACCCCTGGCAGTGACAACCTTCACCCATAGTTTATTTATCATTGTATAGGCAACATCATAATCCCATTGAAACAGATCTACACCTGTGTATTGCAATTAATATTATGCCTAAAATTTGGAAAAGTGCCATTGTGAAACCACTGACTAAGAAACCCAGTCACTCTAATCCATTAGACTTTCATCTCATTTCTATTCTCCCTACTCTAGAAAAGATTCTGAAAAAGTTACTGTATTTACAATTCACTTAATAAGTCAACCAATACCACCGTCTTTCCCAAAGCAGCATGGCATTTGTTCTGGCCACAGTACAACTGCTGTTATCTGGACATTCGGTGACAACAATCCTCTTGGAATGGGCAAATGCCTAATTACTGGAGACATTTTTATTGACCTCACCAGAGCCTTTGATCATCCTGATCCATCAATCCCTCTAAATCATCACACTCAAAAAGACATTAGTGATGACATATTGACCCGATTCAAAAACCATCTCTCTAATCATCACTTCTCAGTTAGTAGAAATTGATTAACCTCTTCAGCAGTGCCTCTGCAGAATGGTGTCCCTCAATGATCTATGCTGGCATCTCTTCACTTTTCTATCTACATTAACAAACTTCCTTCTGACTTATCTCA
Organism: Protopterus annectens; assembly: GCF_019279795.1. Taxonomy (NCBI): domain Eukaryota; kingdom Metazoa; phylum Chordata; order Ceratodontiformes; family Protopteridae; genus Protopterus; species Protopterus annectens. Next base: position 247,604,313 of record NC_056725.1, on the reverse strand, counting down.
TGTTCCTCTCCTACTTTAGGGTCCTAGTCCACTTCAGTTATTCTGTCTCTTCTCTGAAACTCAAACTTCAGATTGATTTTCTTGCTCTTTACTCAATGAGTCAGTGGTAAACAATTACTACTAAACTCCTCTAAAACAAAAACAGTGCTTTTTGGCACTAGTCAAAAGCTCACTTCTATCTGCAGGTCTCTAAACATCCTCTGTCATCGTAATAACTTTATTAAAAATGTCACTTCATTCAAATATTTGGGGATTTGGTTTGACCTATCCTAAATTTCCAACCCTGTGTGATCTACGCACAAAAAAACAACTCTTTCCTATTCTGGGCTAATAGGATCTCCCATTTTTCTATCCAGACTCTGTAGAAATGCTATAGGTAAATGTATCTTATTGTCTCAGCTAGAATACTACCTCCTGCTAATAGCTGAATCTTATAAAAGAAATGTGTCAACCATTCAGTCTGTTTCAAATGTCATTTACAGATTCATTCCTCTCTCTCCAACAAATAAACACCATTGCAAAACCATTGAAAAAGCTAAATGGCCAGCTTTGAAGCAGCATGCTGACTTTCTACTTGCTTCTCAACTTTATTTAATCTTATCAAGAATGACACCTTCCCTCCACTAGCTTCCAGACTATTCAGAGATGGATCAATATACAACCTTAGACATCCTAACCACTCATGCCCTCTTCTCCACCCCTCCAAACTAGGCTTTGCTGCACAGACCATGCTTTCTCTGTCATTAGTCCTGAACTGTGGGAACTTCCTCCCTTCTTTTCTTAAAGACAATTCATCTTACCACATTTTCCATACACAAATATAAGCACATGTCAAGTCTCTAGGTAAATGCAACTGCTACTCCTCTGGCCATGCAACTTAACCTGCTCATTCCTCATTCAGCATACCTGCCTTGCTCTGGATCTATTTTTGATTGTGATTCTTTCAGCATGCCATCTCTGATTTCCACTCTATATAATGTATGCATATTTGAAACAAAAAACAGGCTCCGATCTAACTTGAACCACTCACTGCAGTTTATTGTAAAGCACTTTTCGTCAACACTAATGGAAAACTTCTTCAGACAACAAGGTACAACAAAGCACTCCTTTTAAAACTAAAAGGGTGGCAACATTAACAATCAACTCATTACCCTAATTACTCAAAGAATCAATCAATTAGAAAACATAAAAATCCTGTTACAAAGCAAAAAACACAGCATCAATGGGCCCAGACGGTGTCCCGGGCTGCGTCTTACATGAGCTCCAAGAAGAACTAAACCCTCACTTAAAGACACTGTTCAATCTCAGCCTTACTACAGGATATGTATCCAAGGAATGGCATACAGCAATAGTGGTCCCGCTCCACAAAGCTGGTGCCACAACAGACCCCAGAAACTATCGCCCTATAAGCCTGACCAGCCTGGTCTGCAAGGCTATGGAGCGTATCATCATGGAAATCATAAACAAGGACATTGGGAACCTCCAGACACTGGATCCTATCCAATTCGGCTTTGTTAAGGGCAGATCTTGCCTCTTGAACCTGGTTGACTTCTTTGAAACTGTTACCAAAGCCATAGATGAAGGGAAGGTAGTCCACACAGCCTACCTGGACCTCGCAAAAGCCTTCGACACAATACCCCACTTGGGCATCATAAATAAGCTCACCAGCTTAAATATCAACCTCTATGTCACAAGATGGGTTGCAAACTGGCTCAGGGATAGAACCCACATGGTCAGAATGGCAGGTGCCATGTCAGACTCTAAACCAGTTACAAGTGGCATCCCACAAGGCTCAGTCCTGGGACCTCTCTTGTTCGGTATATATTTCTCCAAGGTACAGGCTAACACGGGTGGACTATGGCTGACAAAGTTCGCAGACAACTGCAAACTGGGTGCCATAATCGTCTCTCCGGCTGACATGAGCATCCTCCAAAAGGGTCTCACAGAGACGGATAACTGGTGCCAGAGCCATGGCCTAAAGCTAAATGCCAAAAAGTGCATTGTCATCCCCTTTGGGAAAAACAAAGTGCCCACAAATTACCACATAGGTGGTAATCCATGAAGTACGGAAGAAGTAATTAGGGACTTGGGGACCCAAGTAGATAGTAATCTCTCCTTTGACAATCACATTGCCAAAGTAGTTAGAAAGACCTTCTATATAGCCTACCTTATCATGAAAGGGTTCACATCTAGATCTAGAGAGGTCATTGTGCCCCTCTACTCATCACTTATCAGGTCCATAATTGAATACAATGCCCCATTTGGGATGTACCTTACCCAACACCTGCAGCAACTGGAAAGACCCCAAAAGTACCTCACCAAGAGGATCAAGGGACTCAAACAGATGCCCTATGCACTATGGCTAAAGAAACTCCAGCTCTACTCAGTTGTGTACCACCTACTCAGAGGCGATCTGTGTCTGACGTATAAAGCCATGTCCAACCCAGAATTAATGGACATGCTCCACCTCAAGAAATCCAAATCCCGTAGAGCTACATGCTCCAGGGACTTGAACCTCAGCACAGAAATAAATAGGACATGCTGGAGGGATAGATTCATATCCCAGAGGCTCCCCTCCCTCTGGAACGAAATCCCAATCCATGTTAGGCAGAGCCCCTCACTCACCCTTTTCAAGAGAAATCTTGACGAGTGGATGGGAGACCGTATGTTTACCCCTGGGATCTCTTCTGTGTCCTTGCTAGACAGAGGTACAGTAAACTAACCTTAATATGGCTACCTTCTGTGACCTACTATACAGAGGCACAGTCAACTAATCTAAAAGGGTGGCGAAAGCCAAATGCACTCTGGCTAGGCTTATAAGTGCCCTAGGGCAGATAGCCTAGTATCAGCCTATGAACCTATGAACCTATGAAAAACAAAACCAGTGTTATTCTGCACATATCAAAGGTTTGCCAATGATCCCAAATCACTTCAGATCACAGTTATATAAAAAAGTCCTGGTAGAATCTACCATCACACTGAAATACTTGTGAATCTGATTTGACTCAACTTTTAATTTCCAAAAAAATATTGAAAAAACACACAAAAAATTAACTTGTTACTTTTCTGAGCCAGAACACTCTCCATGTATATGACAGGGCCAGCACGGGCAGCCATAGTCATAAGAATTCTATTTATTCAGCTAGAGTATGTATTGCCATTCATTGCCACAGCATCAAAGAAAAATGCGACCACCTTACAAATAATGTTCAATAAAATATGCAGTTTCATCACAAAATTGTCTCATTAAGAACACATCTCTCTAAAGTCAGTTGTTTATCATATAAAGGGACGACCTTGTGTTGGCCTCTGTGCTGTGCAAAAATCTAGTCCTTATTCAGTCATGCATTTAGCACTCAAATTCTTTCCTGAAATTTCATCGTACAACCTAAGATATCTCTCACAATCCAGCCTTAATATGGTCACATGTGCAAATAAACTACACTGCACCAATAATACCCTCTCCACACTAGCCTATAAACTCTGAGAATCGCTACCAGTGTACCTAAGAAAAGTCCAGAATTTAAAGCTGAACTTAAGAAACACCTAGTTATTTATATAGTTATTTATATTTCTTTATTTTTGTTGACGGGGAAGTCTGACTAGGCAGGAAGGCATATTTTTAGTGGAGTCATGTGGAGAAAGCTCATAGTTTCAAAAGTTCATAAAGCAGTACTACACCAGCTGTCCTTATGGGCTATTTTAAGCCTAGCCAACTTCCTATTTGCTGCTTTAATTAACATATGCCATTTGATATTAAATTGGCCTTACACATTCCATTGTCAATAATTATATATTAACCCTAGTGAGAATAACTGGGATCATACCATAGTAGCTCAAGGGAACTAATGCGTGGGATAACACATTTATGAGCTACATCTGTCCATTAGTAGTACAGGCGGTCAGTCCTGTGGTAAATTTTCAGTTTCAAACCAATAAATCCAAGTTTCACTTGACTATGGACAGGAATTAATTTTTTTTTTTACATGTGTGGGGAGACTGTTCCAGAACAGTGGTATGCTCTGTGAGATATACCTGTCCCCTCAAACTGAAGGTTCCAAGCTCCATAGAATCAATTATCTTTATGTAAATGTAGACTATAAAATGTAAGTGTTTCACATAAAATTAATATGTACAAAAATGTAGCTTAAAAATAATTATTCTTAAAATTTTTATGTACAAAAAATGTAAAAAATAATTGTTCAACATCTCGTTAAAACAGATAATGCATTTACATTATAGTACAGCTAACATCACATATGCTTACATGAAATTCTAGCATAGATTACAGTTTGTGTGACTGAATTCCAGTAACATATGTAGATATGTAGATATAGTAACTGATATGCATGAAGAGCACTCTTTTCCTTGGAATTAAAGTATTTTTCAAAAAAGTCATAGTTAAATAATAAGAGGCAGGAGATTGTAGTGTACTGGAAGAGGAATCCCCAAGGAGGTTAGCTAATCTAATTGAAAGCAGAGGGAGTTTGTTGGAAGGAGAAAGAAAGAGTTGGGCGGAGAAGGAGGATTGCATAAAGTAAAGTGGAAAAAGGGGGGAAGGAGGGGGATAGAAGTATTCCTGCATAAAGAGTCTTTCAAGGATGTTCTGAGAGAAGTAGCCATGCAGTTGTGGTATTTATCTAGGTTAGGTTATCCGGGTGTGGTACATGTTACACAAGCTTTGCAGTTGTGGTATTTATCTAGGTTAGGTTATCCAGGTGTGGTACATGTTACACAAGCTTTGCAGTTGTGGTATTTATCTAGGTTAGGTTATCCAGGTGTGGTACATGTTACACAAGCTTTGCAGTTGTGGTATTTATCTAGGTTAGGTTATCTGGGTGTGGTACATGTTACACAAGCTTTGCAGTTGTGGTATTTATCTAGGTTAAGTTAGCTTATCCGGGTGCTGTGCATGTTACACAAGCCATGCAGTTGTGGTATTTTTCACCTACATGTATTCATCTGTACATGTCCACAGAAATCTTTACTCGCTCTTTAGCATTCCTTACAGCCTCATCAGTTTTTTCTCTTTTCCCTATCCTAATAGCTTAATTAAGAAAGTTAATTAAGCTAGTTTGAAATAAAAAAAAACTCAAACATTATCCAAAGTGACAACCCATTTATTACTTATTTTTATATCCATCTTTTTCTGAATTTGTTTTTCACTTTTTCATGGGTAATGTTTGTTTACATTTATAAAGTATGTGCAAATAAATATATCAGTATTTCTCTGTTACACTGTGTATACATTTATCTATTTTTTACATTATGATACATTATATCCTCACTCAGGCTATGCCTGTAAATATTCAATTGAAATCACTGCACTACACAAGTAAACAAATATAAAATAAAGTATGTACCTTTATTTCTGGTATGTTCTAATGTAAATACTTGGACTTGAGACTTTACACTGTTAGAGAGAAAGAGATAAGGTGGCTCATCAGACTTCAACAGACTGAATATTAAAACCATCACAGGCATTTAAATAAGAAACAACATTAAGGTTAATATTCATAGACAAACAAAATGTTTTACCAGAAACTAAAAAAATGTATGGCATTAGTTTAATGTTAGATTACTGGGTTTACTTAAAGAAATGTTTGCTTTAACGAAATAATAGCCAGATTTGGATGATTTATGTGATTACTGTAAAACTGTCATTTCCAAATGGAAATTCATTACAGCAGCAGTGGAAAGGCATGGATCACTGAGAAACATAAGCTGATTTTGTTGTCAGTAACTATGCACACATGACAGAATTAAATAGTTTGCAATTATTTAATTGTAAAGTAGTGAATTGTTAAGGATGTTTTGTTGGCACAACATACATGATTGATTACTGGAAGATTTCTGACTGTCAGTCCTAAATGAAAAATAACAGTACAAATACAAAAATGTGGTAGAAGAAGTGCACACATTGCTAACAAACTGCTTACTTTACTATTGTGAATGCATTCATGATGGTGCAATCATTAGTTCAACACAACCTTACTTGGCTAAATTGAGACTCTACCTGTGTATATAATTATGGAGTCTGTGCCACCTAATCTGTTTTTTTTTCTTTAATGATGGCAAGCATACTTCCAGTGTTGTGTTTGACTGATGACTATATCAAACATTTTTGTATGTGACTGCGCCATATTGTTTTAGGTGTCCCCAAACCCCTAAAACTCTACATTAGTATCTCCAAACCCACACACTTCTACACCAGTATCTCCAAACACCTGCACCTCAACACCAGTATCTCCAAATCCCTGCACCTCAAAACCAGTATCTCTAACTCCAGAAGATCACCTCAGGATGATGGCATAAATTCACAGGTAATAGTGTCAATTGTGACACCTTTATAAAGGGCATTGGCACAGGAATTTGTCACAGCTACTCCAAGAAACACACAGAGCATTTATTGCACACCAGCACAAATGCCATGACATTGTTAGGGCACAGACAACTACCACAGAGGTTCATCTGAAAATGGTCAGAGTCCTTCAGTATGTAGCTGAGGATTTCCAGTGCTGCATGGAATTGTCTGAGAGGAGGGATAATGCCACAATCACATTGATGCATAGTATGATGGCACACAAAGCATCTCTGGACATCTCCATCTTTAAACTAGTTGAGACTTGCCTGTCTCAAGTAGGAGTTAGTCTTAGAAGTGAAAGATGGGGTATTGTCTGGACACATGGTGGCAGATCACATGAGACTACAAGTAGTACTCAAGAATATACTGTAAATAGTAAGGGGGGAGACAAGCACAACAGATTTCATGCAGGCCATGATGGCATTCATCAATGCCAAGTTCAAGTCCCAGTCCCAAATAACTGCCATATCAGTGTGTGAAGGATCACCTCCATCAAGTTGTTTATGACATCAGACCAACTCACCATTCAGCTTTCATGACAACCCATCTTCAATTTAACTTGCAACATCACCTACCCTATCTTTAGGAGATGTATATGACACATTTACCTTTCCTACTATGATTTGTTTGACATTTCTATTACTTACAATTAAGTGTACACTTACACTTCTTAACTACATGTATTTCATTCCAATAATGGGATTGCTTAAAACTTCATGGAAATGTGGAAAGAAAGCTAGTGTATATGTCATAACATTACATTGCAATGATTAACATCATTAATGCTGTATGCATTACCATTGTTACAGCTGACAATTGCCTATATACAATCGGTAGACAACACAAATATGATTTAGCCAAGTAATGCATATATATGTTTCCCCTAGTAGATGCGAAAGGACCATTGATGCTTGGTATTAGTGTCCATACTAATGACATATCTCACCAAGAATACAACAAGGCATACTGTGCATATACAAATGCGGTATATATTATCAGCATCTGCCTGGCATGTAGTAGCATAAGGAGCCACACTCATGTATATAACCATTTACATGATGACATGGAAATAAATGTGGTCATAGATTGTCTATTGACAGGACTACAGATTTCACAAATGCTCATTGCATGGCCATAATCCTACAACCAAGCACATCCTCAAAGTAAATAGAATCAGAAACACCCAATCAAAGGGCCAAAACCTTGCTTGTATCATGAATAGGATACCATGGAGTGACAAATGTGTGTCTCAGAGGCTCCGCCTTCTCTGAAATAGGCTTCCCGGTGGTGGTGCTGCGGTAGCGTTGTCGCCTCACAGTAAGACGCTGTCTGGTTCGATTCTCAGCTAGAGCGTCTTCTGCGTGGAGACATGCGTGAATGGGTGTACCTTCATTGAAGGTTGTGCATCAGGCCTGGCAAGCTGGTACGTAAATATCAACTGCCAATCATTAGCAGACCAGAGTTCTGCTGTGGCGACCCCTAACCAGGAAAAGCCGAAAGACACAAACAATTCATGTGAAGCAAAGTTCTTCATTATACTTAATCAAGTGAAGCATTGATCAGATGATGGGAAATCGTAAATTTACTCAGCGTCTGGTACCTATGTCGCTATTAGAGAGAAAAAGCTTGTAAATGCTTGTGATCAGTCATGCCTAAGTTTATATAATCCTACAAAACCTATGGAGACCAATACTTTTCTAATATTTCCAGGAAACATGTTTATAGCCCCTTAGGGTCAGTAGCTTAGAACTGTCCTATGATCCTATGAACCTGTAGTATTTCATCTTCATATTATTAGGTTATTTTTGATTGGGTCTTTTTATTCTTTCCTTTTTACCTCATATGTAATATATCTTGTTGTTTTTGCATTCTAGTGGGAAAAAACATTGAACACATCTCGTAGTAACAGCAGTGCACAGGATATTGATGACAGGCCACACACACACACACACACACACACACACACACACACACACACACACACACACACACACACACACACACAGAACAAGACACTGATCACTGATCAGTGATGGAACATGAGAAGATAATGTTAAAATTAATACATGTCTCAGACCAATTTTAAGCAGTGCGCACATACACACACACACACACACACACACACACACACACACACGCACACACACGCACACACACGCACACACACACACACACACACACACACACACACACACACCACAAATAAGGTTTCTGACCACTATGGATAGTACATACACACACACATTTGCACGCACATAGAAATGCCAGGTCATTTGCTTGACATCCTCACATCTAGCCATTTGTACTTGCAATGACAACAGTGCAAATGCATACCCTTCACAGGAAGCCATGTCTTGTAGATGGGTATGGGGCATTCTGTCCACAGTCATGTGGTATCCTATACAGCACTGAGACAGTCTGTAAAACAGTAACACTAGATATTATCAGGTAAACTGTTGTCAGTGTCATTAAATAGGGTAACATCAGACAGTAGCAAGAAATTGCACCTGTAAAAACAAGCAAAATAAATAGTTAACAGTTAACTCTGCAATCAATGTCATGTTTTACAGATCCAAAAGCAGCACAGAGGAGGCAAGAGTTATGATAACGTCTACAGTGCTGGCTGGGATATCCGAATGGTAAGTAAAGCACTAAGTGTGCAATAATAAAAATAGCTTTGTACACAACTAATGGAAGTGACAGACTATATAATGCAATGGTTTTGTCAATGCATATGTGTGCATTTCAGTTATGCAACACATACCTCAGACATCTGGCACAAGTGTGTGTCCTTTTGTGCATAAATTCTTCTAATAAAATATGAAGAGTCTACAACAACAGAGGTCTTATTTTACACACAATCCTGATGTTTGCACTCTGTAGCAGTCACAATAAGCTTAGTGTTTTTGTCTACGGATGAAACAATTGGTCTGAAATGGGGAGGATTCCAAGTAAAACTGCCAACTTTGAGTATTAACAATTTACCTGATAATCTTGAACATAGATGTGTATGCATGTTAGTTAAGGTCAGAATTAATTATAGACACTGATGTTACTAAAGATCATCTCACTTTACAAAAATAAAGTGTTGGTGCAGTTTTATTCTCCAAGGCATAGGAGTTGATCGGATAAGGGGAGTGAAACGGCAAGTAAAGAAACTGCATCAAGCTAAGCTCCATGGTGCATGCAGTAACTATGTAACAATATAGTAGAAACAACTAGATAGGCAGGGGTTCTGTTCTCAGTTCTGGCAAATGTGTGTGTGTGTGTGTGTGTGTGTGTGTGTGTGTGTGTGTGTGTGTGTGTGTGTGTGTGTGTGTGTGTGTGTGTGTGTGTGTGTGTGTGTGTGTGTGTGTGTGTGTGTGTGTGTGTGTGTATTAGTGTGTGAGAAGGTTGTTGTAGGGTAATGTACTTTTGTGTCATCATCCCCTTTGGTAAAAACTCAGTTCCCACTAATTAGCACATTGATGGTAGCCCACTGAACACTGAAGACGCTAAAAGAGGTCTGGGAATGCAGGTTGACAGCAACCTCTCCTTCGACCACCACATTGCCACTGTGGTCAGAAAGTCCTTCTATGTGGCACATCTCATTACCAAGGGTTTTGCATCCAGGAAGAAAGAGGTCATCATCTCTCTCTACTCTTCCCTCATTAGACCAATAGAATTTGGAAGAATGATTGTGAAAATGAAAGTTAACCCCACAAACAGTACCTACATTACTAAGAACCTTGACACACATCCTTGTAGATTGTGTAAAGTTTTCAGTAAATTTCAGATTTTTTTTTTTTATTTTGGTGGGAGTAATGGAAAAGTATGAATTGCTCAAGGATAACTTACATGTGGATCTAAAACTGTGTGTTTTTTGTATTATGGGCTGTACATCCTGTGAGACATTTTTGTCTTGGAAAAAATTTACAAAGCTGAAGAAAGGTTTATGTATCAAAATAGCAAGTGCATGATGTTTTGTTCAAATACATTCACAGGCAAGTAGAAAGTCAGCATGTTGCTTCACAGTTGGTCAGTTAGCTTTTTCAATAGTTTTGTAAAGGTGCTCATTCCTTGTGGAGAGCATGATGAATCTCCAAATTGCATTTTAAATGGACTGAATGGAGGACACATTTCTTTTAGAAGATGTAGCCATTAGCGAGAGACAATGTTATTGCTGAGCCGGTAAGATATCTCTATTATTAGCCTAGAATCAGGGAGACTTGATTTTTTTTGTGTGTGCAGTTCATGTGGAGTTTGAAATTTAGGAAGAGGTGTTTTTTATTTATTTTGAATTTGTTGAATTGTTTAAAATGCACATCAATCCCTGGTTCCACGGTGTTGATGGATGAAACCCAGACTGTGATCAAGAAGACTCAAGATGGATTAAGAGCCTGGTCACTGCAGAAACTAGAGTTGTTGGAATGAAATGGAGCAGCATTTTGCCAGCTTTCCTCTATTGGAAGGAGGGTGGGACTTATGTCTGTGATTAGACCCTCTGCTGGTGTTGTTACAGCATGACAGATTATCATTAATGATTTAGCATTAAATAGTAGGACTAGAGCTGACTAATGTTATATTTGTTGATGTGCATGTCATCAGAAGCTCCAGCCAGTTAGTGCATTCCAAAAAATAAAAAAATCTCCCACATATACATGGCAGTGTGTCTGATACTCCTAGGGCCACCTGCCTGTGCTTCCCATCCTTTTTCAAAACTACATATGAACATGGTAGCCCCAGCCCCAGGAGATAGCAGTAGGAATACAAAAGTTAGCAGCATTTGGAGCAGAAAATAACAGGTAGTGAGTTGGATAAAAATGCAATGGGGATATATATATATATATATATATATATATATATATATATATATATATATGTGTGTGTGTGTGTGTGTGTGTGTGTGTATGTATATACATACATATATATATATATGTGTGTGTGTGTATGTGTGTATATATATATATATATATATATATATATATATATATATATATATGAAAACACTTACTTATCAGTCAGAAACATTTCATGTTCAGAAAGAAAACATTTAATGATATTTTAAAATTATGATGGTGGAAGAAGGTGGTGTTAGCTTGTTATTTCATAAAAACTGGTCAAATTCACTGCTGCTAGTTGTACTGAGCTTGCAATGTGATTGTTATTTACTATTGATATTTTATGTACTATTAATTAGATAACCTGCATTATATTACATGTACCTTTTTAAATTAGCTTTAGAGTTGCACTGAAGATGTTATACGTTTTTTACATTAAATAATGCTTTTCTATGAGCTCTCTTTTCTGCTCTACATGGCAGGATTCTTCTCTCTGAACATTTATCTTCCTTTTAAGATAGTTCTTGCAGTAGTACGTTTTTCTTTTGATTTCAAGTTCATGACTTTCTCTCTCTCCCCCTCACTAAAAGTTTTGACTATTGCAGTTGTTACAATATCTGATTTAATGCATAGTGGTTTCACACCTCTGTTTTTACTTCTACCATAGATTTCAACATACTTATGTTATACAAATGCCTGTGATTCTTCATGTACACCTTTCTACATTCCACATTCCACATGAAAAATATAGAATCTTCATTCAAGTACTTAAATAATTACTATACATTTATTCTGCATATTTACCTATTGGTGTTGTATACTTATTTAGTTTTCAGCTTGGGAATCTGACAGCCTTTAACTCCTTCTATTATAGTCTTTTTGTCTCTTTTGATTGCTAACAGTTCCTTCACTTTGTATTGCTTTCCAGCCATTAGTAATTAAACGTATAGATAATTTACCTTTCAGCTTTCTACCTACTAACAACTAAGCTGATAAGAGACTGAAACCCTGCAGTAGAGTATACCTCCATTTCAAATAATATTCCAGAAAATAGGAAATAATCCCCAGTTTTTGTTGCAATTATTTTTTGAGCAATTTCACTTTGTGGTTAGTACTTCTTACTTGTTCATTTGGTTGCATATAATAAGGAATGTTTTCTACATGCCTGAATCTGAAGTCCCACTCATCTAAAGCTCTACTGAATTCCCAACCTTCTTATTGTGGACCATAGTGTCAAATACTATGGGATCAGATTTCACATGTCCTGTGAATATAGAATTTTACACACTAGTCACACTTGTGCTTGTGTTTGTCAGGCTGCTTGTTTAGGGTACTTGGTATAGTAATATACATGTATGCGATGTATAATAAATTACTGCGAAAACACCTATAAGTGCCCAATGAAGTAGTTCAATGCATTAACCAAGCGAAAACCGACCAAAGTAAAAATAAGAATACTGTTTTTATTTTATAAACGAAAGCACGAACAAAACAAAAATTAAAATAGAGTTAAGCCCTTTCACCCAATGTCACAGGGTTTCATCAGAACTCTCTAAGCAATTACCTTCAGATGCTTAAAAACCTTTTTTGGCACCAACATGTTTTCAAATCTTTAAAGTCATACCACAATGTTGTCACATAAAACGTGACATTATAAGTGTGTCAGTCTTTGTAAAATACATATATACAATAAAAATATATGCATGTACTAAGTATAAAAAATGTTTGCAGTAAAAGATACCCTGAAAATATGAAAATAATATACAATAAAGATACCAATAGTATACAACCTACATCTCTACAGCTAACACTACCATAATACATATTACTTCCTATGTACAATTCTGTAAGTAAATGCATATGAAATGTTGACAATCAAATCATGTTGATTCCTATGAATACTAATGAATAAATAGATAATTAAATAATTAAATAAGTAAATAAATAAATAAATAAATACTGTTCTATAAAAACAAGGTGTATATAACTTAATAAACAACAATAAGTACATTAGATATAGAAACTAATTAAATTGTAACATTGGTACACTGTGTCTCTACATACACAAAATTGAATGAGAATGTAAATATGTGTAAAAGTGAAAATAAAATAAAAATAAAATATATGAAGTGTTGCGTTTAAAATGTATATGAGTATTATATTAATATTAGTCCCCATATTTAAAAATGTTAAAAAAAATTAAAAAAAATTTTGAGTCATATATAAATAGTCTATATAAAATCTTAATTAAAATCTTTGTGATGTCTGTGTAAGATCAATATAAAATCTGTATAAAATCTATATAATCTTTGTAAAATCTACATTTCAAGGGGGAGCTATGACACTAATAGGTGAACCTAATAATGTAGTGATATTACTATTGTAATGTTGTTACTAATAGTTTGTGGGATACAATAGAGGCTTAATTGATATATGGTCATTTAAACCTGGGGGGTGGTGGCATCCAAATAAATTTGCCACCATACTTCTCTGTAGCTTAACAAACTTTTAATATCTCCTCCCATAGGGCTAGGTTTTAATACTTCTAAAATAATGAATTTGAAATAATGATCTTCTCCTTCGTAAAAAATGTGCTTATATAGTGCATTGTTCATATCTTTAGTTTTAATACTATAAGTATGGTCATAAATTCTTTTTCTTAAATTTCTCTCGGTCTTACCAACATAAAAACTAGAACATTTTTGACATATACTTAAATAAATGACCCATTTACTGTTGCAATTTCCTAACTTACTGTACACACAACTTTTTAATTCATTGTTTAAATTGATTATAAGTTTATCTGACATGTGTTTACATTGTTTGCATGAACCACATTTTAAACTTCTATTTGTCACATTGTTTTTGTCCATCTTTCCTACTTTCTTATATTCCACCATATTTTTAATGTTGCTTCCCATCTTAAAAATAAAATTGGGTTTCGTACCTATTACTACACTATTTGTATCTTTATTGTATATTATTTTTGTATTTTCAGGGTATCTTTTACTGCAAACACTTTTTATACTTAGTACATGTATATATTTTTATTGTACATATGTATTTTACGAAGACTGACACACTTATAATGTCACGTTTTATGTGACAACATTGTGGTATGACTTTAAAGATTTGAAAATATGTTGGCGCCAAAAAAGGTATTTAAGCGTATGAAGGTAATTGCTTAGAGAGTTCTGATGAAGCCCTGTGACATTGGGTGAAAGCGCTTAACTCTATTTTAATTTTTGTTTTGTTCGTGCTTTCGTTTATAAAATAAAAACAGTATTCTTATTTTTACTTTGGTCGGTGTTCGCTTGGTTAATGTATTGAACTACTTCATTGGACACTTATAGGTGTTTTCGCAGTAATTTATTTTACGTAGTAATTTTTTTGCGTGTATTACAAGTTGCGACTTTGGCTGCTATGGAACACACCGGTGCATTGTCTACAAGTGATGAATTATTGGTACAATCACAACCTACGAACACTGACGAGCTGAGTAAAATACAAGATGAGATTTCTGGACTAAAAGACAAATTGAAACATCTTACATTTCTAGTGAAACAACTACTACAAAGTGGTGTAGTAGCGCAAGCTTCTGATAAAACTGTTTCAAGTAAGACAACTGTAACGCGACCCCAGCGTGCCAATATGGACAGTTTGGACACTTTTAATTCATCCATTGGGAATTTAAGAACAGTTTCCAAATGTTTAATAGACAAGGACAACAATATTCATAATGAAACATCCAGAATGGATGAACAGGCTGTCAATGTTTCATCAGACAGCTTGGACATACCTAACGGGCAAATGGGGAAAAGTATTAACGCTTTAGACATAAATGACTTGCAGAATCGCAGTAAAATTAACCTCTCTAATTTTACTTTTGACTTTTCTCTGTATGATATAAATGATGAGGTTACAAGACTAGGAACGAAACCAAAAAGAACTTTACCTACTAAAACATACTCTACAGCTGCTGGACAATCTATTCAAAATAAAGGTACTGACAAAATTGTTATTGGATCAGAAATGTTAACTGAACAAAGAAATGGACTTGACAAGGAAAATAGATTTAACAATTTTTTACAGTTTAATTATAAAATGAATGATGGTAATGAAAATGATAATGATTTTGTGTTTGAAAATTATGAGAATGACAATTTAAAGACACTGATTTATAAGCTTGGTAAAAAACTGAAAAATATTAATGATTTGAGAGTGGACAATGTTTACCTGTCTAAAAATATAGATTTGAAAATGGTTCCTAAAGGTTTGAGATTTTTTAAGTTACCTTTAGGTTCTGAATATTCTGAAAATTTAAAGAAGGAATTTAACAATTTTTTTGATGGTTGTGGATTCAAATTCATGGAGCTATTAATGAAATACAATGATGAAAAACTTAGTAAATATATATTAGAAGCTGAGACATTAAACAACAACATATTAAATGATTTATTATTCCCTCAATGGGAGAACTTATACAATAAGCAATTCAATGAAGCAAACAAACATATTAGTAACACCAACAAATGTAAAACTAATAAATTGAAAAGGGACAGTGAACATTATAACACCAACAAAGCCTATATATGGCCAAGCAATAAAGGTAGAAGTAATGACCATCAGCATACACATTACAGCACACAACTATGGGAAGAAAATAGAGATTTTGAACAAGGGGGAAATAATACTGTGTACAAATACAACAAAGGATATATCAATAGGAAGGTTTTTCAGAGAGAAAGGAAACAATCGATACAACTGTATCAGAATCGCAATCATGGTTATGTAAGAGACACAAGAAATCTACAGTATTGAATACTAACCAGGACTTGGTGTCAAGTAAGGAAGACAGTAATAAGAATAAAGTCATTAAAGTTGAAGGCAATGTATACACATTAGATAATTTCAATATTTTTGAATTATACAGATTGTGTTATCGAAAAGGAACATTTTAATCTATTCAGCAAAGGTATGAAATATATACCTAACCCGAAATTCAATTTAGTACATACTATTATTGATTTTAAAAAATATATTAGAAAAATCAATTTAGACCTGTTTTTCAACAACACACAGACCAACGAAAATAAAACAAGATCACAAGATGACAATCAAATTTCTGTTTTAAAAAAAGCGAGTGTATTTATTCCACCCACTCATCCGAAAGTTGATTTATATGATAAAATGACATCAAGGAAAATTTATCACGAATATAAGAATTTGAAAGGAATGACTAAACATAGTAACTTGAGTACAGAAGATAGCAATTTATTAAATACAGTTATGAATGACAATAATATAAGAGTGATGAAGCCTGACAAAGGGGGTGGTATAGTCTTATATGACAATTTCCGGTACATTATGAAAATGTATGACATCTTACACCATTCTGGCAATTATATTCCCATCTCTATTAATGAGCTTAATATAGCTTATTGTAGAATAGATTCATATATAGAAGAATATTACATAGAAGCAAGGATCACTAGAGATGAATATGAATTTTTGAGGGTGGAATTTCCACAACTGGCCACATTTATATGTATCCCTAAGATACACAAAGACACCTCTGACCCCCCTTTTAGACCGATTGTGTCAGGCAGTCATTCTAAAACTTTCCCAATAGGTAGATATATTGACTCAAAATTGAAATTCATTCATGAAAATGTGCCTCATATGATCAAAGATTCATGGATATTTCTAATGAACTTTCAAAAAAATATTAACCTAGACAATGTAATATTTTTAACCATTGATGTGGTAGATTTGTTTTCCTGTATTCCGAAGGATGAAGGACTCATAGCCTTCAGTAACAGTATAAGGAGACACACTAGTATAGAATGGAATAAAATATGTTTATTACAGGAAATGATGTCCATAGTTCTTGATAATAATTACATATATTTTGAGGGGGAACTTTTTAAACAGATTAGAGGTGTTGCTATGGGTGCTGCATGTGCCCCAATATATGCCAATTTGGTAATGCTCAACTGGGAAGAAAATATCTTATTCACAATTGAATTCTTTAAACATGTCAAGTATTACTCAAGGTTTTTAGATGACATTTATATATTATGGGGAGCGGATGAGACATTATTAGACACATTTATCCATTTTTTAAACTCAAGTAGTAATTATTTGAAATTTACACATTCTTACAATAATATTGGTGTACCCTATTTAGACACTTTAATAAAATATGAGACACAACAAGTATCTTCGTCTATTTACAGAAAAGACACATTTTCCAATAGTTATCTTTACTACACCAGCTGCCATCCAGAAAAATTGAAAAATAATATTTTTAAGGGTCAATGTATTCGTTCAGCACGCATGACCTCCAATGACGAAGATCTAAGAATGGAATTAGAGTATATAAAGAAATTATTCTCACAAAGAGGATACCCTAGTCATATGATGGATTCCACCATCAAATATATCTTGGAATTTAGGGAAACCAGATATCAACCTTTACTAAGTAATGATTTTAGAAGACAAGTAACAGATTCAAAAATGGGAGAAACAGATTCGACAACTAGTAATAGATACAAAAAATCATGCGTGATTCAGTACAACATGGCAGCTAGTTACATTAAAAATATTATAAGTGACTCATGGCATCTAATATTTAATGATGTTCAAATCACAAAAGTAATAAGTACGAAACCCAATTTTATTTTTAAGATGGGAAGCAACATTAAAAATATGGTGGAATATAAGAAAGTAGGAAAGATGGACAAAAACAATGTGACAAATAGAAGTTTAAAATGTGGTTCATGCAAACAATGTAAACACATGTCAGATAAACTTATAATCAATTTAAACAATGAATTAAAAAGTTGTGTGTACAGTAAGTTAGGAAATTGCAACAGTAAATTGGTAATTTATTTAAGTATATGTCAAAAATGTTCTAGTTTTTATGTTGGTAAGACCGAGAGAAATTTAAGAAAAAGAATTTATGACCATACTTATAGTATTAAAACTAAAGATATGAACAATGCACTATATAAGCACATTTTTTTATGAAGGAGAAGATCATTATTTCAAATTCATTATTTTAGAAGTATTAAAACCTAGCCCTATGGGAGGAGATATTAAAAGTTTGTTAAGCTACAGAGAAGTATGGTGGCAAATTTATTTAGATGCCACCACCCCTCCAGGTTTAAATGACCATATATCAATTAAGCCTCTATTGTATCCCACAAACTATTAGTAACAACATTACAATAGTAATATCACTACATTATTAGGTTCACCTATTAGTGTCATAGCTCCCCCTTGAAATGTAGATTTTACACAGATTATATAGATTTTATACAGATTTTATATTGATCTTACACAGACATCACAAAGATTTTAATTAAGATTTTATATAGACTATTTATATATGACTCAAAAATGTTTTTAATTTTTTTAACATTTTTGAATATGGGGACTAATATTAATATAATACTCATATACATTTTAAACGCAACACTTCATATATTTTATTTTTATTTTATTTTCACTTTTACACTTATATTTACATTCTCATTCAATTTTGTGTACGTACAGACACAGTGTACCAATGTTACAATTTAATTAGTTTCCATATCTAATGTACTTATTGTTGTTTATTAAGTTATATACACCTTGTTCTTATAGAACAGTATTTATTTATTTATTTACTTATTTAATTATTTAATTATCTATTTATTCATTAGTATTCATAGGAATCAACATGATTTGATTGTCAACATTTCATATGCATTTACTTACAGAATTGTACATAGGAAGTAATATGCATTATGGTAGTGTTAGCTGTAGAGATGTAGGTTGTATACTATTGGTATCTTTATTGTATATTATTTTCGTATTTTCAGGGTATCTTTTACTGCAAACATTTTTTATACTTAGTACATGTATATATTTTTATTGTATATATGTATTTTACGAAGACTGACACACTTATAATGTCACGTTTTATGTGACAACATTGTGGTATGACTTTAAAGATTTGAAAATATGTTGGCGCCAAAAAAGGTATTTAAGCATCTGAAGGTAATTGCTTAGAGAGTTCTGATGAAACCCTGTGACATTGGGTGAAAGCGCTTAACTCTATTTTAATTTTTGTTTTGTTCATGCTTTCGTTTATAAAATAAAAACAGTATTCTTATTTTTACTTTGGTCGGTGTTCGCTTGGTTAATGTATTGAACTACTTCATTGGGCACTTATAGGTGTTTTCGCAGTAATTTATTTTACGTAGTAATTTTTTTGCGTGTATTACATGTATGCGATGTATGGCTGTTATGAATTAAAGCATGTTTATGCAAATTTTGTTTCATAAACAAAGATTCTTTTTACACCAAGGATGACCAAAGAACATATCAGCTAACATCCCTTATTCTGATGTTTAGATATAACTGCACACAATACACATTTATACTCTGCTGGTTCTATCTGAGTCAGAATTAATTGATAATACATGATATCTCTTACTGTTTCCTTGTACTTTATTATTCTCATGTTTTATTTGTCATCCAGATGTTAGCCTGCTCACTGGGTTAAGACCTTGTATTTCACCAGTTTTGTAAACTAAGCCCTAGACACAGCTTATTTCTTTCTTGAAAGAAAATGAGGCAGAATTTGACTTTCCATACTGATGATTTTTGCTAAGTTCAGCTTCTTACTGTAACTTCCATCAGTAGGTAGATATTTTAACAGTGTCAGTACACTACTGGAATTTGTGTACCCTTTTCACTGGTAACTGTGATACTACTGAAATATGTCTAGTTCTTCTTCTTCTAACAGATCTCTAACAATTGATGCTGTTCTGACTGATATGCTCTATCTCATGTATCTGCTGTGTGTAGTTCCATGCCTATTTAGTATTTATTTTCACATCATAGCTCATTAGATTTAATAACCTCAGCAACCTCAGAGTTTATCTGTACAAAGACTTTCTGCACATGCTTTGTAAGGATCTGTGGTCCATTTCCATCTGCATTTCTTTACTTTTTGCATTTTCCCATCCCTTTTTGTTTAATACTCTGAGAGGTGTGAGACATAAGCTTTTCGTCAAAATAGGAGAAAAAATGTTTTTTATTTATATTCTGCTAAAATGCTTTATGTTTATAGGATAGTTCTAGGCCAACTGCTCTTGTGGGCCATTTTTAAGCCTCACCAGTTACCCCATGTGAGAATCAAACCCTGTAAGGTAAACATCTTAACCATTATGCCAACCTCCCACCACTTGCACTTATAGTAATCTGTATGGTGATACTTGTATGTGCTTCTCTGCTTTTTGTTAATTTTTCTGTTTGTTTGTTTTTTTTTTACTTTGTTCTGGGACCTTAATCTTGTAGATTGATTTGTAGTTGTGTGAAGATTATGTCTTATTGCAAGTTTTTAGAGCTGTTTATGAATTTCTATTTCCATAATTAGAATTACATGTAAAATGTAGCTTTTTGTAGTTTGAGTCCAGTATGGACAATCTTGTATTTTCTTTCATACTTGTGGCAGAACTGTGATCTGCTGCCAGATTTGAGCCTCATTTAGTCTTTTATTACAGTATACTAGTAAATTCCTGCATGGTCTAGTGCCTTAGTCAATGGTAGATTTGTAGTAGTGGAAGTATTGTGAATTCTTCTTCAGGGTTTGTACTTCGGTTATTTTTATAGCTGTATATATGTGCTTAAAGTTGTATTCCAGTAATCTTGTGCCTTAATCTGTAGTGGTATTGCAGTAGTGGCAGTATTGTGAATTCTGCACCATGATCTGGTCTTCAGTACATTCTATATCTGTATATACCTGCTTATACTTGCATTGCATCCCCTTCATGTTTACAGTGCTACTATTCTCCCCCTTTTTCTGAGTCTACCCCACCCCCTACTGAGGCATTAATCTAAAAGTTTCTGAAATTCTAGCCACAGGACTTGATCTCCAATTTATTTTTTTTCTCCTTCTTCCTCTCCCTTTTCTTGTGGTTTTAAAAGTTTGTGTCTCTGGCATCCACCCCTTATGGTAATCTGACTTCCACAGTCCCATTGTTATTGTCTGTTATATAACCTGTTTAAGTACTTTACTACAAATTGTTTTCCATATATCCATAATGCTAAGTACCCACCCAGAAAACCAGTACTGAACTTGAATAAATCTCCCTTACTACAAATTGTCTCCTCCTCATTATATCAGAGCTCCCATCTGCCTGGCACACTAGCCACCCTTTGAGGGGATCCTGATTTATTCATACTTCATTCTTGGCAGAAAAGAGATGTATTTTATTGTTTTGCACTTCAGTTAACTGTTTAGAGTGCTACAGCTTTATTTTTTCTTTATTTGCTGCTTCTGCCTTTTATTTATTTATTTATTTTTTATTTTACATTTGTTGACCGGGCTAGTCCAGCTGGATATATGTCCATTTTCAGTGGAGGCTCCACAAATTACAACAACATAAAAGGTCAAGACAAAGACAATAACAGTATAATTTGGTACATAAGTTTTAACAATTATAGTACAAGCCTAAGATTATATATTTTATATTTCAGTAGGAAAAAGGAAAATTTATCTAAGAATAGATGAATAAGGCTAATACAATTGTATTAGAAATGGTGTAGTACAAATCTTTATAACATATTACAAAATTAGATACACCTAGTAATTTATGATAAGAGATACTAAGGTCTCACAAAAACCTAAGAAAGAAAAACACTAGAGATCAATAGATAGAGTATAGAAGAACAGCAAACAAGGATGGATTTCTAGTGTTATTTAACACATAGGTTGTGATACTATATGAAGGTGTTTGATCATTCCACAGTATATACTTATTTACATGAGAAAAAATCCTAAGGAAGGTTAAGCTCACTAAAAATTAGTGAGACAACACAAGATCATGATAGGCTAGGAATTGTGGGAGTCTAGTTAATAGTTAGGTACTTAGTCTGGGTTAACACAGGGGCATAGCCAGTGTGATTTGAGGTAGGGTTTAAGCTTGCTTTTAAATAAGCTGACAGAGGATATTGAGGTTACCTGGCTTGGGAGGATGTTCCAGGCTTTACCTACTGTATTGGAGAACAAGGTGTCACCAACTAAGTTGTTGGATTTTGATATTTGTACAAGTAGGTTATTAGCTGAGCGTAAGGTCTTGAGGTTATTATAGGGGATGACTAGGGATGTAAGTATGGGTCTATTTTGAGGTAAATACAGGATCTTATGGGCTACTATTAATTGATTGAAAAGTATTAAATTTGGCAGCTCTAACCATCCTAACTGATTCAGATTGATACAGTGATGAGTTCTATAGGAGGACCCAGCTGCAAATCTGGCAATATTGTTGTAGGAGGATGTAAGTTTACTCAGATTACTTCTACATATTTTGGTATAGATAGGGGAGGCATAGAGCAAGTTAGAGATGAGGTGAGTACGAGCAATAGTAACCCTGGCTGGAGGTGTAAGAAAGGGTTTTATTTTATAGAGGGAACCTAGTTTCTTGTTTACTATTTTTATGGTGTTATTAATGTGAGGTTCAAAGGACAAGTTGTTATCTATTAGTATCCCGAGTAGTTTGGTGGTTGGTTCCGGAGATATTATAGTTCCATCATTTGAAGTAATAGTAAAGTTAAGTGGGAGGTTCTGGGGTAAATAGTAGCATTTTTGTTTTTTTGGGGTTAAGGATAAGACGTCTTTGTAGGAGCCAGTTTTCAACTGTACTAAAGGTCATTTGGGTTAGTGACTGAAGTTCTGATTGAGAAGCAGCAGCGCATATGAGTGTGGAGTCGTCAGCGTATTGGATACAGTCAGCTTGAGGAATTACAGAATGAAGGTCATTTGTAAAGATGGAGAAGAGTAATGGGCCTTTAAATCATTCTAACTGTTCCCAACACTTGAAATTGCAGTTCCAATATAGTTTAAGTTTTATTGTAGCATTAAACTTGCAGGCAGTCTTTCTTGGGGCATTACATTGAGGTTAGCAATGCCCTGTACAGACATAAATGCCCAGAAAGTAAATTTTATCTATAGAACTCCCCTTACAATTGAAATGTGTAACTTAGTGTGGCTAAAACAAAGCCACTGTGCAGTGACAAGCTTAGACCAGCTAGTTTGCACATTAAAAAGCAATAGAATGTCAGAGATGCACATACACAATTTCATTGGAGGCAAAAATGCTACCTGCAAACAAGGTTGTTGAGAACACATGCACTCTACATCCATCACACATAGTGTCCACCACATATACAGACCAATATATGCTGAGGCACTAAAAAGCAATCTTCCCAAACCACAAGGATCTCCTAATCCTATACAAGTTAACACATATCATCAGCAATTTGTAAGGGACTCACCAGAAGCAACACCGAACACCACACATACTCCTACACCTAGTTGAGCACCAAAGGCAAAGCCCATAAGGCAAGCTAATACATTACCCAGGATGCTTGTCATAGGGGACTCCATTGTACAACACATAGATACCCCCACTCACCAGACTGAACAAGGAGAAAATAACAGTTAGTTGCTTATCTAGGGCCAGGATCTGACAAGTTACCTATGCACTCAAGTCTCTACACCACAGGTACCAGTATGATTCTGTCATAATCCATGTGTGAGGAAATGACCTGAGACATACTTACTTGGACTATATGAAGAGAAACATTGTTGATCTCTATGAATGTGTGTCTCTGACAGGTATGTGCCTTGCATTGAGCAGCATTCTACCTTCACCAAAGATGATGCCACAGTATGAACAAAAAATGACTGACTTCAATAATTGGCTTAGTTTCTGCTGCCTTTTCAGGGATATTTAGTATTTGTTAGCATGGCAAGACATGATTAACAGACCACATTGCTTTGCAAAGGACAGTCTGAACCTGCTTCCCCTAGGCTTTCAAATTAGGCAATGCTAACTTGACAAACCTACCAACATAACAAATAAAACCCAAAGAAACTTAAAAGTGTTACTGATGAATGCTAAGAGCCTAAACAAGAAACTCCACACTTTAACATTTCTCCTCACTCTGGACAATGTAGACATCTGTGCTGTCACTGAGACAAAGTGTTTACCATGACTTAAACATAAGGCACATCTCCTAGCTTTAGACAAGGTTTGCTATGGCTGATGTTCCACAAGGCCATCTACTGGGTGATGCAGGTTATGGACTGGAACTGTGGCTCATGGCACCTTTTAGAAATGTACACACACACCACACACACACACACACACACACACACACACACACACACACACACACATGTGCATGCCCCTGCCATGGCTAAGAAGTAGAGAATAGCACACACTCACCACCTAAGAGGCAAAGGATAGCACACACACTCACCAGCTAAGGTGCAAATGACAGCAAACACACACTCACCAGTGAAGGAATAAACATAACATCCTAAGCACATACAAATATTAAAAACGATACCAGCCAATGTCCACAAAGTTTACTTCCCAATCTATGTCTTTGTATGGACACCATCAGACAGATACAGCCTTAAAGCTCAGAGATCATACCTGCAGTAATGTAAAGGTAAGTGTGGAGCCTGTAGTATATGAACAAATATGTAAGGAAATAAATGTAACTGATATACCTGCATACTATTAACCATGAATGTACTCAAGCAGAACCTGGGTGAGGTATCCATTAATGGCATTATTTGGTTTATAGTGATCATATCTGAAATATACAGCTATGCATTATACACAATCACACACATCAAGCTAGTCACCTAACCACTGTACACAAATAGTCAACAAGATGATTATATCAACAGGAATGCAATATCAGTAATATGAATGCATAACTTATACTACTGACTGAAACAAAATCCTTCTGAAATGAGCATGTACAAAAACATCCCCAATATTCTCATCTAATACATATGCATAAAATCAACATACTGAGAAAGACTCACATAGCTCGCCACTTTGAGCATTAGACATATATGCAACTCTGAGTCAAACCACTAACAGATGTATCCCAATCAACATAAAGATTTGCTTAGCTTTCATGTGTATAAGTTGGTATGGGAAGCTTTTTGTGGAATGTGTGTGTGTGTCTGTGTCAGCATAAACACTACATACTGGTGTGTTGGACAGGAGTGAGTTGTGCATGGTAGAGTTGTCAGTGCAGTGTTGCTGCTCCTGACCATGTGAACTGCCTCTGCTAAGAATTGCACTGCCACTTCAACGTCTCTAGTCCAAAGTGGGAGTGCTACATGAATGTGAGTGATGTCTGTTGGATGAGCTCTTTTTAAAACTATGTCCAGGACCACAGCCCTGTGGCTTACCACATCTGGGTGTGGATACCTCAATCACTAACAGAGCAGTGGAAGCAGTGCAGCTATGGGACTGGGATCTGCACAGACACATCAGCTAACACCAGAAGATGCTGCAGCTCTACAGACACATGGATGCCAACACTCTCCCAGTAGACATTCCATCACAGGCACTGTCTGATCCAGTGTGTCACTCATCCTAGCAAAGGACTCAGCCATATAGTTGATGCAGTCATGCACATTAGAATGTACCATGTTTAGAACTTGCACTATCTCTTCCAAGGCCCTGGTGGAACCTGCCTGTGCCTCCTTGACTGCCAGCACAGCTAGCTGGAATTTTATAATTATATGTCATTGGTGAATATCAAAATGATTTATACAAGATGTTTGTGTTACAAATGTATTAGAACTGTATATTATGTGTATATCAAACTGCTTGTACAGACAGGTCTATTGAAAAGGCATTTTCAAAGTGCTTTTTGAAATGTAACCACAGTGTGCCCTACTGGAATAGAACAGAAATGTACATGCACTATCGTAACTGTTTAAATGCATAAATTTGTACAGTGGAAACTGGAATACATAAGGATAACCTCACTCCAGCAAACTTTACAAAAATATCTGAAATTAAATTACTTTATAGGATGCAATAAAGTGGCTATCTCTCAAACCTCAAGCAGCTAGGGACACACGCCCCTGGATTTACTAATCTTCTGTGCAGGACTAGCTTAGTCCTGCACAGAAGCATCCATTTAGGAGCAGAAAGGCAGTGTGCCATGCATATTAATGAGGCATGCTGCCTGAGCTCCTAATCGTACATGGTGTGTCTAAGAGTGAAGTGGGCGTGTCTGAAAGCAGAGCTCACAGAATATACATGCCCCTGCAATGAAGAACAGCAGAAAGGCCCAAGAAATGAGCGAGACCGCTCATAGGTGTCCTCATATCCCCACCAACATTCCCCCTGTTGTACAACAGCAAGTATATGCAAATAAAATGAGCAAACTTGTATTTCTTTATTTTTTTAAAAATCCGATTAAAGCTAGCCATAGGTGCGTGGGTGTGCTCATCGCATAGCTACAGTTAATGCAGCTTACATGGCTGTAGAAGATAACAAGGAAGATGTATGCAAATGAAGCAGTATAGCAATAGTGTAGTGGGCAGAGGATTCGCCTTACTAGCAAGCATTCTCAGTTCAAGTCCCACTGCAGCACATTCCATTTTCCATGGCAAAGCACATTATGACCAATATTTTTGTTGCATAACACACTAAATAACATATATTTGTGAACTGGAGTACTGCAGTAAATGCACATGTGAGGTTTCAGTGTCATAATGAACAAAGTACTAATAAGCAGGTTTAAGCACCAGTAAGCAGTGGTAAGCATATTTAAGCACTAGTAAGCGAGTTTAAACCTGTTTGTGCTGAGGTAAGCAATGAGCACACGGGTTAAGCAATTTTGAAACTAACTATCTGTAAGCATATGTAACCAGAGGTCAGCACTGCTTACCCTCATGCAAACCTGCGCAAACCCGCTTACAAACTCTCAAAAGTGCCTTAATCACTATGTATCCAACGGCCCTTGATCTGCTCATCAACAAAAAATCAGCCTTGCAGGTCTTGAACCCAGGACCCTATAGTCACAGTAGTTAACCACCAAGCCATCACAAAGTACAGAAGGATTAGGAATCAGCAAACAAGTCTTCACTATAGTAAAATCAAACTGAACCTGTGAAAGGAATCAGTATGCAGACATATGTTCCATAACCCACTACATAACATAAATATGTGAATTGGAGTAAAGCAGTAATCCCAGAAGTCAGGTGTAATTGTAATAGAGTGTTGAAGTCCCCAATAAAACACAAGGACCCCATACAGTGCACGTACACATGACTCATGGATACTGGGCTTACATATAAGATGTAACAAATAATAAATCAATGCCAAAAAGGAAATATAATGCAAAGTCAAATGGAAACACGCTAAGTATTGCACAGGCCAGCTTAGGAGGTGTAAGCAATGTGTAGGTCAGCTAACTCAATGTGCCCAGTGTTATATCCCTTTAAGCAATGCCACCCTTAGGTAAGCAGGTTTGCTCATAGTTTAGCCTTTTCAAAACTGGTCAATCATGATAAAGTGTGGGAAATCAGCCCTACTTAAACTCAAGAGGTGGGAATACATCTCATAACTGGTTGTAGCTTTCCTTGCAGGCACTATCTCAGGAAGGGAAGAGGGTGTGAACTTTTGGGCTCAGTGCTGGTGCATCCAGGAGCCCAGAGTCATGGCAGAACTCCTTGTCAAAGATCATGAACAGAGACTGCTGCAGGGCCAGTACCAGGGTTCCCAATATAAGGCAGATGCCTTGGACCATTTAGCATGTGATCTCACCCAGTGCCACTGGCATACACCGAACTGGTGTGCAGGTCAGGCATCACTATGCTGACCTGAAGCAGCGTAAGGGGGACCTCTTGGAGCAGTGGATCCAAGAGGCTAGAATGGCAGGGAATGTTCCAGCTGTGTGTAAGTATCATCACACTAAGTGTGTAATAATTGCCAGTTCATGTATATCATAGATAGGTAAGTCTAAATATTCCTCTTATGTCCTCCACAGCTGCAGTTGAGCAGGTTACAAACCAGGAGGTTCATGGCAGTTGCCTGGAGGGGGTTGTGATGCAACGCAGGTCAGTAAAACTCTTGCATGTACTGTCATAGGAAATAAATCTAAAAGTATTAGTTCATAGGTTCATAGGTTCATAGGTTAGTACTAGGCTATCAGCCCTAAGGCGTATGCAAGCCTAGCCATAACAATTCCCTGGAAATTTCTTCCCACAATATTTACTTCTCTGGGCCCTGTCTAGCAGGGCGACTGCCATGATCCCCGGGGTGAATTTCCTATCTCCCATCCAATCATCAAGGTTCCTTTTGAAGAGGGCCAATGAGAAGCTCTGCTTGACATGTATGGGCAGTCTATTCCAGAGTATGGGGAGTCTCTGGGTCAGCAACCTATCCTCCCAGCATGTTTTGTTCATTGTGATGATAAGGTTTAGATCTCTGGAGCGTGTGGCTCTGAGGGATTGGGATTTCTTTAAGTGGAGCATGTCCAACAGCTCAGGGTTTGACATGGTCTTGTATGTTAAGCAGAGATTGCCTCTGAGTAGATGATATGCCACAGAGTATAGCTGGAGTTTTTTTAGGCAGTCAGCATATGGCATCTGCTTTAGGCCTGTGATTTTTTAGTGAGGTATTTCTGTGGCCTTTCCAGCTGTTGCAGATGTCTTCTGAGGTACATACCAAATGGGGCATTATACTCTATAATGGGTCTAATGAGGGATGAGTACAGTGGGACAATAACCTCCTTTTTTCTGGATGAAAAGCCCTTAGTGATGAGGTGTGCCACATAGAAGGATTTCCTGACAGTTGTGGTGATGTGGTTATCGAAAGTGAGACCACTGTCCACTTGTGTCCCTAAGTCTCTCATCACACTTTCGATGTTTAGTTCCTGCCACATATGTGGTAGTTCATGGGTACATGTTTTTTCCAAAGGGGATAACTATACATTTCTTGGCATTAAGCTTGAGCCCATGGCTCTGGCACCAGGCATCTATTTCTGTAAGACCCTTTTGTAGAATACCCACATCATTTGGGGATTCAATAATGGCTCCCAGTTTGCAGTCATCTGCGAACTTTGTTAGGCAGAGTCTCTTAGTGTTGGCCTGTACTTCAGAGAAGTAGATGCCAAACAAGAGTGGTCCCAGGACTGAACCCTGAGGTTCTCCACTTGTCACTTGTCTGGAGCTGGATTTGGAGTTGGCTACTTTTACAGTTTGGGTTCTGTCAGTAAGCCAGTTGGCAACCCATTGAGTGATGTAGGGATTTATGCACAGCTTAGTAAGTTTATCTATGATTCCAGAGTGAGGAATGGTGTCAAAGGCCTTGGCGAGGTCCAGATAGGCTGTGTGGACCACCATACCCTCATCCACAGATCTGGAGACCAATTCAAAGAAGTCAATCAGATTCAGGAGACAAGATCGGCCCTTCACAAACCCAAACTGGTTGGGGGTCCAGTGTTTGAAGGTTGCCAATGTCTTTGTTTATAAGTTCCATGATAATGCGTTCCACGCCCTTGCAGATCAGGCTTGTCAGAATGATTGGATGGTAGTTCCTGGGATCCAAGGAGGATCCTCCCTTGTGGAGTGGGATAACTGTAGCTGTGTGCCACTCAGTGGGCATGAAGCCTGAGGTGAGGCTATGATTAAACATGACACTTAGATGGGGAGCCAGTTCATTTTGTAGTTCATGTAGTACACAGCCTGGGATGTCATCTGGTCCCATGGATGCTGTATTCTTAGCTTTGGAGAGTGCTGTTTCTACCTGTGTGGCTGTGATTATTGGAATTTGGCAATCTTTTGGTATTGAGATGGGTCCTTTAGAAGGTAACAGGGGGGTGAAGTTGGCACTAAATCGATCTGCCAGGATACTGGCAATATCATTGGGATCAGTATATCTAATGCTATTCTGTTGTAGCTCAGAGCAGATGTGAGCATTGCCATTTAGATTCTTGACATAACTATAGAATGCCTTATGGTTGTCTTTGGAATCTTTGGCAATTTTATTTTTGTCACTAGCTTTTGAGGATTTTATGAGGGATCTCAGCTTCTTACTGAGGCTGGTGAGGTAGTTTATTGCATCCTGGGATTTTCCTCTTTTCTGCAACAGTTTCTTCCTTCTGTTGTATAGTTTGTTTATAGAAGGGGACCACCAGATTGGCTTCCTTTTTTTTGGAGAAGAGCATCTTGTTTCTATTTGGGATGGCATGATTCATGCATGAGTGGATGTGCTCGTACAGTGCCTTAGTATAGAATTCTGCAGTCGAACTTCCAGATCCCGTCTGCGTGGGTGTTGTGACGTTTGTCACTTCTGACTTCAGTAGCATGAAGTTGGCTTAGGAGAAGTTTTTTAAGGAGGTTTCCTTACTGGGGGTTGGGGTGGGATGTGGATGTCAAGGGTGATTTGCTTATGGACAGACCTGACCAATGAGGGGGTGACCACTGGTGTGGAGCAGCTATCTCACATGTTGGTAATGACCAGGTCTAGGATATTGGAGCCCCTGGTGTGACAATGGATTCGTTGATCTAGGGTGTTGGAATTTATGAATTCCAAGAACTGTTGGGAAAAAGAGTTGGTACCCGAGTAGTTTTCCCAATTAATGGCAGGGTAGTTGAAATCACCCAGTATTAGGGTGTTTGGTTGTATCTTACTATTTTCCAGTATGTTTAGGAAGGTGTAGTGAGAATCTTGGGGTATGGTGGGGGATCTGTAGCAAGCTGCAATTTGAATTGCAGTCTTGCCTAGTGTTAGTTGTACCTGGAGAATTTCAGATGCATTGTGTTGTGCAACTAGCCTGGAGGTGTGAATATCTTTGGTGAATATGGACACTCCTCCACCTTTAGTGTTTCGGTCTTGTTTTTTTGGCCGAAAAGTGTGGTAAGAATTGTAGCCTGATATTGCAGGGGTGCTCTCTGGAGCCTTGAACCAGGTCTCAGTCACTGCATAGATATCGATGTTCTCCATTTTTAGGAGTGCCTCGAGAGAGTGCATTTTCAGGTTTAGACTTCTAGCATTGAGTAGCATTACCTTCAGATTTTGCATGCTTGTATCTGTTACGGTGGTGGTTTTATCCATTGAACCTTGCCTAAAAAAGGCACTATATGGGTGGCAAGAGCTTTAGCCAGTAACCTGAATCCCAGGGGTGACAGGTGCAGACCATCTCTGGCAAAGCATCATGGTTTGTTGATCATGTCTTCCCAGGCAGACAAATACTGGATCCCCTTTGAATGACACCAGAAGCTTAGCCAATTGTTGAAGTCAATCATTTTGTCCTTATACTGTGGTATCATTCTGGGCGAAGGCAGGATGTTACTCAGGGCTATGGTCATAGCTGCCTCTGTCACATGATCCAAGAGCTCTTCCATGTCTCTTTTCATGTAGTCCAGGGAGGTACATCTCAAGTCATTCAATCCAGTATGGACAATGACAGAGTCATATTGGTACTTGTTGTGGAGTGACTTGAGTGCATGCGTTATGTGGCAGATCCTGGCACCCGACAGGCAGCTGACTGTAATTTTCTCCTTGTTCAGCCTGGTGAGTGGGACATCAGTGTGCCTCACTATAGAGTCACCTATGACTAAAGTGTTGGATACATTGTCTTGCCTTACGGGCTGTTGTTGGGTGGCACACTGATATTGTGAGCTATGTGTCACTTTGGTTGTGACTGGTCTTAGTTTGTGTTTTGGCTTCGGAGAGCCTTGTTGCTTGGGCAGGTTAATGTTAAGGGCCTCTGCATATGTGGGTTTAGTGTTGTTATGTGTGGGTGTTGATGGTGTGGGTTTTGAAGGGCTGTGAGTTGCTAGAGGTGTAATGCAGGTATTAGCCTTCTCCTCTTGACTGTCTAGCACAATCTTGACCGGAGAGAGGTTTGCTTCCAGTTTGGCTATGTAGGTGCATCTCTCGCAGGTTGTAGAGTTGGGTGGTAAGAGGAGAGGAATTTCTGTGTATATGAGGCAGTTGCCGCATTGCCCCAGTATGCCCAGATTCACCAGATGGACAAGAGAAATCACCAGAAGCTAACCCTTGGACATGCATGTTTAGGTGCTTTTTTGTAAAGTTTAAGGTACTTTGCAATTATAGGCTGTTTAGTGCCTATGATTAATTTCTCCTTATTGACAAGGAGAGTTGAGTGCTTGTATCAGTTTCACACTTCCTAGTGCTTTCCAGCAGGTTCTAGAGCAAGTGCTAGTCACAAGGGTTCAGATTTTAGTGATACTACTGAGAAACCAGCTAGTTTTAAGGGAAAATTTGAAGAGCAGACTTTCTGGCAACTAGAATAGTTTAACTGTAGCCTTGTAGTGCTGCACAATGTGAAAAATGTGCAAGCACACGCATTTTTAAGCCAGAAAGTTGAAAGGGATAGAAATCAACCCAAAAAGGCTAATAAAATTACAATTGCAGAGCTGGAAACCCCTCCTCTAGTGTTAGATAGGCAGTACAATGCTCACCAGTCCCACTGGTAGGCAGTAGGACTTCCCGCTTCCACAGCAAGGTCTGGATAGCTCTGAGCACAGAAAATAAAGTCCTGAGACAAGCAAAGCTTGGGATATGGACTGGCTAGAAAAGGTGGGAAACGAGCAAACAAGATAGTATATATTTTTTTGTTGAAACAGGCTAAACAATGTAATAATACAGTAAGTAAACACAGAAAAGGCTAACACACTTGAGTGTGTAGTCCTAAATAGTAACTGCAATTAAAACTACAAAATTAGCAATTTAAAACTTTTTAAATGAAGCAAGGCAAGTGCACAACTGAAAAATGATTTAAGAGGCAGTAACACATCAGAATAAGTAGCTAGTCTACATATACAGAGAAGTCTATATATACAGAAAAGCAGCTAAAACACACAAATACTTCAGATGCAGTGCAACCTAGAGCACTTGAGTTGTAGCAATATTAAGGCAATTACAGTTATAATAAATGCTCTAAAATATACTCTATATTTCCAAAATGTTTGAGAAGCACAGTCAGAACATAAGGAAATTCAGGCATTTTTTTTTTTTTTCTGAAAGGGAAAAAGGAGAAACATAAGGCCTTATCAAATGTTCTCTCTGTATTCGGTAGAATGAGCTAATGACACTAGACTGGGAGGAGTGTCCCAGATCAGATTTACAGTAGGGGCGGGCAACTGCAAAGCCACCAAGTATAACAGCAAGACACCAACAGGGAGAGCGGGTGGGGACACTAAATCTATTAGCCTACAAAGCACTACAGAAAGCCACAAAATGAAAGTTTTTAAACAGATAAAGATTTGTAAAGATACAGAATGCTTTTAACTGCAAACAAATCAGTTACCCGTGCAGATTACAATAAAAGTGCTATATATAAATTGCTAGAAACAATAAACTGTATAAATAATCGAAAAAAAAACAGGATACTTATATATCTCAGCTAAGAGTTGGAGTCAACACCTCTCATCCACTCTGCTCAGTGTGTACAGACAGAAACTCTCTCAAAGTTAAGGCTTAAATACCAGAAGAACAACTTTTTTTTTTTTTTTTTTTTTATACAAAAACACAAAAGAACCAGCCCCCACTAGCCTGCAGCCAATTAATACAATCTAGCCAAGGTAAAGAAAGGCTTCAGCTAATTCAAGATGGCCTGTTCATGTGCTTTGAACAATCACTGTATAAACAAACAAGCCCAGAGTCAACAATTCTGAACCAGGAAAAATACTAAAGCTATTAGCCTACAAAGCACTACAGAAAGCCACAAAATGAAAGTTTTTAAACACATAAAGATTTGTAAAGATACCTCTGGGTGGTATTTTCATGAGCTGGGTGCATGTGTGCTATGGACACTACTTGCATCTGACACACAGATATGCATTGGACATTCCAGTTATGCTTGCATGAGCATGTGCATAAGCAGTTTCCCACTACATCAGTCCTACCTCCTTTGTGATTTGTGAGTGTTTGGGCAGACAACACCGGTATCCCCTACTACAGGACCAGATAATGTGATACATACCTGTTTGTACAATTCCAAGGGTGTGCCCATTTCACAGTGACACAATATATACTGTATGTCTGGTGTACTTTCCCCTGTGTACTGCTTGTATATGTAGCTCAACAGCCATGCCATATCAGTCTTTCAGATAGTGACACATATTACCACCATACATTTGCAATGGCTTGCTGCTAGCTTGTGTTATACTGGTGGGTATTTTCTTTGCCACTGCGGTTGTGAGGACTTGTCCCTGTCATCAGCATTAGTGGGCAATGGCCACCAGGTCTTACCGCAACATGCATACATACCGACCACTCTCACACAATATGAAACAAACACCAATGTAATACACACATATCTGCATATTGTGCAGATGCTACCACCTATCTTGCTACCTTGGCCATCTCTGTGCATCTGTGCTCCACTGGTATTATACCTACACATACATGTTCCTGCATATCGACATAGGGTTGTGGGGTGGCACACCTGACTGTTACAATGTGTGTACAACGGATTGGGGGGGCATCAGACCATTAATACATTAATAGGTAGGGTTGGTGGGAGTACACCTGACTGTTTCTACATTTCTATGCAGGATGGGGGGCACACCTGACTATTTCAACATTTCTACAGAGGACTGGGGGGGCACACCTGACTGTTACTACATTTCTACACAGGATTGGGGGCACACCTGACTGTTACTACATTTCTACACAGGATTGGGGGACACACTTGACTGTTACTACATTTCTACACAGGATTTGGGGGCACACCCGACTGTTATTACATTTCTAAGTAGGATGGGGGGCACACCTGACACTTGTACATATATGACTGTACTGGTATGTTAGGTACTCCATCTCATTCTTTATTCTAACCTATCATGCTGACTTCAGGCATATCAGTGTACTACAGGTCTTAGCTTTGAGTGACCTACATATTAGTTACTGACTTTCTACCCTTCAGTACTAACATCCCACTGCCTGATCTGCTGTAGTCTGTCTGTGTAGGCCTGGGGCGTTACCCATAGACATCAGTCAGAGGCCATAGCACAGCCTTTGTTTGTGTTTGTCTACACCTGTCTAGCTGGCTGTGACTGTTGTTGGGTATGTGAACCTCCCTGACTGGCATGGGTGAGTCACTTACCTTGTGGGTGTCCCAGTATTGAGGGTGGTGCTGCAGGACTGCCTATGTTGGATGCACATAGTACACTCCCTACAAGTGGTTGAGCACAGGTAGTGTCATGTTTGGCATCCCTTTTACTGTATGTGAGAGTCAGAGAGAGGTGTTATTCCCTGGGTCCCTCCTGTGTCAGTGTATGTGCTATGCATTGCCTCTTTGCCAAGGCCAGGGCATACTGGGCATGCCTCCTTCTGCCTACTGGGGCAGGCTCAGGTTGTTCCTCCTCCGAGTCACTCTGTGCCTGTGCAGGTCTTGGCAATGGTGGGGGGCTGTGTGGCCCTGCGCCATGCTGTTCCTGCTGCAGCTGTTTCCGCAGGATCATATTGTGTTGCATGGCACATACAATGACAATTTGGGTACATGTAGCTGGTGAGTACTGCAAGGCTCCACCAGATGTGTCCAGGCACCAGAATTGTGACTTGAACATCCCAAATACATAATCTATTATAATCCTGGTCTGTGCATGAGCCTCATTATAGAGTCCTTGTTTAGGTGTGTGTGCATTTCTGATGGTTGTCATCAGCCACAGCTCCAGTGCATATCCAGCATCCCCCACTAGGTGACCATGGGGGATGTCCCCATTGGCAAATCTCTGCTACAGCTGCATCAGATGCCAGATGTGGGAATCATGATAGCTTCCAGGGCAGCCAGCGCACACTTTCATTATTATACCCTGGGCATTGCACACAACCTGGCAGATGATGGAGGGGAAGCCCTTGTGGTTGATGTAGACCATACCATGCTCACCGGGTGGTGCTTTGATGCATATGTGCATGCAATCTATAGCACCCACTACCTCAGGGTATTCTGCTATTTGGTGGAATAGTTGCATATTGCTGGCCAGCGCCTCATGGGTGGTGGGGAAATATACATGCTTACCGGCATGTACTGACATGGCATCCGAGAACTGGTGGAGTACCCTGGATGCTGATGCCTGTGAGATCCCCATCATATCCCGAGTTGGCTTCTGGAAGGTACCTGTAGCTAGTATTCTTAGGCCTACACATACCTTGGTATCCACTGGGATGGGTTCCCCTCTGTTAGTTCTGTGTGTCAGGCGTGACTGGCACAGCTCAACAATTTGCTGTAGGAGGTCCCTGTCCACCTTATAGTGCTCCACTATCTCCAGCTCATGTAGCCCCTTGTAGATTACCCTCGATCTGTACACTCTTCTCTGTCTCCTCACTGTGGGCTGGTTGGAAGCATTCACATCCTCACCACCCTAAGCCTCTTCCACAAGTTGTATGATAGCTATTGCAACCCCTATCATTTTGTTGTTTTGTCTGTTAAAAGTTCCCCGCTGGTATACACTGATGGTGTAGAGTATGGAAAAAAAAAGAGTGGAAGGTGTTTTTGCATAATTTGTAATAGTGTTCTGGGCTGGGCTGGGCTGGTCTGCTGCCTGTGTAATTTGCTGATTCTGATACATTTCATCTGTCAGCTATGCTAGTTCTCCTTGCTTAACTTCCTACTACTGCTTTCCCTTCCCATTGCCTTCCTGTTTAAGCCCAGGGACATGCCGTGCAAACCCAGTACTCAAATGTGCACAGAGCTGTTATTTCCAGGTTTACCTTTTTTATTTTCTTTTAAAACTCGGTGCACGGTGTGCACATCTGCTTAGGCAATGTAAAGAGTGCTAGGCAGACTCAGACACACCCCTTTGCTTAGCTGAGCTTAGCTAGGAGCAAACACAGGGCTCTAATCCGCTTACAGTATGCCTGACATCCCTCCATGATGTAAGCTAACTCCTACGCTTGCACCAAGCTATTCCTGCTCCTACACTGTTGGGACCTGAGTAGCATGCTGGGGAAATCTGGAATTTGCTATTATTCCCCTCATTTGCATAGGATTGCCTGCTAATCCATAGTTAGATGTCTCACACTGAGCCTCCCTCCTTAGCAACCACTACTCACTGGCCATGTTGTCTTCAGCCTGCCATTGCCTTTCATGGCAGAATATTGATTTTAGTTAGAATACTTATTTTAGGTTTATTTTCTTATTTCCTATCAATCCCGTTTGCGGGCCGCTCCCCTACGCTTAAACTGCTGAGATCGGTTAAAAAAAATAATCATTGATTTTTTTTTATTTTTTAAGCTGTTTCCAATGCCAATGGCCTTATACTTGGCCATTGGCATGCCTCTTGACTGGTATGCACCCTTTATTTGGAGCTGTCATGGCTCCATTTTGGAATTTGCAGAAGTCTATTAGTTTGCTAACCGAGTAGATTTTTACAGATTACACTAGTTCTGCATGGCTGGTTTCCAACTTCCTGGATTGCTAATTTACCTAATTTGCATGGATTTCTCCTGCAAATGGGGTAATTTGCATACA
Source organism: Protopterus annectens (assembly GCF_019279795.1). Classification (NCBI taxonomy): domain Eukaryota; kingdom Metazoa; phylum Chordata; order Ceratodontiformes; family Protopteridae; genus Protopterus; species Protopterus annectens. The sequence continues at coordinate 247,566,798 of NC_056725.1, read as the reverse complement.
GTGGCTGAGTCCATGCAGGAACACTCGTGCAAGCCCCTGCAGGCTATTCCTGGATTGCATGTCAGACATATTGCCTGCTAGAGCTTTTGCACTGATCCTGCATGCCATGCAAGGCTTGCAGAATCCAAGGGAAGGTCTGTACTAGGAAGCTTTCTGTATCATCCTTGGAGTGAACTAATTGCTACTTTTGAAGCACAAACAAATGCAATTCTTTTATGACTTCTAGTATCTGCCAAAGATCTGAGGAAAAGCCCTTGTCTGTATATTTTTAAAGGTAGATGCTAAATGTTGCCAGCTTCTAGCAATGGTGTTTTGGCCTGGGAACTAGTAGTAATATTTTAGATATTAATTTGAGAAACCTGCTAGTGAGACAGACCATTTTGCATTCTGCATTCTGTCTTGGACCTGACAACAAGAACCATTCACCACAACATCTGCCTTGCTCTAATGAAGTATGTTTCTAGAGAATAGTATAATTCTCTTAGATTCAGTCAGGAATATAATGAAGCTTAGTTTAGATGTTTTTCTTTATTTGTGTGAGCCTGTACTGCAATGTTATTTTAAATATTTCTTGTGATTTTGAACTCTGATGTCACTGTGAGTATATACTGAGTATTTTCTTGTTCTTTTATTTTATATTATTAAATATGTTTAAACCTTCCATTGTGACTGGGAAGTGCAGAGATATTTAAGTTTTGAGAGTACCTGCATATTTATTTGTTGACACTGTGAGGGCCACTCCTAATAGCCTTGCTCTTGGTCAATCTACCATTTGTGTTAATATTAGTATTACACAGTAAGATTTGACACCCTTTGTTAAGGGCCTTAAAGTAGCTGATGAGTGACTGGTGGCAGTGGAAACTACCTTATAGTCTGGGTGGAAGGGGGTCTAGCTAGTAAACCTGTGCCAGCCTTTCCCTTTCCCAGGTGTGTGTGTGTGTGTGTGTGTGTGTGTGTGTGTGTGTGTGTGTGTGTGTGTGTGTGTGTGTGTGTGTGTGTGTGTGTGTGTGTGTGTGCACCAGCTACTTGGGCAGGACATGAAGCACCGGTTGGACAAAGAGGGTGCTGGAGGTCTTGGCTTGATCACTCAGCTGAGATCTCAACTCTATAGCTGTGCTAGTGGGGAGTCTTACTGGGGATCTGTAGTGAGAGGGAGAGACCAGCCCAGGACTGACTGTGATCTCTGCATGCTCTTAAGGGAAATTGCACTTGATGCAGAGAGCTGCATCTGGAAATAGTGTGCGAGTACCTGTTATCCTCACAGTGAATGTCTCACACTGTTGCCAGTGGTGAGGACTGAGGTGCCTCAATTACTGGTCCAGTGGAGGGTCATCACATTTGGTGAGCAGTGGTGGGATTTCCACATCACATTTACTTGGCAGTGGTAGGATCACTATATATTATATTGGAATTCAGTGGTTTAGATTTTGAACTCCTATAGCCGGTAAACAGTGGTCAGTAAAGAAGGTATTGGTACTCTCAAAAGCCTCAAGGTAGACATTCAGAGTTTCACATCACAGCAGTTTTATTTATTTTTTGTTAGCTTAGTTAGTCAGGTAGAGCAGGCAAGGATCTCAGCAGAGGAGTATGGTAAGCTGACAAGGAGCCAGTTGGCTAAGATGTGCCAAGCCAAAAGATGAATGCATGCCAATCTGACTAAAGCAGAAATGATTGCAGCCTTAGTCACAGCTGCATCACAGACTAGCAACCAGGGAGACAGCCAAACTGGTCTTGGGATGTACAACTCTCAGAAAATGAGATTGCTGCATTTAGAAGCTGAAGAAAATGAGAAACTGCAGCATTTAGAGGCTGAAGAAAATGAGAAACTGTTGTGTTTGGAGAAACAGAAACAAATGGAATTAGAATCAGCAGAGAGACTGAGATGTATGGAAGCTAAAGAAAATGAGTGGCAGAGGCAACATGAAAAGGAAATGTTGACTCTTCACCAGGGTCATGGAGGTAACTGGGAAGGAAGTAACCAAACCCCAGAAACAATCTTCTTCTTCTTTCGGCTTTTCCCGGTTAGGGTCAGTAAATTTCTTCTACAATTTACAGAAGGTGATAATTGTGATAGTTTTATTCATATATTTGAAAAGGTATGCAAACAATATAATGCTGACCAAGTGCTCTGGGTACGGTTCGTGACCCCCCCCTTACTCCATAGTAAAGCTATAACTGCTGTTTTTAAATTGTCTGATACTGATTACTTAAATTATAATACAGTTAAAATTGTTTATTAGAGTGTTTTAAGTTAATACCTGAAGCTTATAGAAAAAAAGTTTTTTTGAGCATAGACGCAAGGCAGATGATAGTGTGTGTGATTATATTGCTGAGTTACACACTTATTTTCATAGGTGGGTGAGTAGGTGTCAGGTCACCACTTTTGAAGGTCTGGCAGACCTTTTGGTGAGGGAACAAGCCCTTAGCACTTTGCTTGAGGACATGACATGAGAATCTGGTTGGCAGATAGAGAATGCAACACCACAGATGAGTTGAGGTAAAATGGAAACCTATACCTAGCAAGCAGGGCATCACTGCACAGGAAAGGGATACACAATGCAGCACATGGGTATAAGGGAACCCATGCTTGGCAGCCTAAACCACCCCAACAGAGTCTGCCAGTAATAGGGGAAGCCTCTAGTTCAGGTACATGGTCAGGATCAAGGGTTAAATGTTTTAAATGTGACTAGTGGGGCCATGTTGCATATAGATGTGCATAGAGGCAAGATGAGGAACAAAAGTTGGGTGAGCCAGTAAGTGGGAATGACAGAATGCCAGTAGTCAGTTGTCTCGAGACAACAAGGGTACCAAACTACCACAAGAGGTTATATCTTGTCTTAGTAGATGGGAAATAGGCCACTGCTAAGACAGACACAGCCTCTGACCTAACCATTGTGAAGCCTACAATGGTTGAAGACAAGCATTACTTGCTTGAGCAGTCTACTCCAGTCAGAGCATTAGGAGGGACCCAATTCCAAATACCATTGGCTAGGGTTCACCTTGACTAGCAGGGTGGAAAAGGAAACAAGCAAGTAGGTGTGTTTGAAGATATGCCTGCAGATGTCTGATAGGGAATGATTTTGATAATGCAGTACCTTATGTACATGCAGTTACATGCAGTCATGCTTGGAGAAAATCATGTCAGTCTGGCAGCCTGGGGGGGGGGGGTACCCAGACAGACTGCACACTTGAAGCCAGGACTGGTGAGGTGGCTACTTCATAGAGGGAGCTACTCTGTAGCAGTGAGACTGAAGGTGTCCCACAGCTGCTGGTGGGTACTGACATTCCCTTGGACATAATGACTGCAAGGGCAGAGGTGAGTAGTTGTACCCAGGCTGACAGTGAGGCACCACTGTCAGAGGATACCAGACTTTCTGTGGAAGGAGTGATGGGAAGGGTTACAATGAGAGAGAGTTGCAACAGGCTCAACTCTCAGACTCTACATTACAAGGCTTGATGGAAGTAGCCAGGGAGGTGCCTGATTTTCAAGGAAAAGAGGAATGTGTATACTAGGACAAAGGGTTATTGTATAGAGAGTGGACCCCTGAGGGAGGGCAAGATGGTGAGGTAATACAGCAGTCGGTAGTGCTCAGAGCCTACCATTTGGCACTTCTAGCTATAGCTCATGACATTCCTTTTGCAGATTGTATGGACATAAAGCATACCAACAGATGTATTATTCAGAGCTTTTATTGGCCTGGGATTTGTACTGCAGGATCTGTGAGCAGTGCCAAAATGTAGGCAAGGCAGGAGACAAGATCAAAGGTCCTTCATTGCCTTTGCTTGTGATTGAGGAGCCATTTCAGAGGATAGCTATGGATATTGTGGGGCCTCTGAGTACCTCGAGTTCCACATGGAAGAAATATATCTTAATGGTAGTAGATTATGCTACCAGATACCCTGAGGCTCTGTCCTCCATTGTGGCAGAAAAGGTGGCAAATGTTTTGCTAGAGATTTTCAGCAGGGTAGGTTCCCAAAATAAGTACTGACAGACAGAGGTGCCAACTTCATGTCAGAAATGCTGGCTTGTCTGTGGGTGTGCTGTGGGGTGAAGCACCTAAAGACCACCCCATACAATTCCCAGACTATTGGTCTGGTGGAGAGATTTAACTCTACACTAAAGACCATGCTACAGGCATTTTCAGACCAGTTTAAGAGGGAGTGGGACAAATATTTATCCCATCTGTTGTTTGCTTACAGAGAGGTGGCCCAGAAATCTACATGTTTCTCACCTTTTGATTTGCTGTATGGGCATAGGGTGAGAGGACCTCTAGATTTGATTTGTGAAGAGTAGGAGGGTGAGTGTGAATCCCACAATGAGTCTGTTGTGTTATATGTCCTAAACCTAAGGAAAAGGCTCAGGGAACTCATGGTCTTGGCCCAGGAGAATCTGGCAGAAGCCCAACAGCCGAAAAAGGTCTGGTATGACAGGAATGCTCAAGCCAGAGAGTATGCTGTAGGGCAGCAGATCATGATTCTTATTCCTGTCAGACACAACAAGCTGCAGGCAGCTTGGGAGGGACCCTTCAAAGTGGTAATGAAGGTCAGTGATGTTAACTACATGGTAGAACTGCAAGGCAGGAGCACAAACTGTATCATGTTAACATGATGAAGCTTTACCATGATAGGGAGGCCCTTGTGCTAAGTATTTCAAGTAGAAGATTGGAGGAGTCTGAGGTGGATCTATGGCTACAGGGAGCCAGCCAGCAAAATCCCAAGTTACTATGGTGGAACCTAGGGTTGCAGGCATGTGAGATGACAGTGCAGCATTGTACTGTGTCAACAATGCCAAGGCAGTGGAATCTATAGACAGGGAATGGAGTATTGTATTCCCAGATAGGCTCATCCCTCTCAAGCAATGTTTCTCAAGGGTTACCTGAAAAACTAGCTTGAGTCTTCGAAGTGGGAAAGAAGTGTGATAAAAGAAGATACGGCCAGCACAGCTAGCTGAAATTTTGTAAATAATTATTTGTCATAGGTGAATAATGAAATGATTTATACAGGATGCTTGTGTTACAGATGTATTAGAACTGTATGTCATGTTTATTATTATTATAATATTATATTATTATAACATTATAATATTTATTATTAGCTTGTTAGCCTTTCTATATGTGTATCCTAAACTTTGTCACCTTCATTGTCATTTATTTTATTTTATTTTATTTTATATTTTTCATACTCTGTAACAGTTTGGAGCTTTTCTCCCCTGGACTTTGCTGAAAATGGACACTAGCTGTTCAACCAGACCATCCTGGTAAATAAATGTTAAATAAATAAATAGGCAAACAAACAAATAAATAAATAATGTGTTTATCAAACTGCTTGTACAGATGTGTGTTGAAAAGGTATTTGCAAAGTGATGTTCAAAATGTAACCACAGTGTGCCCTACTAGAAGAGAACAGAAATGTACAGGCACTATTGTAACTGTTTAAATGTATATATTTTAATAGTGGAAACTGGAATACAGGAGGTTAACCTCAGTTCAGCAAACTTTAGAAAAATATCTGAAACTAAATTACTTTATAGGACGCAATAAAGAGGCTAACTCTCAAATTTTCAATGCAGCTAGAGATATAAGGTCTGTACAAGGAAGCTTTCTGTATTGTCCTTGCAATTATCTATTTTCTACTTTTGAAACATGACAGAATTCAATTGTTTTATGACTTCCAGCATCTGCCAACGATCTGAGGAAAATCCCTTGTCTGTATATTTTTTACATGTAGATGCTAAATGCCACCTGATTCTAGCAATGGGGTTTTGGCCTGGGAACTAGAAGTCAGATGACCAGGAATGATGTCATTCTGCAAGCTATCCTAACAGTAATATTTTAGATACTAACTTGAGAAGTCTGTTATTGAGACAGAGCATTCTTCATTCTGTCTTGGACCTGACAACAAAAAACATTCACCACAACATTTGCCTTGCTCTAATGAAGTAATTTTCTAGGGAATAGTATAATTCCCTTTGATTAAGTCAGGAATATAGTAAAGATCAGTTTAGATGTTTTTTTCTTTATTTGTTGAGTGTGTACTGCAAAGCTATTTTAAATATTTCTTGTGATTTTGAACTGTGATGTCACTGCGAATATATACTGAGTGTTTTCTTGTTCTTTTATTATTTATTATTAAATATGTCTAAACCTTTCATTGTGGCTGGTCTGGGTCCAGGTGTGTGTGTGTGTGTGTGTGTGTGTGTGTGTGTGTAAATCAAACCTCAAAAAGTGTGTGTATGTCATGTACTTGGGCAAGAACACAATACACTGGTTGGACAGAGAGGGTCCTGGAGGTCTTGGCTTTGTCACTCAACTCTATAGCTGTGCCAGTGAGGAGTCTTATTGAGGATCTGGAGGAAGAGGGATAAATCAGCCCCAGACTGACTGTGGTCCCTGTGTGCTCCTAAAGGAAATTACACTTGATGCAGACAGCTGCATCTGGAAATACTGTGTGTGTGTGTACCTGTTGTCCTCCCAGTGAACATCCCCCACTGTTGCCAGTGGTGAAGATTGAGGCTCCTTGATTACTGGTCCTTTGGAAGATCATCACAATATATATAGATTTAGACATAGATATATATATATATATATATATATATATAGATATAGATATAGATACATCTGGTGGCACGTAATGATACACTGGCATCAGTATAAGAGTGGACAGTAGGCCTCCACTTAGCACCTCTAGCAAACCTCCTGTGTGGTACCATGCTCTCACAATAGCTATGGGCAGAAGCAACCAGCTCTACAATTGGATTAACCACACTACCTCAATCAGGTGTGTCACCTTCATCTGATGGCTCTATGGAATGGCAATGCAAAGGCATAGTGACTGTGTCCAAAAACAATGCCAAATGATGAGTGAGTCACAACCTCAGTGTCAGACTGAAGCTCTGCACCCCCTGATTGTGCCTCTGTGTCAGCAACATTATTAACATCAGACGCTACCGATGCTCTGACATCAGGTGGTCCAAGTTCTACACTGCCACTGTCAGGATCACCTGTAATAATAAGCAATAAAAACAAAAGGAGAAAAACAGTGACTGAAAATGATCCCAAATATGTTCTAAACACTCATCTTAAGCAATTTCAGATAATAAAGTTATACAATACTTATCCTCTCCTGAGACTTACATCTAACTAATGGTTATTACTTATAAAGGAAAGTATGTGCTTACCATGTACAGGTGGTCTTTCAGATGCTAATTCTTATTTCCCTGGAAAAAGGGGAACTCAGCTGATAGAAGGCAAATAAGCATCACAATGCAAATGGGGCAAGGACAAAACAATGATAATCTACCTATCTTCCCCTTAAGGAATATCTCAGAACCAATCAGACTGACCATTTCCCCTCAACATAATCTCTGTTTGACTCTGTCTGTTCTAAGTAACATGTCTAGATCTTTCCAGATATATTAGAAATATTAACACATGTAAAGATGTCTAGAATGACAGTAAATGCCTTATATATAGCATACCTGGAAGTTGTTCTTGGAACATGCTTGGCATGTTGTTCACGTCAGGGCCAACATCAATGAGTATGTGTGAACCCACTGCTGAGCTACCTGGCTCTCTGACAGTGGACAGCAGCTTCTCAATTTCAGTGAGTGGTGGTTCTGTAGCAGGACCACCCCATAGCCATTTGTTCTTGTGCTACCACAGCTGCTCTCTTGCATGCCACTTTAATCATGCAACTGACATGATACCACACCTGATTATAGTTTTTGGAATGGCCACCCACTGTGTTTATGTTGGAACTGACAACGGGATGGGGGACCATAAACTCACTCTGAGGGTAACACCTATGTTCCTCATGGACAGGAGCAGTTGGTGCTGATCACAAAATCGGTCTGCTAAAAATGACCATCTAAACATGGTCAAGAAAGGTACTTGGGTTTTTACACAGCTAGCCTTGTAAAGGGCCTAGAGCCATTAGTCTAGTAACAGCCTACGAACCTATGAACCTAAGAAGCCAATTGCAGCCATGGGCTTTTTGTGGGAGACATATCACCTCTTCCTCTACCAATCTTCCTCTGTCAAGCAGGCAGGATCCATGGTGGCAATAGACTTCAATGATGACCTCATTCTCTGCATCATTGAATGGTGGCCTGTTTGGAACAGATGGTTGAGATGTCATAATCATTTATGACATGAAACAAAAAAGACAAAACATATTTGTAGCACATAGACAAATTATACTCCTCATGTTCATTTCAGATTGCACATAAGCTAATGGAGCTCCCTACCACCACACCCCCAAAATTATAATACCTTAGCATTAAGTTCAGTCTATTAACATTTCTGTAATGAGGATAGCAGCTGTTTATTCAGCTACTGAATGCCAGTATTATCAATTAGTAAGCAACATTTCAAAAAGGAGAAATGGCAAGAACATTTCCATTGGTCTCTCCACTCTTATGGAGATTGCCATGGGACATCTGAAAATCCTAATACCTCTGTTAGCTACACATGCACAACCCCTTGAAGTAGGTGATACACATAATACCACTGTTTGCAGTAACTGGTGAAATTCCAAGAACAAATGGAAACACAATAGTGTGATGTAACCATACCATTCATTGACAAACTTTGAAAGCACTGCAAGCAATGACATACCAATAGTGAATGCAAAAATACTCACATTTAACAAATGTTTCTATTGTATAGTGAAATACATTCAAAATATGAAAATGTAAGCAGTTTATGAAGATGACAAACATGCCTTATGAAATAATGTAGTAATTTCTAGAAAAATTTCCTCCAAGTAAATAGCAGCAGTGGTCTATCTCTATCAAGCCAGTCCCATCCTTCCACTTCCATAGCTACACCAAAACCTTTATATGTAGTGGATTTAGCTACCTGAGCACTTTGATGATGCAAATGAGGTGTGAAATCATTAACATTCCTGAATATTAAAAAAAAATTGGTGTAGTGGATGTAAGCATCGTGTAGGTAGCTAAATAATTGCATGCACATGTCCTAACATTGCAGGGAGGAGCAATGCCAATTGTAGCTGTTAATTCCTTGCACGTGTTAATGATTACTCTGACTATAACAATAAGCAATATTCAAGAGATTATTTTCTCAGAAGTGTGTATATTATGCAGAAGAGACTTAAGAATAAAAAGCGGAAGCACCTTGAGCTATCAGAACAACCTTAACAACATTGATATTCTTTTAATGATAGCACACTCACCATCCTCTGCTTAAAAATTGTGCTGCAATGCCAATCAGCTAAATTATAGATTGAAACAAAGATGTAAGGAAATGACCATAACATTGCATTTCTATTAGTTAAGCTGAGAGAAGGGGAATATGCTCAGAAAATAAAAAAAGAATAGCTGGCAGTGTTACCAATATGGTGTGGGCTATTATTAGCCTAAATTAGTTGTCATTATCACATTCATCTAGACATGTTTAAGCAAAGAAGGAAGTAACATTTTTCTGATCTTTCTTTTACAGTACCTGTTATTTGATGGTCTTACATGTCAGCTCTCTATGGTATGCACATTTCCTGATTACTACTGTAAACTTGTGTTCGTGGCAAAGTGGGATAGCTGACTGAGCATTGTAATTGTACTGAACTGAGGGTTCAAATCCAGATAGTATGATGTTTGAAAGAGTTAACACATTTTTCTTGAGCACATAATCCATTTGTAACAAACACAGAGTAAGAAAACCTCACAATCCCACATTTTTATTATTATTCCCTGATATTTACTACTTCTAACATTTGTTTTATTGAGTTCCTCATTTGCACGCATTTTGGAAAAGCTCTCTTTGGAGTGACAGCATTTCATAGCAATGAATGAGAGTCCACTACCTAAAGTACAGACCGAGAAATTTAATTTGTCATGCCAGCTGTAGTGCATTTCACAGTGGAACAGGGGCACTTTGTAACACACAGTGTAAATGAAATTAATTTAAGGAAACAGGACAGATAATGCAGTGTTTGAATCCGGCTTGAAGATATTTTAATTTTTAACTGGAAATACAACAATACAGAAGAATAATATGTTGTGCATATATCTGATAAATATTCCATATCTTACCTGTAGTTCATGTGACATGAAGTTGCAAAAGTGTTGCTGTTACTGTTGTTTAGTCTGCTGTTGTCCTCATTAATGATTTTGTTGACAAGGGATGTTGTATTATATGACAGGTTTTGGAGTATTATAACACAAAAGGATTAACATGAGTACTGGGGACAGATGAGTGACATGCTGTACAAACTCTCACAATCATACGTGATTGAGTAGGAAGTACATCTTCATATCAGACTTTGCATCTTGACTAATTGTATTGTCTGACAAGCATGACTTGTTGTCATTGTCTGAATGTCTCCTTTCTGAGCCATTGACACTACATGACATACTGCTGATGTATAGGCCACATGAACATTGTAATGTTTGCAGAATATGTGAAAATGCAGCATGTGCCTTTTTAATGAGAAAACTTTTGATGAGTGGAAATGCAAGTCATGTTTGTTCTTGTGTTTTGTGGTATGGAATATAAATTGTTATGTACATTTTTGCCTTTGCAATTTGCCCTGTGGTTAGCAGAGTGCAAACAGGGCTCACAGGTGAAGGAAGAAGGTGAAATATATAATTTATGTAGTCTCAATTAGCACAAATACTCCCAGCACCACTATGCAGTATTTGTAATGAGTGAATGATGTGCACATGCTATGTACCTCTCTCTGTGGCACCGGCTGTAAATGCAGTGACTTTGAACTGATAACAGAGTTGCCCTGGAGCTCAAATCCATACTGTATGAAGGGAATTTATTATTCAAGATTTATGAGTTACTTTCATCAGAACTTCATATGATGACTTTTTTTCTGTATCTTGTCTCCTGTACTTGCTTACTGCTGAGTAACACACAATCAAGCTTACTTGCTTCAGGAAAAAAGTGAAAACTTTTATTTTGGCAGCATTCTATTGCACAAACAAGCTTAGTGGAGATCTGTGAATGTCAGCTCTCTGAACATTACTGAATAGGGAACGTCCACCTGCTGTGGAACTGTCTCTGTGGCACAAGATTAAGTGCAGTGTCTTTGGAGGCAGACATGGATGATCCAAGGTTCTAGTTCAGATAACACTTATTTTTGCAAAGGATGTCAGAATATAATTTCTAACAACAATCTCATTGCGGAGGCAACACTATATACAAATGGTTACCATAAGTAGGTTGTTTGCAAAACAATTATGATTGCTGAAAAATCCACTTGTACATCTATGATGGGCATAGTAGTTTTTATTACAATCATCTTGACTCCTCACATAGACTAACTGTGTGTTTCGGATACAATGTGCTGTGAAGTATGTATGTACCATACCCCAACCTATATTCTTCAGCTCATGAAAGTCTGTCCATTTGAAATATATTTACAAAATACCATGTCTTGAATGGGAATGCAGTTCTCAGGAGTTCTGAAAGTCACATACATACATGCATACAGGCCTATCTGAAGTATAACTCCAACATAGTGAATGCATTATGTATCTGTGACCATGGTTGAAAAATAAATCTCCTGTAGCACTGAGAATTAATAACCTGGATTTAAATGTTTGCATTCTTTATTCCCTATGTTTGATTCACACCTTGTAAAATTAACTTTTTTCATTGTGCAACTACCAACAATTTATGCCCCAAGCCATCCTATTTAACCTTCTGAACACCAAGACTTACAATGCAAGGCATTACGCTTGTCAGTGTTGACCACTGGAAAAAGTGTGAATAGGCTGAACATCACAAATGGCAATTAACATTGGCATGTTTCACATCTTCTTTGCTATTTGTTGAAATTCCTGCCTTATTGTCTGGCATTATATCTCTCTGTTTTCCATTGTGCAAATGCAGTTGGCATGGTTGCATGTCTTTGTGCACTGGTGGTTAAATGCGAGACTGAATTTAGTGCCACTTCAGACAGAGACTTTCTGCTTGACTTCTGCAGACATAGCTGGTGAAGAAGATGAAGGTGTTAAATTTAGAGTACAGAGGAATGGTGTTGAGGAGTCCAGAATTTTATGGCACTCCTCATAAAGCACTACAGCCATAGGTTGCTGCAGGGGGTCTCAGTATAATACTGCAGCTTGTAGCAGCTTAGCCAAGGCTGTCTGCTGTGAAACTAGCATCCCAAGCACTGGATAGAATTGTTGTCACCACTATAAGGACCTAAAACAGCAAAAGAAGGACCTCCCTAGCTAATGGGAAAATGAGTCTAGAACTGCTGACACCCTTCAGTTGCATAAATATACTGAGCTATCATCATTGAGTTATGCTGGATGCAGTAGACAGCCCAGGCTGGTATTCATAATGCTTTTATGCTTCATCTTCTTCTCTTCTGTATTATGCAGCTGCTGAAGACATCACAGTGAACAGGGAGGCATACCAAGGGAGGTTAAATCCCCTCAGAGATGCACAGAATGCATATGCATCAGGTCTTACTGTAAGCTTAATAACTATAGTGATTATATGCAATATGAAAATACTGAAATAAATAGCTGTATTTATCATATCATAGAAGTGCAATTAATTAATGGCACAACAGAGTAAGACCTTCCCATCATACCTGGATGTGGCAATGGTGCATAGAATGGATAATCTTAAATGTGAATGTAGTGAAATTATATAGTCATGTGACATGTCATGGATGTAGATTTCTGTTTCTAGCTCTCTTTTTGTTTCAGTCCACTCCTTTTTTTTTCAATTTTATTTTTTAATTTTTTAAATATTTTATTTGGCTAAAAAATGTTCTGTTGATATACATTTTTGCTTACAAAAAAGACATGCAGCACACAGAGGTAGGCTAAGCACTGTGGATTGGCCTGCAATCCCTCCACATGCTGCAGCGCCAACATTCAGCACTTCATGTCCCAGCTCATCAGCGTTGTCTGTACAAACCCTGTCCTACTGGCTCCATCCATGTTAGATAGCTCTGCCCTGGCTCTTGGTGCACTGGTACCCATTGGGTGAAGTAGTAGTGGAGATGGTGATTTTATTACATGGCAAGAGCTGACAGGGCTGGTGGGTGGCATCATGGAAAGGGGCTTCCATGCCCAAATCAGCTATGTAGAAAAGGTGCTTCAACATATTGCCAAGACAATCCCATATTAAGCACTAACACAGGAAACTGAGATGGAAGACAGTGATGACAGTTATAAGGGTGAGGACAAGATTCTCACTGTTCTCAGGCTTGAAGTGGGTGTGCCACCTCTGTCCCTTATCTATTCCCAGTCATTGTGTCCTCCAACCTTTTTTCCTTTTGTGTCCATCATCATCCCTGTCTGCCTTGTATGTCCTGTATGTCTGCACCAACTTTGTCACATACCATACCTACCTGACCCTCACATTCCTAAGCTCCTGCCTAACATTCATCTCTCTTTGAAAGTTAAAAAAAAAGAATGGGCATCTATTCCATTCAAAACAAACTCAACCCAAATACAGCTCTCCACTTCACCTATGTGTCTTCTTGACACACCTGATTTGGTACAATTGGCCCTACAATATTTTTCCATTGTTGTCACCTACTCTTTTTGTTGTGTCAATCCAAATTCAACAAATTCTGTCTACAGTTCTACAATAAGTTGTGAAGAAGTGTACAGCTAGGCTTCTCTCCCACTGCCTTCCTGCAAATTCCTTTCTTCTTTCCTCAGTGTCCTCCCCTCTGCTTGTCCCCTATTTCACCACTTTCCTATCAACCCCTTTTCACACATTTAATCTGATCAAAAAATAGAATCACACACTACACACATGACCAGAAATGGCTCTTAAGAAAGCCTTCATTTTTTGTGCTCAGCATTTGCTCGGAGTTTCTCATCAAGCACCAGTGCTGAGTCACAGTGAATGGCCATTCATGTCCTATGGCAAAACCTGGTCAATTGTTCCATTACCCACAGTAGTCCTGTTATACTCATGCAAAGGTGCTTAGATATGCCGCACTTTTGAAACACAGAGTAAAGGCATAATAAAGGCAAATATTTAGTAACAGTGACTCTAACAGTTCTTTGACCACTGGATGCAATAATGTGTAACTTTCTCTCTGCAGTGTTGATATAAAACACTTGTCTGAAGATTGATTTTTTTGTCATAGCATCAAGGGTTCAATTCCAGATGTATGCTACATTATTTCTTATTGAGATATTATACTTCTATTATATGTTTCGTAACACAGTAACACGCGTCTTAGTTTTGAATATTGTTGCAAAAAAAGCATTTTCAAACACATCCATGCCCATAATGAAGATTTAATAAACCACCCTTATTCTACTCATGTGTTAATCAGGTTTTACTTTTCCTACAGCTTCTTGATCCCCAGAGCTATTGGTTAATGATACAGAGATGACAAACAAATGAGGACATACCATAAAGATGTGCATTAATGACACATAACATCAACCTTTGACATGAGAATATTCATCTGTCTCTGTCTTCACCCCTGCTCTCTCACCCCTTTTAATATTGACTATTAGGCTGAAGGATGTAAATTTCATCTTATGACATGTTCAGGATGTGATAGGGCTGCCCAACTGGTGGTGTAAACCTTGGCACTAAATGATTGCCACTGTTGGAGTGACACCCTCACCCCATGTGCAAAAATGGGAAAAAAGGGTTGTGGGTGGGTGGATGGAAGGATAGATAGATAGATAGATAGATAGATAGATAGATAGATAGATAGATAGATAGATAGATAGATAGATAGATGGAGGGCTGCATGGATGGATGGATGCATGGATGGATGCATGGATGGATGGATGGATGGATGGCTGGCTCGATGGATTCCTTTGCTGAATACTGACACATAAATCTTCAGCTGGCTGAATAGGTTATCATTGTCCCTTCAATGGTGTGATTTTGAGATGGATGAAGTAGGATTCTCTTTGTGGTGTGTTAACAATAAAGTCTATAAACTTAATTTTTCATTTTGACAACAGGACAAATCCAGCATTAGCTGAAACTCTTACTCCTGTTTTATGTCTCTTTCATGTGTAGGTGTTGTTTATGTATCTGATTTCCCCCTACTGTTTTATCACCTCTTTCATGTGTAAGTGTTGTTTATGTATCTAACTTCCCCCTTCTGTTTTATCAGTTGTTGTTCTCAGCATTTGCACAAGGTCTGTCAACAAACAAGTGTACTATGTGATGCTAAATTGCATTTCAGATGTTACTGCAAAATGTGATGAGTTTTTGCCTCAGACCACATTGCCATGGTTAGCTTAGGGCAAATAGTTATACATCAGCTGCGCTACAGTAAAACAGAGTTCAGGTAATAAACTGTGATACACTTACTCTCCCATGTGTACCATACTGCTGGATATCATGTAAAGTGTAAGGGAGGTGACAATTGTTATAAGTGTAATGAATGGTGCTGCCTAGCTAATGCTTTAATTGAACATGTTGTAAGTGTCTCTCACAACATGTGATTGACAGATAGTACAACATGAACTTCTCTGTAGTGAGCTAAGATCATCAATCTGTCTTTAAAGTTTTTTCTACTGCCAAAGGTTCAAATCCTGACATATGTTATACAGTAATGTACATTTTCTCCATATTAATACTACTTCTGTAAGTGTGTGCTACATTTGTTTTCAACAAAACACCATCCTCATGTCAACATCATGTTTCCAATATCCTACATCTTCTTTTACCAGGTCTATATTGAATTCTTGAAAGCCGACAATGTCGAATCTGACATTGTCAGCACAAGAATAACGAAACTGCAGAATGTCGAAGAAGTAAACGGAAATCTCCATAAGGGGAGATTTCCATTTACTTCAATGTAGTGCGGCCTCAGAGTTGGTATATTTAAGTAGTGGGGTGTGGGAGGCACAGCTTCCCATGTGGGGGGTGCAGGGGGACTTGCCCCCCTGCTTACACCATTTTTTTGTTTGTTTTAATTTTTTTTTTTGAATGTTCAATGTTTTAACAGTTCGATCACTAAGGGTTGACCTTTAAAGATTCTAACTGTTAAACATTCGATGTTCCAATATAGACCCCTTTAACGAGCTGTATGTGGATGTTTTGGTTGTTGTCACTCCTGTACCTTCTCTACCCCTATCACTATATAAATCACTTAATGGTACAGAGCAAAACAGATTTTGAATGAAGAAACAAGTAATACAAACACACCATCCAGGTGTCAATAAATGTATCATAACACAAACTCTTAATGTGTCTGTCCATCTCTGTGTCCCTCATCGCCTCTTCTGTCTCATTACATTATAATGTAACATATTTAGTAGGCTGTTGGATGAAGTGTTTATGTTATACCGTGTGGCTCCTGTCCTTACTGTGAGGAAGCATAATGTAGACACTTCACAAGACATCCTACACACATAGTTAGGATATGTGCTGAGGCATAATAATTATTTCAAAATACATATCTTGGCATGTTTAACAAACTGTACACCTGATAAACTTATTACTTCCATTGAAAAATTGCTGATACATATTAGGTATAAAAGTTTATTTCAGCAGGCATTACTGACATAATTTGGACAGTCAACATATTGAGGATAATCATTCCTATGTAGTCTTACAGTCATGGTCAAAATTACTTATGATAATCAGATTCTGACACCCTTTATAAAATGATCTGCATACTGGACTCAACGCTTGCATCATCTCTGCCTTTTCATTCGCTCACTCAGCTTGCACCTTGTGCCATAGAGAAAGTTTAGTGACAGTTGGATTTTCTCTACTCAGTATTGTCCAGAGTGCTGACTGGTGTGCATCACCCCTAAGCCCGTTTGCACTACAGAAGGCTAACTGCATTAAAGTTTTCACTTTTTCCTTCAGCAGTGAACCCTGTTCACTCCCCATCTAACATTTCACAAATGGGGAAGGCAAGCACAACAATTAATTTTTGAATTGAGCTTTGACCCTCATATGTCAGAGGTAGATCCCATCATTCAAAGTGTATATCTGCAACATAAAATACTGTGCCCATTAGTTTGTTGTGCCTCTGTCCAGCTATGTGGAACACAGTTAACATAAAAGAAATCTGTTCTACATTTAATCACAATCACAACATTTTCTCTCTGCTCCTTATTTACACAAAATTTGGTAAGGAGTACAACTGAACAACACTGAACACTGTTACTTCACATTCCAAGTTCAGCATCTCAAAGTATAATCATGCATCCGCTGATACTTTGCTAACATCCATGCACATAACTTTCTGAGCATTGTGCTTTAGGAACACATTTTGAACAAAAAGGTAATGAAAATATTTAGATTTCCACATAGCTGTAGAAGTCATTTTTGCACAGACATCTCCTTTGCATGACACAGTTGATGTTATCCCTTCAAAATGAGTGTGGCTCACATGCAGTTGGATTTATCCTGTGGTGTATGCCTATAGTACACTTGCATATAGATTGTGTCAGTAGAGAGTGGGCATAAATACAGGAATGACTGTGACTGTGTGTGTGTGTGTGTGTGTGTGTGTGTGTGTGTGTGTGTGTGTGTGTGTGTGTTTCTTCTTCTTACTGTGAAGAACACGCTGTAAATCCATATGTGATGGATATCTATAAAGTGTGCTTGTGCTGTAGAGCCACTTTTTAGTGCAAACAATGCATCAAGGTAACACAGAATGGTGATGTCATCCATTGAAATGCACATTGTCACAGTTGTAAAATAAATATCAATCATTAACTGGCATCTCCTTTATTTTGTTTTTAAATATCAATTTGCCCTTGTGTTTCTGCAAACCTTCATTAGCTTGTGATTATAGGTATATAATTCATATCCTGAAGTCACTGTTTGCACTCAGTATAGATGTCATTAACAGTGATGTCATCCACATGTGCCATGTTCATGTGTAGATGTTGTTTTTTCTGCCCGTCTGTACCAGTTGTAGTGAGATGCCTCATCAGGACTGAGGGCATGAGACAATGTAATGTATGTTTTTGCCTTAGTAAGGCATGTGTTCCAGTACATGATGATATCTACATTGTACAAACTGCTGTCGTACCATACCAGTGATAACAGCAGGGGGCTACAGGTGTGTTTGGGTATGCCTAGCATCAGGCAATGTTGTTTGATTTATAGCTGGATTATTTCTCAGTAATTACAGGGGACACATATCCTTGATTCATATACATATGTAATACTTTCGAATAACCAAACATATGACAACTGACAATGAACTTATACCATGGCACATTCACTGATCCCACTACATTTGATTTTCTCAAAACTTTGACAAGCATTCCTCACTATCACTGTGTAACTATAAGCATTTGTGTTCCTAAATGGTCTGCAGGAATGACATCCACCCAGTTCTAGTGTATACATATGAAGTGACAGAAGCCTCCCCCATCCATTTTAGTAGATAAATATTAGGGACAAATAATAAAAAGCTGGTTTCATGACTTCACATAGCTGCAGTTCAACAGTTGTGACAACAATTCCACTCTGGCGCATGTAATTAATAGCCATGTTGCTGGCTGGAGGAGTTGTACAGGCATGTGTTCAATCCTAACATTCTAGTGTAGGAAATCATTTGTGTGAACATACTGATGTCACACAACAAACATTACATTACGTTAGTCTTGTCCCTTGATATGTTGCACAAACACATATGAACATAGCTTTGGATTTCATGGCAGTAAGCATTTGTTCTGCTAATGACATAGTGAGAGTGCTACTGTGGAACATGAATTGAGGACTGTGGTGTACACAAGTGTGCTACAGTTCTTGGGTATTATACATACAAAAATATAGAGAAGCCTTCCTTGACCAAGGAACATTGATATATGGCTGATTACAGTTGTGTGCACATGACCATACTCAATTAATTGTCATCAATCCTACATGGTGATATGACATTCGTTATTAGGGATCGACTCTTAATTCACACACTAATTTTGGTTGTTCGTGGAAATATCCATTGCTACCTCTGTGACAGATGAAAGCAATACACAGCTCTGTGGAGAACATCACACCAGAATGTGGTGACTGCATTTGTTCTCATCTGTCAGCACAGTAACTGTGTCAGGCAGGAGTGGATTCCGCAAAGGTATTATGTATGTCGCACTTTGCTCCCACATTTGTAACACCCACACTCCTACACATGGGATACATATCCATTAGAATATTAAAGTGCATAATTCCCTTCAAGGGTGATCTGCTCCTGCAGGTGTCATGTCTATTTCTGTGGTGTACACAGTTAATACTCAGCTTAGTGGTAACATTGATGAGATGGGTTAAATTATTGTAAAAGATTCTAAGCCACCCGTATTTCCCAGCAAAGCAAGAAAAAATGCAACTGACATTAAATTCTTTGCAAAAAGATAGCAATTGATTGAAGAGAAGTAATCTGAGATGGTGGCATTCATTCATGGTGAAATTCACAGAGAGAAACATGGAAAAGACAAGAGAAATGAATATTGAACAGATCTCTAATGGCATTCCTTATGACTAAAACTACAGGAAATCTAAGCAAAAAGAAGAACAAAAGGAGGAAGAGTTCATGGAACAGATTCGTAAAGAAAGTGAACAAGAACAATCAGATTAAGAAAAGACTGTGAACAAGACAATTTAGAGAAAGGAGACATTACATCAGTAAGTAAACAATAATCGTATGAGCTTCCATTTCTAAGAGAAGCTGGTATCCCAGTGTCTGTGATGGTAGAGGAGGTAATCAGTGCCTGTATCTCAATGACGGTTAACCACGAAGAAACTTCAGAGCTAAGTGAGCATCAGGTGACACTGCAAAGTTTCCAGAAAGAATAATGGTAAGATGACACTGAGCACAAAGCTCGACAAAATATTCCTAATTCTTACCCGTACTTTGAGGTACAAGTTGGTTTTGTGCATTGAGTAAATACACCTGCAGTAACAGATCACTGCATGGTTACAAACTAACTTATGTGCTTTAGCTAAAATACAAAAAAGACAGATTGCTTGTGCAGTAAGGGTGATAAAGACTGAAAAGCAACAATTCAGAATCAGAAGGACGGTGTTAATAGTAAGAAAAATGAGGACTTCAAAATGAGTAAAAGCCTTTGGTTAAGAGCAGAGACACCACCTGAAAATTCTAAGACACAAGAACTCTACTATTACAATATACCTGTGATAAAGCATAACAATTAACAACATCAGATTAACATGAAGGGTAGAGAAAGTTTAGACAGTAGATGCATTACTTGTGCAGAGCATCTGTGGGGTCAAAGAAGAAAGTGCAAAGGTTAGCTGTTACTATATGTATCAGTAATAAAACAATGGATGGCCAGCAAGACACACAAGTTTTAACGCTTGCAAATAAAACCCAAACTGGTAGTGAAGTAAGGGTAATAAAAAGTAGTTGCAAAGGGCAAGATAAAATAATTTTACAGGCAACAATTTATCTTGCTGAATAATACAGAGCATTAAATTCAGTTAACAAAAGTACACAGTGTGAGAAAGTCTAAAATGTGAAACTTATGAGTGTTCAGAGGACAACAGTAGTTCATGAAATTATAAGAATGCTAAAATATGGGCACAAAATTATCTGTGGGTGAAGCAGTTTGTAGTGCTAGCAAAGAAACTTGCTATTTTTGTTCACTTGTAGACATTAAATAAACAGCAGAGAGATTTCTACTGTCAAGATTGTATTTTTCATTCCAAAGGACTACAGATTACCTCAGTTTTTGTGGTGGTAGAGTAGTCTATCATCTGAAGTTAAAGGTAATTTAAGTAAGCAACAGGTTGTGTATTATAGAAATACAAGGATCTGGGGAAGTAAAACTGGATACAAAATGTTAGTTTTGGATCCCTCTGCTGAAAATGACTTTTTAACTAAAGGACAAAATGCAAATGAGGTAATTTACAGAGTTAGCCAGAATGGCAGGAGAACCCCAGATCAGATACATAATATTGCTTCTCTCATACAAAGTGAAGAAGCATAAATCCCTGTATTCATATTTGCAGCAGAGATAAATGAATTTTGTGACTAATGAAACCTGACTTTTATGCCTACTGTTCAGGTAAATGATACCATATCTAAGCCTTAGAAACAAAATGGGGAATTCTCTATAAGGGAGCAGGGAAATGTTTTCAGAACTGCTTGGTGAAATAAATCTGATTCAAAGCCATTTTGAGACTATTCTAGAGGGGAAAGGTTACCTTTATACCCTACATAATATCAAAGCCATGAAGAAAGGCTATACAGGA
Organism: Protopterus annectens; assembly: GCF_019279795.1. Lineage (NCBI taxonomy): Eukaryota > Metazoa > Chordata > Ceratodontiformes > Protopteridae > Protopterus > Protopterus annectens. The sequence continues at coordinate 247,545,640 of NC_056725.1, read as the reverse complement.
GCTATTGAGGTCATACATGAAAGTAAACATAATGGGGGAGTCACAAAATGACTGCTGCAATACCTACAACGTCAGTCCCAAAACTTGAGGGAAAAACTGCAATGGGAAGAAGAGCAGCATTGCAATACAGTAGAATGGTTGGGGGGAGCAAGAGTCGTACCTACACAGAAACTGCTAGAATCATTCAAAGGGTAAAGTACTGCACTGGCCTGGCAAAACCCACCACAGACTGGCCTGTTTTTGCACATACACCATACAGTAGGCAAGAACCTGATGGGTTCACATTGGAAGAAATTAGCTCTGGCATAATGTAATGCTTCTCACCTCCTGGAAGAGTACAAGTGACCCAGATAATGAATAAAAGTTGTATAAATAATGTCGATTTGCAGTACTATAATGTGATCATTGTAAATAAATAAATAATGTTCACAGCAGTATTATAAAGAAGGATTGTAAACATGAACGGTATTTCTGTTAATCTGTGCTTGTTTATTTAAGAGCAGAATGACACCTGACTGTATCAATGCTAAATATTTTTATGAGCTAGTGAATGCCATATAAGATAATGGTTGAAACAGGCCAGACCACAGAACATTTTCCTTTTATGGAAAATGATTAGATGACTGAAACGGTGGCTCTGGGAAACAAGATACAGTGAAGGAAGAAGACCTTGCAGAAAAACATCAGAAATTGTTCCTGCCAGAGGAATTCAGAATAAGAACTACCAAAAGAAACTGTTTCCCAGCAGTACAACACTGAATTAAATCTTCTTGCTGTGACCACAAGACTCTGTATTGCTTTGAAAAACCTTTTTTCATTTGTATATAATTACTCTGACAAAATATACAGTTAAATACATCTCAACATCTTAGTCAAGAAATCTGGAAAAAGCCTGACAAAATAGGGAGACAAAGGCCCAAAAATAGGGACACATTTTAAATATTGCTGTTAGCAAGTTAGAAAGTTGTTAGAATAACAGGATTTATATTATCATACATTTTCTGAGGAATATCATATCTGAAACTCAAATGCATGTCATTATTTTGTGACTTTAATCTTTAGATCATCCCAGTGGTTTGTCAAAAAAAATACAGTTTTAATGTGGAACACACCAAAAATATCAGGCTAAAATCTGGACATTCAGCAAAAATCTGCACAGGTGAGAGGTATACGACACACACATATACACACACACACAGACACACATGTGCGCACACACACACACACAGACACACACACACACACACACACACACACACACACACACACACACGTACATATATCTCTGTCTCTCTCTTTCTCTCTCTCTCTCTCTCTCTCTCTCTCTCTATATATATATATATATATATATACATATGGATCTATGGAATTTTGTTGACAGACCCATGTTGATCTCCACAGTGTCAACAAGTCAACAATAAAACACTGCCAATTTGAATGCCGGCATGCTACTATGCATGCAACAAGAAATAATCTTGGTACATAAAAAAAAAAAGATTAAAACATAATGTTTTGGAACAGGACAAGTCCCCTTTCACCCCTATACTGCCTGCCAATTAAATATTCTAACTCTCAGATCAAACAATTTTGGGGAAAGCAAATTTTTCCCAGCCCCTTGAATTATATGATCTTGCACAACTGTTGACCATCTGTGTAGTCGACCAAATTTTGTTGATTAAATACATGTTGACCATACATAGCTAGATAGAAAGATAGATAGATAGATAGATAGATAGATAGATAGATAGATAGATAGATAGATAGATAGATAGATAGATAGATAGATAGATAGATAGATAGATAGATAGATAGATAGAGCCATGCATATATATATATATATATATATATATATATATATATATATATATATATATATGTGTGTGTGTGTGTGTCTGCTTATCGAATCCAACTTTATCGAACTCTCTTCATCGAATCTTCATTAGACTGAAGTCCTGGAACAATGGAAATGTACCCCAGAAAAAGAACCACTTGACCACCAGGACAAAACAACAAACAGCAAAACAAAAAAATATATATAAATCTATTTTATTATTCAAATAATTGTTTGCCGTATTTCAACAAAGTTTAAGTCCCTTTCACGGCTTTAATGAAAAAATATATGTAAAATGTGTTTTAATAAATGTATGCATTTTTAGTAAAGTCTGTACACAGCATTTAACCATCAACCCTGGGATTCAGACAAATACCTACTAATCATGCGAATTGCATACTGTAGGTGTTTCAGTTCACATGATTGATGAAAAACAATGTAGATACAACTTTGGCTGAAATAAAGAACAACTCATTTTTGACTCATTGGGATAATTCAGAATCACGTTTTTTACTTGTGCTGTCAGATCTGTGAAGATGGTAGTATTTGCAATGGAAATCCATGCATATGTTTGACATAGACACCACCATATACTCTCACAAACACTCTCACAAGCACACATACATACGCAGATAGAATAACTCCCAGAACCACCCTACACTCATCACCAAACAACCCCTTGCTACTCTGAATGAGATTCATGGATATTCTCACCCATGCACCTACACACACACACACACACACACACACACACACACACACACACACACACACACACACACACACACACACACACACACATCCTCAAGCTCATTTCCCTGTCTAACCCCCTCCACTGCAACCACCCATCCAGACAAACTCTCTCTCTCAAACACACACACACACACACACACACACACACACACACACTCACACACACACACACACACACACACACACACACACACACACACACACACACACACACACACACACACACACACACACACACACACACATTCATCTGATTGTGTTTATGTTCCTACAGGCACACACATACACATGAGCACACAAGAACACACCTCTACCCCCACACCTCTAATGAACATCATTGACTTTACCTGCACTTTGACTTCTTCCATTGAAGTCAATAGGTGACCGCTGTCTTTTGGTGGTGGTAAATTTTTCTGCCAATAGTGGTAATTTATGCAGCTAAGAGATTATCAGAATTGCTTTGCAGTTTAAATCAGTAACTGCTGGCATTTCTGGGGGAGATCACATAGCTAGTTAGCATTTGCTTTTCCCCTGGATTGACTTTTAGCATACACCATGGTTAGTGGGGCCACCCTCCATGGTGATGCTCCCTCTAATGGGAAACCACAGCATGGGGTGGTCTATGAATTGGAAAGGTTTACAGGGGGGGGGCACATTGCTTGTAATGCTTAGCAGTTGTAGTAATCTTATAGGAATTCCAGCCTACGAGTTTACCAATTGTATTATAATTTTGATTTGCAATTTCAAAGGTGATAATTTTATTCTATTCCCTTATTTAATTACATTATGCACAAGTGATTAACTATACAATTTTACTTCATTTTAATTTTATATAAAATTCTAGTATTCATTTTCACTTACATAAGATGGTGAACTGGCACCTATGGTTACTAGGGATACTGATAGCCATATATGAAACAGTATAATTAATCAGTGTAATAAACAATGCAGAATTAATTGTATTGCCTGTTTGTCTGAAAATTAATCAGTGTGATTTCCATTTCAGTCATATTAATATGAAAAAATATTGTGCCATTTGATTTCCATGCTGCTTAAATAGCAGAACATTTTTCTTTTTCAGCAGCTGCCTGGAAATGATATCTGCCCTTTTCATGTATTGAAAGGATTTTCTTTTTTTCAGTGCCATATAGTGCATAATGAAAGGGCACCCTTGAGGCTTTGGATGATCTTCAGATAAATAATTTCTGCTGGTCACAGTACCATTTATCTCAGCTGGCTGCTTGCTGATGTATTATTTTATACTGAGTGTCCCTCTGTCAGAAGAGAGGCACTGGAAAAAGTGGGACATGGGATTATTTGCTTCAGATATTTATAATTTAGTAAGCAGCAGTGCTTTAATGAAGCTAATATGCTACCTAAACTTATTTCAATATTTTGTCTGTTTTTTTGGTCCCACAAAAATCTGTTTTAATTTTCCTTTCTTTATTTTATGATTATATTGTCCCAGTACTGCCACTGGAGAACAAACATGCATTATAGCTGTATTTTTTATAAATCCTACCAAAGAATGTTGATGATGGTTGATATAATAGAAGGAAATAGAACCATTTTGCATTTCACTGATCGTTTATGACAGATTGATGACGATTATGCTGCCTGCTAGAATAAATCTAAGGTCTTTGTGATACTACAGTGATAATTTTATTAAAATATAACATAATGCTCTTCCTTAGTTTAGACATTAAACATTTTATCATTGCATATTGCTGCTTTTTATTTCCAAGTTAATAATAGCAATACAAATATGCATTTAATACATGCTAATGCTAATAAACATAAACGTATTCTGTGAATATTGAAAATGAAATCGGAATTTGATTACTCACCCTCACTGAATTATATAGTACACACTATTCTAATAAGTTATTGCAGTTTTACTTAACCTGAAATAAACTGCATTTTTGCTCCTCCTCTCTTTGTTTCCCTCTTAAATTCATAAACAATAGGATAAACTATATGATGCCTACTTTTGTGGACCGATCAGACTTTTAAAATGGTAACAAAATGCTGAATATGCTTTCACTCTATAGTTTAATTCAGAGAATATCTACCAAATGTCTTGGTAGGTTGACATATTAACTAAATGCAAAGATTTTAATGGGATGTGACATGTGATGATTAATTACATATGACAACTTACTTTTTAAATTCTCATTAATAGTGCTAAATTCCTTTTATCTTAGAAAGTTATCCAGAAGAAAAGATAAAAGAGTATTTCACACACAGTAGTCATGCTGCTGATGTTTACTTCCATTCTGTTAGAAGGATGCTACTTTAATGACTGCAGATAAAAGCACAACATGAAACAGATGTAGTACATCTAATGACTGAAGTTTGTGTATGGTATTTGGACTAAAAGATACAGGTAATCAGATAAGTGGTGTAAATTCATACTCTCCTTATAATGACAGGTTTTGAAATAATGATGATAGTTGAAAAAAATAAGGTTGTTAACAAGCTGCTTCCTGTGGTCCAGGGTTTGATTCCATCAGCTTCCATTTGCCTACTCTGTGACCCTGAACAAATCACTTGAGCAGCGAGCACTCCGGGCTGAGTCTGAAAAATGTCATTGTGGAGTAGTGATCTACTCTGGTTAACACAGTAGCTAGACATACAGATAGATAGATAGATGGATATATAGACAGATGGATGAAGGAGTGTGGGAGCTGTTGCTGAAAAGATCGACATCATACAAAATAATTCTCTAGACTTTATTGTTCTGCAGATGGCATAATCCCCCAATGTACCTCAATGGAAATATTTTAATCAGGAAGAATTGTTCTTAAGTGTCTAACTAGAGATATGAAACAGAGAGAAATATACTAGTAAAAGAATGGCTACCAATGGTGTGGTTATATTCAGAAAACATGGAGGCAATATAAACAAGAACAGATTCAGCAAAATAGATTTTTGTGGGGAATTCTGTGATGCTATGTTCAGCAAATCCTAAGTCTACGAACAGAACTCACTGAAGTGTGCACAGACTTTTGATTTATTTTTTAACATGATCAGTAGTAACTCTTTTCAATACATATAGTTTCTTTATGTTGGTGAGTCTGCCTTGTCAATATATATGTTTATGACAAATGTGCCACTGTGTACTTTCAGTGAAATATAGCTAAGTGTACACCTTGCTAACTATTTGCTATAAACATGTGAAAAACATGTAAGATTTTATGTCTGGACAAAATTAACACATAGATTCTGAAACACAATATTTGAAGTTCAAATTCTGTTCATCATAGTAGCCAAATGCACCAGAACCACTTTGTAGGAGTTGTGCTGCCTTCTACTTGCTGCTATTGTATTCTCATAAGTCACACAACACTGGAAATAAAAAAATACATTTTTTCACCAAAAGGTGATGTTTCCCGCACTGTTAGCTCGAGTTTATAGTTAGAATATTTAATTGCCATTGACATGGAGGCAACATCATTGCTAAAACAGAAATTCATCTGCAGGGATTTTTAATACTGCTTGTACTGCCATTAGTCTAAGGTAATATGCAAACTCACTTGACTAAACTTGACTAGATGTCACTCAGTATGCTAAGGTTTGGTAAAAGACATGCTTCTGTTCCTATGCAGACGAAAATGGAAAAAAGATATTGAATATGCATTGGACAGCTAGAGTTTAAAACGCATGTAGTGACTAAGGACATGTTTGTGTTTACCACTGCAAATACAAAACTATTCTTTTCATGTACATTGTATTTAAACCAAAACACATAGTTGTTTATATAACAGCCATGGTACAATGCAAAGATGTATTGTTCATCTATCAAATTATATATGGCTGATTATCCAGCCTGCCTATCCAAGGTGTGAGCACAGCTTTTTTGTGTTATCTAATTCCCTGAGGCACTTAAGTTTTCCTTTATACTACTGGCATAAAGAGTTACATCTTTGTGAGACTGTATCAGTATCTTAGTTGCTCCTTGTGGCCTGTCTGTGACTGATTTGATAGCCATCTGGATACAGAAAGTTTCTATAAGTATATTTTTTGCACTTAATCTGTTTCAGTGATAATTAACAAAACTGTAATGCATTTATTTATTTGCCTGATATTTCTGGTCACTGTCTGGATTCTGTTCAGCTGGTTTCATAGTGGGGGGTTGGTTTACTTTCTGTTGAAGTCAGCCTATCCAAGGTGTGAGCACAGATATTTGTGTTAGATCTGATTCCCTGAGGCTCTTAAGTTTTCCTTTATACTACTGGTATAAGGAGTTATATTTTGTTTATCCCCTACCATCCCGCCCAAGTGTTGTTTAATTCTTCAGTTTGGAGGCTTTGGAGTTGCCCACCCCTGCTGTAAATTTTATTTAGGACACTCCTCCCAGCCCCATCTCATTTGCTTACTGCACTGAGTACAGTGTGATCATTTGGGAAGGACTACCCCCTTGCTTCTTTGATTTTGGACACTCCTCACAGTCCCATATCATCAGCTCATTCTACTTTGTACATTGAGAACATTTGGGAAGGCCAACCCCCATGGTTTCTTAATCTTGAATTATCTTCTGTTACTTCCCTCTCCACAAAAAAAAAAAAACAAAAAAACAAAACACTTTTTATTCAACTGCTTTTAATGTAATTGTGTTCTTCTTACTTTATTACCTTGTTCGTTATGACCATTCCCTGCTAGACAATGGTCCAGGGAAGTAAATATTGTGGGAAGAAATAGCCAGGGAATTGTTATGGCTAGACTTGTATAGGCCCTAGGGCCGCTAGCCTAGTACCAACCTAAGAACCTATGAACCTATTTTGGCTTGCTGCTTGCTCTTAAGTGTTAAAGTGCTTTTATTCTGCTGTATTTATTACTACTTGTTAGTAGCCTGATTAAATTTGTCTGTTATTCTAACACCCTTAGTTTTGGTTTTAGCACTTAGGCTTCAGGCCAGATATTTTGCATTTAAGAAGGTTTTTGTGGTCTACACTCTTGTGGAAAAACCCTTATCAAAACCCTCTCTCCATAAGTCCATCCAAATTTCAGAACAATATGCCTAGACAATTCCCATCAATTTCTCCTGCCAGCTTGGTTGACATGGGCATCCTGAGACAGTATAGTAACTGCCTCATGTTCACTGACAACCCCCTTCTCTTAGCACATAATTCTTCTACTCGCAGGAAATGCATCTATATCAGTAACCTGGTATCCATGCTCTCTCATGCCACAGTTAGTACTCCTGACAAAGAGGAGATTGCTAGCATAAACACCACACCACCCACATCACATAGCCAAGCACAACACACACACACACACACACACACACACACACACACACACACACACACACACACACACACACACACACACACACACACACACACACACACACACACACACACACACACATTTATACAGAGGTCATCAATAAAAAAATTACCTAAACAGCAGAGACCTCCAAAACACACTCACAAACATTCTACATACAACACCAAACACATCACAGACAACAGACAACACACCAGTGTCTCATAAACACAGTCCATAAGGCATAACAATAAACTCACACCACCCATAAGGCACAACAATAAACCAAACATACTAGTCATTGACGGCTCAGTTGTGAGACACACCTATGTCCCCCTCACCAGGCTCGACAAGAAGAAGATCACAGTCAGTTGTCTGTCAGGTGCCAGAATCTACCACATCATGCACTCATTTAAGTCTCTCCACAACAGGTACAAGTATGACTGTCATTGTTCATGTTGGTGTGAATGACTTGAGATGCACCTCCCTGGACTATATGAAGAGAGACATGAGTATGTGTCCCAGGCAGGTATGACACTAGCCCTAATCAGCAACCTACCTTCACTAAGAATGATACCACAATACCAACAAAATATAACTGATTTCACCAATTGGCTTAGTTTCTGGCATCATTTCAAGGGGAGCCAGTATCTGTCTGCCTGGGATGACACAGTTGACAGGGCTCAATGCTTTTCCAGAGATGACCTCCACTTGTCACCCCTGGGATTCAGGATTCTGGCCAAGGCTCTTGCCTCCCCCATTGTGCCTTTTTCAGTCAATTTCCCAAAGCCAAATCTTCCAAAATAAAAGATCTGTCAAAAAGCAAATTGAAGGTCATGCTGCTTAACATTAGCAGTTTTAACCAGAAAATGCACTCACTGGAGGCCCTACTCATTCTGGAAGATCCTGATATCTGTGCAGTCATAGAAACTTGGTTCAAGGCTATGGAGAGCACCCCTGCCTTACCAGGCTATACCTCATTCCACACATTCCAACCCCAAAATGAGGTTGGGAAGACTGAGGATGGTGGTGTTTCTATTTTCAATAAAGACTAGCACACCTCCAGACTGGTTTGCCAGCATGATGCACTGGAACTACTCCAGGTGTAACTGACAATTGGCAAGACACCCATCCAAGTTACAGCCAGCTATAGACCCCCCCCATGACTACGGGCACCGACTCCTCCTACCCGGACCTGCTTGAATCCATCCAGGTACCCCCTAACATCCTGATCCTTAGTGATTTCAACTACCCCACCATAGACTGGGTGAACTATTCCTGCTGTAATGCACTCACCTAACAATTCCTTGACCTCATCAGTTCTAATGCACTAGACCACCTTGTCTCATTACCCACAAGGGGAGATGACATTTTAGACTTGGTTCTTATCAACATGGGCAACTGCCGAACCACCCCCATAGTAAGTTCTTCCCTGGTGAGATCAGACCATTGATCTGTCTTATTTGAAGTGTCTATCCCATTCAACCTCCCCCCAGCTGTAACCAGGCTAAAAAACCCTCACAGGCTGACTACAACCTTCTAAGGGAGGGTGTCAGTAGCTTCACAACACCGACTCCTCAGAGAATACAGAAAAATATGCTGAACAGTATGCCAGTGCAGTTTACAAGCACCTGTACAACTGCATGGACTCAGCCATACCCAACAACAGAACTAAAACCTGCTCCTCAAGGAAACAAAAACCTATCTGGTGGACATCCTCTATCAACAAGCTTTACAACAAAAGGAAGAAACTGCTGTCCAACGGTAAAAAGGCACAGATTCCCAAATGGAAAAACTCCCTCCTTAGCCTCAACAAGCAAATTAGATCACTAGTGAAAACCTCCAAAGCCAATTATGAATCGAAATTCACCTCCAAAACAAAGGCTAACCACAAAACCTTTTACAGTTACGTCAGGAACCTCCATGGCAAAGCCCAGGTTTGTTCTGAATTAGTTTATTATGGTACCACATACACTGATCCTGTTGATGTAGCTGACCTGCTAGCAGATAAGTTCAGTGCAAAATTCAACCCTGCCCCCCAAAGGGCCATTTGACATCCCCGATACTTGTCCTGCACCTCACATCTCCATAGATCAAGTGGTAAAGGCCCTATTCAAGGCAAAGAACACAGCTTCCATGGGAGCTGATAGTATATCAGGCTGTATTCTGCACTATTTCAGGCTAGAACTAGCCTCGCCATTGAGCACACTATTCAACCACAGCCTAAGTACAAGCTTTGTTCCAGCAGAATGGAGAACTGCCATTATCATCCCTTTGCACAAAGGTGGTGCCACTACTGACCCTGGAAACTATCACCCCATCAGCTTGACATGTCTGATCTGTAAGGCAATGGAGCGTATTATTATGGACCTCATAAACAAGGATATAGGCAATTTACAAGCACTTGTCCCCTCCCAGTTCAGATTTGTCAAGGGAAGATCTTGCCTATTGAACCTGGCTAACTTTTTTGAGACTGTCACCAAGGCACTGGATGAGGAAAAGTCAGTACATACAGCTTACCTTGACTTTGCCAAAGCCTTTGACACAATCCCCCACTCAGGCATCATTGAAAAGCTAATACAGCTTGTTGTAAATCTCTATCACATCAGGTGGGTGGCTAACTGGCTCACCAATAGGACCCACAAGGTCAAAATAGGTGCCTCCACCTCTGACAGCAGACCTGTCACTAGTGGTGTTCCCCAGGGATCTGTTCTGGGACCCCTACCATTTGGCATCTACTTCTCAGAGGTCTAGGCAAAGAAAAAAGGCCTGTGGCTGACCAAGTTTGCGGATTACTGTAAGTTGGGTGTTGTCATTAACTCCCCAAATTATGTTAACATGCTAAAAGAGGTTCTCACAGCAACAAATGACTGGTGCCAAAGTCTTGGCCTTAAGTTAAATGCAAAAAAAATGTATTATCATACCATTCAGCAAAAACACAGCCCCTACTGATTATCACGTCAACGACAACCCCCTAAGCAAAGCACACAACCAGTGGTGAGAGACCTGGGTTGACAAGTTGACAACAATCTTACATTTGACTATCATGTAGTGGCAGTGGTCAGAAAAGCCTTTTACTTGGTTTATCTCATAAGTAAATGGATTGCATGGATGTTATTACCTATCTGTACTCCTTCCTTATTAGGCCAATAATTGCGTATAATGCCCCATTTGGTCTGTACCTCTTCAAACAACTGTACCAAATGGAAAGACCACAGAAATACCTCACAAAGAAAATTCATGGCCTCCAACACCTGTCCTATGTGGACAGGCTCAAATCACTATCATTCTGCTCGGTATTGTACAGATTGCTCAGAGGTGATCTGTGTCTCGCCTAAAAGGCAGTCTCAGACCCTGCTCTACTGGAGATGCTCCATATCTGTAAGTCTAACTCCTCATACATTACCTGATTGAAAGGCCTAAATCTAAGATGTGACATTAACAAAACCTGCTGGAGAGACATGTTTGTCTCCTAGAGGTGGTCCCATCCTGGAATAAACTCCCCATACACATTAAACAAAGTATGTCACTGACCTTCTTCGAGCTCAGCCTTGATGAGTGGATGGGAAACCTCAAATTTTTCCCAGGGGTTCCACCTGTGTCCCTCATTGACAAGAGTAACAAGTGCTGACTGAGGTTTCTTTTTTGGGGATAAACTCTTGGCTAGGCTTGTAAGAGCCCCAGGGTGATTAGCCTAGTAATCTCCTATGATCCTATCAATAAGAACATGAGATAAATCTGCAGGTTCATTCTTGAAGGTATTTAATTTATCCAAGAGAATTTCAAATGCATTAACACATATCCGTATCACTTAATTATATTGTATAAGGTTATATGCCACATTTTAAAAGGGAAGGTGAGGGAAGATAAGATTAAAAGAGTATTTTAATGCAGTTATTAAAAAACAGAGAGTAGCAATAATATGTCAACCTTTCATGACAATCAAAAGAAGTGATATAAATTATAATAAAACTAATAAACAGTTTCAAACTTACAAAATGTTTAATCCATTCCATTATTTCATTTTCTTTCAGAAATATTTCTTTACTTTTCATATCCTTTCACAATCACACACAATTAACCCTCACACATGGCATGCTTTATTTCATACCAGTAGTTCACTGCTGCTCATTGCTGTTATAGTTACTTTCGCCCTTCCATCCTCCTTTTGACTTGTAGTAACTCATCAAGTCCTCAAGTCCTTCAATTCTCCCATCCTTCTGAGCTTCTCCTGCTTTATACTTCTTACAACATCTAGAAATTTCTTGACCATCTCCCCTTTATCGCACATTCCTCCTTGGTTTCCAATTGCTGGCTACTTTTAGCTGCATCTAATACTTAGAGTCTTCATTCCTTGAAAAAGTTGTTATTATTTTATCAGTGATCTTCTCAGCATTCTCCAACACATGATGTCATTCACCTGCAACATCAGAAGCCACGCCTGAACTCCTGTTCTTCCCTGCAGTAGTGCTAAGTCTTTCCTCTCATAGTATCATAATATGCTACCAGGCTAACAGCTCTGGGGCATTTACAAGCTTAGCCAAGAGTTTATCCCCAAAAAAGAAACCTCAGTCTGCACCTATCACCCTTGCAGTGAGGGACACAGATGGAACCCCTTGGACAAATTTGTGGTTTCCCACCCACTCGTCAAGGTTGTGCTTGAAGAGGGTCAGCAACGTACTCTGTTTGACATGTATGAGAAGTCTATTCCAGAGACGGGGCAGCATCTGGGAGACAAACCTGCCACTCCAGTAGGTTTTGTTAACATTACATATTAAATTTAAGCCTCTCAATCGGGTAATGTACAATCTCTTTAAATGCTAGCTCTTCTACTGTTAGTGTGAACAGCTCTGGAGGGAGAGGGTACCTCTATCTTGTCCCCCAGCTTACTTTTATTTCCTCAGAAACTCCTCAATTTACTAGTACCTCTATTTCTGATTCATTGTAAATTTATTTATTAACCTTTAAAATTTCTACACTTTTTTTTTTCCTGTTATCAATCAGAAGAATTTCCATTTTGTAAAATGGCAAAGGCCTTTTGCTGGTCAGAAATAAAACACCCTGCTTGTGTTCCCACTTTGGTCTTCTCTTTCTTTAAACTCTGTTAGGGCACTCCTATTCATTTCTGCCTTTCATCCTTTCATAAAATCATCCTGCTCCTGTTGGATTATTCTCAGGAGAATCACATCCACACCCTTTGCTTTCACTTTTGCCAACACCATGATGTCTGTGCTTATTAAAATGACTGATCTGTAATCCCCTGCTTCTATCCTGTCTCCCCCTATCTTGGTATCACTACCACACTGGTTCTTTTCACAGTGTCTTTTATCTCCTCTGTTTTACTTTCTCACTCATCCTCCATCGTAACTGTCCATACTGCCTTTTGACCACATTTGTAGAACTCTACTGGGTATCCATCTGGGCCCAATACTTTTCCGTCTTTCATTGCCATCACTGCCTATTTGATCTCCTTTCTTTGATCTCCTTTCTCATGACTTTTGCATTCAGCTTTTCCTTCTGTATTTCTTCTGCTTAGTATTCTTCTCTTCTATCTGCAACCTCCAAATGGTCTTCTTTTTTCTTCTCTTGCTACTAGAATTTTTGTTGGTATTATTCCCTAAAGGTTTGTCTAACCCTGCTGTCCATTTCTAAGATATATCCCTCTTTTGCTTTAGTGCTTGGTAGCTGTCTCTCACCTCTTCCTTTGTCTATACTTTCTTGTTAGATGTTTCCCCTGTTCTTCTCCAATTATCCCTCCAGTAGTTTCCCTAGTACCTTTCCTCTAATTCCACTGCATCTGTTACCTTTGCTTCTAGTTCAGTTTTTATTGCTGCTTCATCTTTCATTAATGCTTCTCCATTTATATCATTTTTTTCACATTTCCCTCTGTATCTTGTTCAGTTCTCCTACCACTTATGTTTCCTACACCTTATCTTGCCTCCTGTTCCAGCCATCCTCTCTCATGATTTTTCCTATGACTTCTGTCTTGTTTACAACTCACCAGTGTTTCCCTATTTCTGTCTTGCCTGTAGTGTTCTCTTCTGCTGCCTCTTCTATCAGTTTTTGTAATAGCTTCCTTTCCTGATATTTTCACTTGTATCTCACCCATTTTCAACTCAACCCACACGTTTGTTCCTTCTCTGTCCTTATTGTTACTGCTACTGCATGGTGTGATATGTGTATCTGCTGTATTTCCATCTCCTCCATAACTTTTAGATTTTCTCTTTCTCTGGTATCCTGTCCAGTCTACTCTTTTGAATCAAGCTATTTCCAGTAAATGTGTACACCCTCTTTTCAGGATATATTTCTCTACATATATATGTCTAATCTCCTTTTCCATGCTCCTTTATAAGTGACTTTTCAACTTTATGCAGTACTCTTGTTTGAGAGACGGACTCTCTTTCTTGGGATCTAGTGAGACATTGAAGTCCCTGATAATGATTTCCTCTCAATCCTTTATTGTTGTGCTCCATTATTCAACAATCTTGCTCTAAAACTCTCTGTATCCTTGTTTTAGGCATGCAGGTACCCTGCTGTCACCTCCTTCCATGTATTCCTCCTTGCCAAATGGCCCGTCATTCCCACTTTTCTGTATCCTTTTAGTCACTATATGAAATTTCTGAAAAGGGTGGCTATTTCCCTGTTATCAGACCCATTTGATTGGATGTGTTTCCTTGGGGTGCTGTGGGCTCATGATCTTCCCTCCCAGTTTTTTCATTAATTTGGTTTCCTAGAACAATAACACATCCCTTTACATCCTACTCATTGTGCTATATACTTTTTTTCTTTTGACTAAATGCAACCCTCCATCCTCCCAATGCACTGGGTCACTACTTCCACTATGTTCATCTCTTTCTTTTCTGTTTGGTTTTGCACCTTCCCTCCTCCCCTCAACACTGCCTTTGAATGGCCCTTCTCTCCTGGATTTCTTTGCTGAACTGGACCTTCTGTCCTTTGACCTTCACCTAATGCTCAGTCTCCTCTATTCCCCTATAGAGTTAGATGTGTCATGCTCCAGCATGTGATTTGAGTGCCTCTGGACTTGCATCATTCACTTTTTTCCCATTTATGTTCTGGTCCTGTTCTTCTTGTTTTTACTTCTCCTTGATTGCCTCCTAAATGTGTGCACCTGTTTATCACTCCCCTTTCCCACAGTCACTACTTGTTTTCTTTGCATTTGATCCTACTTTTGTGAAAGTTTTATGCTTTCCATTTCACTCTGCTCTAATACATTGTAGTCAAATGTAAAACTGGTGTTTTGCTAATTATGTCTTTCTCTGCTCCCCATTTTTTATCCAGTTTTATACTACAACACTTTGACCCACTGCATCAAAGAGAATATTCATTATTATATGAAAATACACACATTATAAAATACAATGTATCAATGGAAAGACCATGTAACAGCAATCTGCGTATTTGGGCTGATTCCCTTTAAACAACATTTATTATCTTTGAATAGGGTGCCATATTCACAGATCTAATTAGTGCTTTTCATGCTCATTTACCCCATTTGTCCTGTCACTTACATGACATTATAGGCTCAGTTCTTTTGACAGGCAGTCATGCCTGTATAAAATGGAATGGAATGTGTGCATCCACTGCATTTTATTTATTCTCTCATCTCTCCTCATATGACCAGACTGTTCAGTTCTTGATGGCTTCCCTCCTCTAGTCTGATGCTCCTGACAATCTTTCATCATGCTTTTCTTCCCTCAGCACTGGTTCTCTGAATCCTCTGAACTTTCAGGTTTAGAGTCTCCTTTTTGACAGGATGTTCTTCTTTTTCTGTTTCTGTTATGATCACTGTTGTACACTCTGCATCGAGTTTTCAGCTTTGAGCAGCTTCTTATTCTTCTTACTGTATCACTTTTGTACACTCCTCTCATATTTGCTCCTTTATACGTTCTGTGATGCCCATGCCCTGGCCCAGCAATCAAGGAGCCTCAGTCCTCACCACTAACACCAGAGAGGGCGTCTCATATATGAGGAAAGGATAACAAATACACACAGTAAAGTGCAATTTACCTTAAGAGCACACAGAGATCACAGTCAGTTTGGGGCTGGTCACTCACTTGCTCCCCAGGTCCCCAGTAAGACTCCCCACTTGCACAGCTATAGGGTCCAGATGTCAGCCTAGCTGGGCAAGCTACAATCTCCAGCACCCTCTCTGTCCAACTAGTTCTTCGTGTCCCTGCCACTCACACACACACATGCACTTTGAAAAGAGGTTATACAACCACACAGACACTCCTGGGGAAGGCTGGCACAGATTCTCCAGCTGTGCCCCTTTCTCCCAGACTATACGGTAGTAATTACTGCCACCACCCAGCTAATATTTATTAGCTACTTAAAGGCCCTTAAAAGGATGTCCAGTTATTACTGTGCAATATTAATATCCAATTTTTAGTATAGCCCAGGGCTAAAGCTATTCGAGGGGCCTTGTACAGTTTTATCAAAGGCATGCAAGTACTGTTAGGAGCTTATCTCTACACAAACCAGCCACAATTAAAAGGTTTTAAAATATTTAATAATAAATATTTAAAACTACAAGACAATACTTTCTACTATATAGTGCTAGTCAAAAGTTCAGAGATCACACAGAAATACTTAAAATAAATCAGTAGTACAGCTCTGACATCACAGAAAAACACAGTCTAATCTTTCTCTAGTTTCTAGCTATCTCTAAAAGAAAACACAAGTCTAAGATAACTTACATAAGACAACAGGCAGAGTGCTGAGTTGGATAGTCAGACAAAAATGTTTAATAATCTCTGGTTCTCACTGTTTAAATTGAAACTGCAGTCCTGCTAAATATTACATCATCTTTTACACTTTCCTGGTGTTCCCAGGCTGACAGAAACTGCATTTACATTCTTTTACACTTAGAGCAATAAAGGACATTCCACATGTAAATTCTGGTCATTAACTTTAGCCTTAAAAACAATAGGCAAGAAGCCTTCATCTAGCCGGACTGGAACCGACTTGTTAAACATCATAGGCACTGATGAAAAAATTTTAATTTCAAAGGACCAACAAGAAATGCTTGACTTAGCTTTCTTTACAGCAGATGGCAATGTTGCCACATTATTTTAAGTTTGACATTCATATTTACAAATGATAGAATTATCTGCACAATTCTATCTCGCTAGGCTGGCAGCCTTCACCCATCTCTACCAGTCTTCACACGTTCTTTCCTCCATTTATGTTATCTGCTCTGCCCAAGACTTTATCTTCCCCTCTTATCTTGTCAACATAATTCTATGTGCCTTTGTTTTACTTCCTCTTTAGTTCCCACAGGTGCATTCTATACCAGATGTGTTCCATGATGCTTATAATTCTTGCTCCTCTCTGGCCCTGCACAAGTTTATTTGCCAGTCCATTTTCTGGAGGGGAGATATTTGAAATTATTTCTTTGTGTCTGTTGCTCCAGCTGTGCAGAGTCTCAATATCAAAAGTCCAGGTTTCCTTTGTGTGGAGCCTGTGTCTGTTTCCTCTTTTTTTTTTTTTTTTACTTCAATAAGTCTGTATAGTTTGTAATACCTTGACAGGAAAGGACCCCATTCCTATGTTGGGGTATGATTAAAGTTTATGAAATTAGTATTGTTTTAGTCTTTGATGTTAGCCAAAAATGTTCTTTGCAACACCTGCAATGTACCCAGAACTGAATTCTACAGTTAAGTTGGAGTTACATGAGTCAGCAGCATATCTATATATGATTGTAAATTATTTTTTATGAGACACATTGCTCCTACTACTATTGGAACTGTCTGAGTATGTTTCTTCCACATTGCTCTAATTTTTGCCTGCAAGTACTGGTATTTTATGACTTTGTGTCTCTCTGTAGGTAAGACAATGGGATCACTAAGTACAGCAATTTCCATTATCAATGCTACTTTTGTCTTCTTTTCGTGGACTACTATATTCCACATCTATTTTTTGATTTTCCTGCATCTGTTTTCTGAACTGTTGGTAATGACTGATCTCATGTGACACAAACTTCATCATTCTCTGTAATAACTCTCTATAATGCTTTATGGCTCTGGTTTCCAATGCTTCACAGATACTTCAATATTGAAGGGTTTGCACAATCCCCAATGCAATAGCCATTAGTGTGTCACACCCAGCAACAAGATGTGTGACTGTTTCCCATTCTGTTTTACAAAAACTGCATTTGTCTGTTTCTCCCACATGTTCAACAGGCTGTTGAGTAAAGATCTATGCCTGGCATACAGGACATTGTCAGACAACACTCTGAGGACCTCCTGCATATCCACAAAACAAACAGCACCAGAATTACATGTGCTAAAGACTTAAACCTTGCCTGCAATATAAATAGGACCTACTGGAAAAACAGGTATATATCCCAGAGACTACCCCATCCATGGAACAGGCTCCCCATCCATGTGAAGCAGAGTTCCTCTAACCCAGTTCAACTGTAACTTGGACAACTGGATGGAGAACAGGAAATTCATCCCTCGCCTGGCACCTGTGTCTCTAATGGACACAGGCAACCTGTAAATGGTTCATCTCCTAGGCCTCTGTCTGTAAATGTTTCATCTCCCAAACCCTTCTTACACTTATCAAAGTTACCAAAACTTGTTAGAGATTTGGGATGCATGGCTAGGCTTAAAAATGCCCTGTGGTCATTAGCCTAGTAAACACCTGAACCTATGAACCTAATGGACTTTGTAAACATTAAGCTTTCATTTTTAGGTTTAAATTCACTATTCCTGCATCAAATCCTGATTGACATGAGGTTGTTCCTGGAGTTTTTGATAATTGGCTCTATATGTATGGCTTTTCCACATTTCTTTCCTTACCATATGATTTGTCTTCTTATATTCTTTCTTTTGTTTTTTGGCACATTCATCCACTGTCTGTTTTTTTGTCTTATTTTTGTTTGATTTCCATTCCTACTTGACACCTAAATGCTTCTGCTAAACTAATCAGAGAGGTCTTCTTAGACTTTTTCTCCTCATGTTTTAAAGCTTTCACTATGTTTGGATCTGACGAGGTCAGAAAATATGTATGTAGTCCCATGATCACAGAGCTATACACGTAATCAGTTTCAAGGAGGCCGATGCGTCCTTCAGAGCAAGAGATATATAATCTTGGTATACATTGATTTTTATATATCTTTTGATAAGCATGAAGTATTTTTTTTGTTTTACTGTCCAGCTGATCCACTACCCTTTGGGGCCAGTCAATCACCCAAAAACTATCTGTTAAAACAGGAAGAACAAATCAGTTTATAGTGTCAACTTTATTCATAGATGTCAGGGCATTTTTCAATATTACTTGTAATCTTATGAAGCATTGCTTATTGAGTTTTATTTGCCTTTGTTCATGTTCTGTTGTTGATCTTTCATCAAGTCCCAAATATTTATACACTTCTTCCTGCTCAAGTTCCTTTATATCACAGTCCTGACCCGGATTAATATTTTCTTGGTGCTGCAACTTTCCTGGTTTATACATTGCTTTTCCCCATTTACTAAGACCAAATGACATTGTTATATCATCTGAGAAAGTTTTAACTACTTGTAGTTGTGCTTTCAACTCCTCTTCTGATGAACTATACAGTTTTAATCATCCACAAAAAGCAGATGAGAAATCTTTAAGCAAATCTGCACTAAGTGTCTACTAAGTGTATACTATTTGTATATAAAAACATATCTGCCACATTTTTTGTGATTTCTAGTCACTCAAAAACTTTGCACTAAGTGAACATGTAGGCAACACTTTGTGGTAACCTTTTTAAATCCTCCACAATTTTTAAGACTGCAAGAAACTCAGTAAGAAAACTAAAGTTAGGAAGAAGAAGGTGTGAGTCATGCTTTTGTTGTCTGTTCACTCAGAATAGTGAACACTTATTTCACACAGTGTAGGCAATAATAAATCCCACTACTAACTATTACATAAATGGCTTAATGGTTTAGGGCAAGACAAAATAACAGGGGTGACAAAGAATCACAGTGGAATATTCCCCTTTGAATTTTTATTTTTGAAATGTTATCCCTGGGATACTAACTTGCCCTTTTTTCATGACTTAATTGCAAAGTGGCTTACCACTATTTCATAGTCACTGCAATGTAATTCATCAATATAGGATGTATCTTATATATCTGTATGCCCTCCTTTATCCATAAATGTGGGATACTGTCAAATGCTTTTTTGTAGTCTATCCATGCCATACTTAAATTCTTCCCCTTCTCACAATTCTCCATTATAATTTTTTTTTTGCAAGAAAATGATCCTTTGTTACATTACTTTCTTTTGTTACTGTTCTTTCTTTCTATTGCCATGAGTGAGTTTTCTTCTAAACAGCTATAAACTCTGTCAATATCAATTCTAGTATACAGTTTAAATATCATCGGAAGGAAAGTGATCATTCTGTAATTATTAGGATGGCTTACAGGTTCGCTGTTTAGGAGGAGTATTATTTTTCCTGCTGTTAACCAGATCGGTGTCTGTTCAGAATGTGCATATAAATAGTTCCTACTTATGGCTAAATCTTAATTTAAAGATGGTAATATTTTTAGCCATATGTTAGGTACTGCATCTGGGCCTGTATTTTTCCATTTAGGAGCTTTTCTTAATTTTTTTCCTTTTCTCTGGCCATTACTTCATTCCATTTCATATCCTGTGCATTTGAACTTCTTACTGTTTCTTTTACTTCTTCTGTCCATTCAGAATCTTTGTTATGTTCCACAGGATCATAAATATTCTCCAAAATGTATCTATTTCATCTTTTTTAGTGGTGTTTCTATTGGTGTTTCTATTCTTTTTGCTTTGTTTCCCAATTTTCTATAAACTTGTCTGTGTCATCAGTGAGCTGCTTATTGTGTACTTTTCTTTATGTTTATCTGCATTTCTTCTAAGTTTTTCTGCTTGTGCTAAAATCTTTAGTTTATTATTTGCAATAGTGTATGATAGATCCTGTTCTTTTCTGATACTGCACATTGCTTTTTCCCCTTCCCTTCAATATTACTTTTAAGATAGATAATCCATACAGAAATTCCATGAGATGTCATTAACCCCAAATCAGCCACCCCTTTCCTTAGTTTATGCAGTGATTCAAAATGATTCTCCACCAGTTTTATAAACATACCATTAAAATGTATCAGTGTAAAAGTTCTGGCCTGCCTCAGAATTTCTTCTTTAGGTTTATAGCTGTGCAGGCATGCTAACATTTATCTCATATGTCCTCTTCTTACATCTCCGACTGTACAAACTCTGTTTCAAGCAATTTGAGCTGCATTCTTTCCAATTTTTCGGCCATTTCTTTTGTATCTGCCTTCTTGGTCATCCAGTTTTCCTGTTTAGCACTGTAACTTTTTTCTATTTCTGTCAGCATTCTACTGTGTTTCTTTACTTCTGATCTCAGTGCTGCTTGTCCTCTTCCAAGTTCAGGGTTATTTATTTCAGCTTAATCACTTTTTTGTTGATAGCCAATTGTTTCCTTCTTTAGGCCTATACCATCAGTGACTGCCATCAGCTTTTGTAACCGTTTACAAAACTTTAATGTATGCTAGCTGTTGCTCCCTTTTCTCTTTATCCTCCATTCTGTGATTTTTCTTCTTTTTTTACCTAGAACTAGTTGAATATTTCCTGAGCCATTGTGCAGAGCCTTAGCCTAAGCATTCATCTTGCTTGTGTTCTATCAGATTACTAGAGTATTTTGCACCATGTTTGGTGGTTGCAGAGTAATAAGACATGATTCTGCTAATTTAGCTTAGTTGTTACTTTCAGGTCATTTTCAGTTCAGCTTGACCACTTTGAATTATTTAATAACCCATAAGATTCTTGCCAAAAACATCTGGTCAATTATATTTTATAAATCAGAGACTTTTTGCAACATAATTTTGATTTAGTGTTGGCATGGCAATTCTACAATATCATTATGTGACCTAGAAAAGAATCAGTTATTGGATGACCCAGCACTATGGCCGTTAACTAATGTAAGGTATGAACAATAATCAACTAATGGATGCACTGTTGTACACATGTAGCATTACAATGCTGTGATGCTCATTCTATGCAGCGATGCTAAAAAGAATGTGTGGGCCAGCCAGTCAATCTTTTATTCAAGACTCTGAGATGTGGAAAACCCTGAACTCTGAGAAACAAGCTTTTCATCAATAATTGAAGAAAAAAGCTTTTATTTGAATTCTGCTTAAATATTTTAGGTTGCTCTTATAATGACTGGAGTGCTGATAATGTTTTTGTACTTTTCTACTTTTTTCCATGTTTTAGCCAAAACATTATCTGTTTGCATTTTCATTTTGTTCTGGTACTTTAGTCTTGTAGCATTATTTGCAATTCTGGGAAGACAGTGAATTACTGCAACATCATAGCTTCATTGCTGTATTAAACTGCACTTCTATCTCCATAAGTACAATTAGTTGTAAAAGTTAGCTTGTATTTTGAACCCTGACTGGGGCCTTAGTCTTGAAGCTTCATTTGCAGTTATTGCAGAACTGTGAAGTACTGACATATTTGAGCATCATTTAGGCATTTATTCCTGCATTTTTCCATAAACAGTATTACTAGTAAATTTCTGCATAGTCTAGTGCCTTAGACTAAGGTAAAATTGCAATAGTGACAGTATTGTAAATTCTTCTCAAAGACTAGTGCTTCGATGCTTTTACAGCTGTTTATATTCCAGTTTTGTTGCTAGTTTTATAGTCTGCTTATCATTTACCCGCTTAAAGTTGCATTCCAATGCCTTTCTGTTTACTTTACTACTGTTTTCCACAGTTCTTTGTGTTTGCCCCAACCACTATGCTAACATTTCCAAAATTCGAAACTACCTGGGGTCACTGAGCTGTAACTCAGAGCGATAGCACTATAGTGCTTGAATTTTTCCCCAGCATTCCCACCCTTTTCCTGTTGTGGTTTGAAATGGTTATGTCTCTGGCTTCCTTCCCTTACGGTAGTCTGACTTCCAAAGTCCCTCTCTTCCCTCTTTCATTGCTATTGTCTGTTGTGTAAGATATTTACATACTTTTCTTACCCATTGCTTTCCACAGAGCTATAAAACTAAGTGCCTATGCAGCAAGCCAGTATTGCTCTTGAGTAAACCTCCCTTACTAGAAATTATCTCCTGCTCATTTCCCCACAGCTCCCATCTGCTTGGTGCTCTCACCGCACTCTGAGAGGGTCCTGAATTAATTCTGCTCCATCCATAGCAGATAAGAGATTTATTTTTTGCTATGCACTTTGGTTAACCATTTTAGAGTGATGTTACTTTATTTTTGATTTATTTCTTAAGTTTGCAGTTTAAATCTTTTTTATAGGACCCTAATACTTGAAACTGCCTTGGTCCAGGTAGCTTATTTAATTCGTTTTGTAGTGGCATTATGCTCTCAATCTTTTTTTTGTGCTTTTACATAGAGAGGACTGGGGTGGTCCATAGAGTGGCAGTAGATGGTGGCCTGGTATGTCTGATTTGGGGAAAATATAAGAAAGCTATAGTCATTGTATTGGCCAGATGGCTTTTAAGCCATTTTCCTCTGTTTTAAGTGCTGTTGTAAATTTGACACATTTGCTTGTAAATTTGGCACATTTGCTTGTCACTGCCCATCATTCAGTCATGCTTAGTTGTGTTCTGTATAGATGCAGACACCTATAAGCCAAAATTTCCCTATAAAACCACCTCTGAAACTGTACCAGTGATCTTGTGAATGTGGAGTAACTACTTTGCGTGATGAGTAGCACTGCCCTTTGAATTTAATATTATATAGCCAGTCTAGTCTCTAGCCACTAAAGTACCTTTAGTCAGCTCATTATTAACCCCTCATACACTGCACCCTTGTAGCTCACCCATAAAGGACCTGCCATCATGGATATCCACTTTCCAAATTTCTCTGCAGCTAGTTTGGTGAATATGTGTATATTGAGACAATTTAACACTTGTCTAATGACCACAAAGAAACATTTAATCATCAAAGAAACAAATACAGTATGCAAGACATATATGTATACTTATTGTGTATGGAGACGAAACTCTCACATACAAACACTCATAATAATAATCAGATTGTCAGACACACACATGCTACACCCACTGACCATAGTATGCACTCCACATATAGGCTTACTTATGTTGAGGCATTTAACTGTAATCTTCCCAAACCACAAAGACCTCCCAGACATTCCACCTGCAAAACTTTTTCTCAGCAAACCCTAAAGCACTCAACAGAAGCAGCACCTAACACTGCATACACAACCACACCCAGCAGACCCTCAACCATTAAGCTCATAAGGCAAGCCAATACACTTCACAGGATGGTTGTCATAGGGGACTCCAATGTATGGCATACTGATGCTCTACTCACCAGACCAAGGAGAAAATAACAGTCAGTTGTCTTTCAGGAGCTAGGAGCTACAAAGTTATGCATGTACTCAAGTCACTTCACCAGAGGTACAAGTATGATTCAGTCATAGTCCATGCAGGTGTAAATAACATAAGATGTATCTCACTAGACTACATGAAAAGAGACATTATGGAGCTGCTGCACTGTGTGTCACAGGTAGGTATGTGCCTAGAACTGAGCAGCATTCCACCTTCACCAAGGATGATGCCAAAATATGAACAGAAGATGACTGACTTTAATAACGGGCTTAGTTTTTGGTGTCATTCTAAAGGGATACGATATTTGTCAGCATTAGAGGACATGGCTAACAAACTACATTGCTTTACCAAGTATGGTCTGTACATGACTCTAGGCTTTCAAATATTGGCTAAAACATTACCCTCCTCCACAGAGCCTTTGTTAAGCAATATTGCATTGACAAACCTTCCAACATAGGAAAGTCTGCCCAAGGAAATCTAAAGGTGTTACTGCTCAATGCCAGGAATCTAAACAAGAAGCTCCACTGCCTCTTACATCTCCTCACCATGGACAATCCAAACATCTGTAGCTACTGAGACATTGCTTAAAGTTGCAAGGAGTACCCCAGCAGTGCAAGGCTTCCCTGCCTTTTACACATTTATACCAGTAACTGCACACACATGGAGGTGTCTCAATCTACATCAGTACCTCTGGGTTGGTTAAACAGGATGATGCACTGGAATTCCTCTACATCCAGATCACCATAGACAAACTCCCATAATATGTCACATGAAACTCATAGCTCCTATTTAGATCTATTGGAGACTCTCATTTTCAACCAAATTCCATACTCATGGGTGGACTTTAATTATCCCTCATTGAACTGGGAATCCTACATGACCCCAAACTTGCATTCACAGAGATTCCTAGAGTTTGTAAACACATCATCCTGGACCAGTTAGTGCATACACTTACTATAGGTACAAACATATTGGACCTGGTACTCACAAATATGGAAGAATGCTGCACCCCCATCCCTATTGTGTGTCCTGTTTGGCATGATCAAACCACTAAACAGTCTTCTTTGAAATAAGAATCAATTCTCTAACCCCATCAAACCCTGTAACAGTTAGAAACTACCGAAGTCAAACTATCTTTTTTTAAGTGATAACCTATCAAAATATCAAGCACCTCCAAACACAGATCACACAGCAGCCTATGCAGAATTCATAGGTTCATAGTAAATACTAGACTAGCTGCCCTTGCATGCCATTTTAAATATAGCCACTTTCTCTTTAACACAAGAATCAAGCCATGTACTTTGTATTTGTAAGGGAAACACCTTAACAATTATGTGAATGTCCCAACCCCCAATTACTCAGCGAAGCTCTTTACACCCCTGTCAATTACTACATAGAGGTTGCTGTGCCTATCAGTAGTAAGCCCAAGACTTACTCAAAATATCAACCCCCTCTGGTGGGATCCAAAATTAAACATGTTATAAAACAAAACTAAAACATCATAGCAAACTTTGGAAGTGTAACACCAAAAAAAAAAAAAAAAAAGAATAAAAACTCTCTTACCTAACTGAATAGACAACTAATAAGACTAGTGAAGTCAATCAAAGCAAATTTTGAGGTAAAGAAAGTATCCAAGGCCAAAGACAACCATAAGACCTTCTTTTTCTGTTTCCCAAACCTCAAAGATAGCATATAACAATGTGCCAAACTATTGGTAAATGGAGGTATGTTCACAGAATTGGGAGACCTAGCACATATTTTAGCTGACAAATTCAGCCCCAGTTTTACTTGCTTCTCACCACCAACTGCTCCCAGGAAATTCCATCTTACATAACTCCTCCAAGTATCAGAAGGGAGGAGGTCTTAGATATGCTTTCTAAGGCCAAGAATACATCTTCAATGGGCCCCAATGATATCCCAGTATGCCTCCTAAATAGCCTGAAATATGACTTATTAGGGACACTGGAGTCACTATTCTACCATAGACTCTGCATAGACTTCATGCCATGTGAATTTAAGACTGCAATGTTCATGTCTCTGCAGAAGGGCTGACCATCCATGTTTCCTGGGAACTACAGAGCCATCAGACTGACTACTCTCATATACAAAATCTTGGAAAGAATTATCATGGAAAAGATTAACAATGACATATGCAACCTTTAGACAGTAAGCCTAACCAAGTTTGATTTCATCAAAGGTAAATCATGCCAACTGAACCTGGAAGACTTCTTTGAGAAAGTCACTGAGGCAATGGTTGAGGGTAAAATGGGGCATACTGCCTACCTTGATAGATCTAAGGCATTTGATATAATACCTCACTTGGGCATTGTAAACAAACTCATTGAATTAGGCATGAATCTCTATGTAACTTGCTGGACAGCCTACTGGCTCACAGATGGTATCCAGAAAATTAGGAACAAAGTGACCACTTCCACAAAGAGATCAGTCACCAGTGGAGTACCCTAGGGCTCTATGCTGACTCCACTCCTCTTTGGCATCTATGTTTTGGAAGTTAATACCAATGTCAAGGCCCTCTGGCTTACCAAGTTTGCAGACAATTGTAAGCTGGCAGCAATCACAGAAACCTCCCCACTCCAAAATACTAACATCTAACAGGAAAGTGTAACACAGAAAAATGAGCGGTACCATACCCACAGCTTAAAACTCAAGGCCAAGAAATGCAGAATCATGCCTTTTGGGTGGTCATTCACCCAGCAAAACTATGTCATTGATAAAACACCTCTAAAAGTAGACAGAGTAGTCAGTGATTTGGGGACTCGTGTCAATAATAAACTGGTTTTCCACAAGCATGTATTTAAGTTAGTAAGAAAATCATTCTATGTCACTCAACGTGTAAGCAAGGGCATGACATCTATGTCTGGGAAATCATCATGCCATTGTACTCAGCCATCATAAGACCCATCATTGAGTATAATGCCCCCTCCTGTTTGCACCTGACCAGGCACATGCAACAACTGGAACATCCATAGACATTCATTACAAAAAGAATACAGGGCATAAACATGCTATCCTGTATAGATCACCTCAATGCCCTATGTCTATACTCGGTTTCTTACAGACTGCTGAGATGCAATTTATGCCTGGCATACAAGGCATCTCCAGATCCTACTCTGATGTACCTTTTGCATATCCACAAAATGAACAATACCAGAACTACTAGATGTAAATATTTTAAACTATGATTGTGACTTAAATTGTCCAGCTAATAAGTACAAGTATGTATCTCTGAGAATCTCCATTCTCTTGAACAGGCTTCTCATCCATGTGAAGCAGATCGCTTCACTAAATCTATTCAAGTGCAACCTGAACCAGTGGGTGGGAAATCAGTAAAACACCTATGGTCTGACACCTATGTCTCTGATGAACACAGGCAGGAGCTAAATCATGCCCTAACTTACATACAACTTTAAAATAACCCCTAAATAGAGTAACTCATGGGATACATTCATTTTGCATGTCTAGGCTTATAAAGGCCCCAGTGGTCATAATCTTAGTATACCCACATGAACCTATAAGAAAGGCATAAATGCGACTTTCACTGGTCCAGTACTAGAAGAGAGAGATGTAAAATCATGTTTTCCTTTACTCAGATATTACCATCATTTGCACATAATACAAAATGGTGCGTCCTACAAGTGTTCAACTGTTGGTAGGCATGCAAATATAGAGCTAACAAAGGAACAGCTGGCATTTTGCAAATGTGTTTCTTACTAACATGAGATACATCATGTATATAGATTATAACAATGAAGCCCATCTCTGATGGACTCAGCCACTGTTTGGATTGTACAATAGAGAAAATTAACACATATTATGAAGTTACCAAGTGTTAGCAACAAAACACCATATTTGAAACATACTTTACTTAAATGTAGCTCCATATCATGAAACTAAAATATACATGACATTCACTCATTATGAAGCCATCTAGAATTGGACAAGATAATTAGAACATGATCCAAGTGGGATTCCAAGAAGGACAGAAAACAGTGCAAGCAATTACTCATCACACATTCAGATTACTGTAAAGACTGCAGTAACTTTGGAGGTCTTCTCCAGGTAAGGAAACAAATCAATGCCTGTACATAAGATCCTAGTTATATAATAATTCCAGACAGCTGGCAATTGTGCATTCATCATTAATGTGCTCATTAACCCTGACATATTCAACATCAGAAAGAACATCTGGCAAACCTCTCTGAGGCATATGTGCTTTATGATGAAAGGTAAAATGTGCAAATTAACTTGTGCAAACTGACTATGTCCAGGCAGAATTACTGATTATTTACATTAAAGTAGAATAATAAGGTACACTGAACATAACCTAAGACGTTTTGAAGTTTGCACAAATAAGGAGCCAACAAACTGCAGGAGGATACATTTTCATAAGATCAAGAGCTGGGCCTCTCAAAACTCTTCTGTATGTCTTAGTTTCAGTATGTAAGACATAGGTATTAATAAGCTTCTGGGAGAGGTCCATTCACTGTGTGTACTTCACCCAAATTTTAATCAGTTACAATGGAAGGCCCCTGAAGCATAGTGCTAAATCTGTACCAAATGCTATTCTCAACAGATGGGTGTTAGGTGTTTCTGCCTGAGTCTGTCATCAGTGTGTTAATATAGCAATATAGTAACAGCCCCTCCCATTCTATGGATTTATCCATTTGCAACATCAGTTAGAGAAGATGGAAAGGTCTGAAAATGAAAATAGAAAAAGAATTATGTGAGTGAAGGTTTGAGGAAGTCCCTCAATTTAGACAGGGAAGGCTTTATAGCAATTTTTAAAGCAGACAGGAAAGGCTATCGAGTGTATAATGAATAGCATCTGTTTCAAAGTCTCAGTTTCCCAAAGAAGAGAAGTGTAATATGTTTTATATCTATACCATTTTCAGGCTACAATTTTGGACCATTTAAAAGCTGATCAATCTATATACTTGCTTTTGTCTATTCCTGTTATTATTTAAAGTGATTCTGGAGGACTTACACTAATACAGCTCTATAACACAGGGAAATTTTGAAAAAAATATTCCATTCTTAGTATATTTGTCTAGACATCATTTGGGCAGCACAATGGTGCAGTAGTTAACACTGTTGTCTCACAGCAAAAGGTTCTCTGGTTGATTCTTGGCTGGGGTGCCTTCTGTGTGGAATCTGCAAGTCCTACGTGTATTCATGTGGGTTCTGGAGCATTTCTACATGGGCCTCTAGTGACAATAGGTTCTGTACTAGTCGGACTTCCCCCTGTCAACAAATGTTAAATAAATAAAAATCATTCCAAGGGAATGGGCTGAACATCAGGGTGGCAGTAATGTGTGCGCTGCATTGAAATCTGTAGCCATATTGGTACCATTGTGTACTGCATGGATGTAACACCATTGATGGATGAAATGTGGTGCAGACCTAAACCTTATACTATAATCAGTAAGATATACACAGATATATTGTTCAGTGTCTACCTAAATGACAGAAAGAAAGCCTGACCATCTATTTAACCTTTAGAGACTAGTTGTATAATTAACCTGTAAATGTGCTAGGTGACATTTATCAAAAGGACAAAAAATGTTTCTTTAATATCAGTGAAGAATTCAGTGTCATTTTGCAATGACATTAATGACTTATAAAATAACAAACTGCAGACTAATCTCCTCAGTAACTTAAAACAAGAGGCACTGTGATTTTTTTAACTCAAAGAAAATAAAGAAAATGCATTAAGAGCAAGTTCTGCAGATGTTCTTTACTATAACTAACTAAATCAAAACTGATTTCTACTTCCTGCATTGTCTATGTGCACCACAAGGCAGTAAATCAGAATAAAACAAACTACTGACCCATTGTTTCTGAGCTCGAATGTCCTGATTGACACTGACATTTTCTTTAAACTAGCTGAATCACTGAGAAGGGATTTACAAATGTTCATGGTGGGGCAGTATAGTCCTGTAGTATTATTCACTAAGTTTTGCGATATACGTCTGTCAGACACATTTGCTTCTTTGTTTGATAACATGAAAAAATAATAAAAGTACATGAAATGGAAAGAAATACTGTCACCATATTGCATTTTTAAAAATTGTAGGTACGAGCACTGGAATCACAAAAAAGTCCTAAAACACAGGACAACTGAGAATGTCAAAGAATACTAGTTCTCCTTTAAGTTACTCTTTGCAAGGAACAAGCCCCCCTGCATTTTCCATTATGGGTAGTAAGGACCACCCCCTGGAACTTATAAATGCCACCTTCATGGTTGCCATACATCAGAGAAAGGGGAATACTCAGAGAAATGGCATTGTAAGGCAAAGTATATGTAAGTTTCAATTTTTGATCACAATCTCTCTGTTCTGGAACTTGATCTAACGAGCTTAGAGTATCAAACTATCATTCTAACCTACAGTATGAAAATAATACAGACAGGACTATAGCTTCATAGTGTGCCAACTTGCTCTTCAACTAGAAAATACTCAATTTATTTACATTCCGTGAGTCTGCATGCTAAAATGGACAGCAAAGTAACAAGCAGAATAAAGCATGAAATATCTTATTTACTGTGATTATACTAACAAATAAGGTAGTATAGTCTTTCAATTTAAGTTGCATTAAGAGAGTATGTGCATGTGTGTGTGTGCATGTTGTGTGTGTGACATATATACATATATATCTATAGCTATATATTTGTATATCTAGCTGTATGAGCAGAAATATGTGTTTGCATATCTATGATCATATTCTAAAGACAGCCACAAAGCATTGTATAGCTATGTCAAAAATCTCAATGGCAACACTCAGATCTGCTCTGAGTTACAGCACAATGACACTAAATATACAGAACCAACTGATATTGCCAACATCCTGGCAGATAGGTTCAGTGCTAACTTTACCCCCCTCTCACCCCCTAAACGGCCCATCTTTATACCGGAAGAATGCAAAGTTCCTGTAATCACGGCTGCACAGGTAAAAACCTCACTCTCCAAAGCCAAGAATACAGCATCCATGGGACCTGACAATATCCCAGGCTGCCTTCTACATGAACTACAGAATGAACTGGCACCCCACCTAAGTACCATGTTCAATCATAGCCTCACCTCAGGCTTTGTGCCCATTGAATGGCACACC
The DNA here is from genome assembly GCF_019279795.1 of Protopterus annectens. Taxonomy (NCBI): domain Eukaryota; kingdom Metazoa; phylum Chordata; order Ceratodontiformes; family Protopteridae; genus Protopterus; species Protopterus annectens. Next base: position 247,514,300 of record NC_056725.1, on the reverse strand, counting down.
GTGACAGTTATCTCACTCCACAAAGGGGGGACCACAACAGACCCTGAGAACTACCGCCCCATTAGCCTGATGAGCCTCGTCTGCAAGGCCATGGAACGTATCATCATGGAACTCATAAACAAAGACAATGGAGATCTCCAAACTCTGGACCCCACACAGTCTGGGTTTTTAAAAGGCAGATCATGTCTCCTAAACCTGATAGACTTATTTGAAGTAGTCAGCAAAGCCATAGATGAAGGTAAGGTGGTTCACACAGCCTATCTAGATCTCGCCAATGTGTTCAACACCATCCCCCACTCTGGAATTACAGATAAACTCACTAAACTAGGTATAAATCGCTATGTCACAAGATGGGTTGCCAACTGGCTTACTGACAGAACCCACACTGTGAAAGTAGCAAACTCCAAATCAGACCATACCAGTGACAAGTGGAGTACCACAGGGTTCAGTCCTGGGTCCTCTCCTGTTTGGTATCTACTTCTCTGAAGTACAGGCTAACACAGAAGGTCTTTGGCTAACTAAATTCACAGATGACTGCAAACTAGGAGCCATAATCAAAACTCCTAACGATGTGGACATCCTACAAAAGGGCCTCACTGAGACAGATGCCTGGTGTCAAAGACATGGTCTCAAGCTCAATGCCAAAAAGTGCATTGTCATCCCCTTTGGTAAAAACTCTGTACCCATGAACTACCATATAGGAGGTAGTCTACTTAACACTGAAAGTGTGATAAGAGACCTTGGGACACAGGTGGATAGTAGTTTCTCCTTTGATAATCACATCGCCACAGTAGTCAGGAAATCCTTCTACGTGGCACACCTCATCACAAAAGGTTTCTCATCCAGAAAAAAGAGGTCATTGTTCCGCTCTACTCATCACTCATTAGACCCATTATAGAGTACAACGCTCCTTTTGGTATGTACCTCACAAGACATCTACAGCAACTGGAAAGGCCACAAAAATACATCACAAAGAGGATTACTGGCCTAAAACAGATGCCATACGCAGAACGTCTCAAAAAACTCCAGCTTTACTCCGTCGCATATCGCCTACTCAGAGGTGATCTCTGCCTAACATACAAAGCTATGTCAAAGCCAGAGCTGGTGGACATGCTCCACTTAAAGAAATCCCAATCCCTACGAGCTACACGCACTAGGGACCTAAACCTTGTCACCACAATAAACAGAACATGCTGGAGGGATAGATTCCTATCCCAGAGACTTCCCATATTCTGGAACAGACTACCTATCTATGTCAAACACAGCTCCTCATTAGCACTCTTCAAGAAAAATCTTGATGAAATTCACCCCGGGGATCACTTCTGTGGTTCTGCTTGACAGGGGCAAAGGAAAATAATTTTCTTGGGTGGCGAAAGCCAGGGTACCTTTTTGGCTAGCCTTGTATAGGCCCTAGGCCCAATAGTCTAGTACCTACCTATGAACCTATATCTATCTATCTATATATATATATATATATATATATATATATATATATATACATATATATATATATATATATATATATATATATATATATATATATATATATATATATATATATATACATATACATATATATACAATTATATCATGAACTATGTACATTCATAAAAGAGAATCACAAAATCACAAATGGTAAAAAACAAAGAGAGAGAGAGAGAGAGAGAGAAATGACAAAAACACTGAGAGTCATAAGACTGAATCACGAAACACTGAAGACATCTCTCCCACTGGAAAAAAACCCTATGTCAGTAAATATGTATACATCTATATATATATATATATATATATATATATATATATATATATATATATATATATAGTGTGTGTGTGTGTGTGTGTGTATGTGTGTGTGTGTGTGTATATAAAACTGTTATTTATATATATATATATATATATATATATATATATATATATATATATATATATATATATATATATATATATATATATATATATGTGTGTGTGTGTGTGTGTATCTATAGATATATATATATATATATATACATATATATATGTATGGGTCTACTGCTTTTCATCGAATACCACGTATTCAAAAAAGAGCAGTAGACCGCTCAGTTACACGAAAGTGCACTTATTCAAAAGTGCACTTTCGCAAACTCAGCTTCAATGAACGGATCGCACCACAGTGGAGAACAGCAGGAAAACATGCTATGTCCTCCACTGTGGTGCGGTAGTTACGGACCTTAGGGTTAGGGCGTGGGTCATGGTAAGGGGATAGCCCTACTAGCTATCCCCTTAGCATGACCCATGCCCTAACTCTAAGGTCCGTAACTACTGCATTAAAGTCAGTAGTAGCCCATTCAATGAAGCGGGTTTCGCGAAGGTGCACTTTCGATTAAGTGCACTTTTGCATAACCCAGGGTCTACTGTGTGAGTTTGAATAAGTATATTTTCGAACTTATACAGTAGACCCATATATATATATATATATATATATATAATATATATATATATATATATAAAGATATAGATTAGATTTAGATATATATATTTATATGGGGGTACTTCTGTTGAATCATCAGTTCATCAACAGAGTAAATTTCTTGGGAAAGTCATCAAAATCACTTTTTCTTGAGTGCAGACTTCAAAATGAAGAAGACTGAATACAATTAGGCTAGATAGGTGAGAGTTTCATATTATAGTGCTGTTAATGGATATACATGAAGATGTGGTAATTGGAATTGGAATCTTTTTACTAGTTTCTTTGTCTTATGGATAAAAAAAGGACTAGGAAGGGGATAGATTGTTGTGCATGTGTGCTGCTGTATACTATGTGTGTCTGAGTGTCTTTCATAATGTAAATGTTATGAAGAAGGTGTAGGTTTATGGTTAGGGGCTGGGCAGAAAATGCTCATTAAAAAATAAAAATATTTCATGTGTGTGTGCATGTGTGTGCATGTGTGTGCGTGTGTGTGTGTGTTTATTTGTTCTGTTTTTTTTTTCTGGACCTGCATCCTCACACCCCATACTATATAGTTACACCAGCTGTGAGACCACACAATGCTGGGATAAAAAGAAAATTTCCTAAAGTATAAGTGAAAGCTTATGTACATATGCTTTATTCTTTAAGTATTCACATCTGATTTATAGTTTACTTCAAAATGACTTAAACAGACCAAGGAAAATTATATATCTTTTTTAAGAACCTTCAAATTACTGAATTACTATCATTGCATACATTCAGCTTAGTGCAATCTTTAGATTTTAAGTTGTATTTAACTAGCATGTATGTCTAGACATGTGTGTGTGTGCGTGTGTGTGTGTGTGTGTGTGTGTGTGTGTGTGTGTGTGTGTGTGTGTGTGTGTGTGTGTGTGTGTGTGTGTGTGTGTGTGTGTGTGTGTGTGTGTGTGTATGTGTGCTTGTGCATGTGTTAACTTTTTCTCTTTATATCCATCTGTTCTTTTGAATGTAGTGATAAAAGATATACATGAATGATATGACACCATATTTATATAAACTTTATGCACGCAGGTCTGACTAGCAGTGCATTTCAAAATGCATAGCAAAGTGACTCCAAGGAAAGATAATCCCTGGGATTCAATAAACTCCATGCAGGAATAGTGTTATTCCTGCACGGAGTGAACCATGTCCATTTCTGCACAGCCCTAACAGCAGTGCACCTTGCATATTCATGAAGGCGTGCTACAGATAAGGGTTGTATGGACATGATCAGTGAACGAGTGCAGGGGGCATGTCCCAGTACTTCTCGCATGGTTAACATGGCCCCTGCACTCAGAAAGTGCTGTACGGCACTTTCTAAAAGTAGTTTGGCATAATATTAGAGAACTTCTCTAATATTATGCTAGTATTTCAGTGTCCACGGACACTGAAATAAAATAAATGAGTATTTCAGTGTCTGCAGACACTGAAATACATAGCAGAGCAAGAAAGCAATGCAGGAGGTGTGTGACAGTTTCTGTCACACACACCCTGCATTGTAAAAGTACCATACAGCTATATCCCTATATCTCACAACCTGTCAAAGCAAGAAATCTGGACAAAGGGACAAATAATGGGGGGACAAAGCCTTAAAAATAGGGACACATTGAATATAGCTGTTACAGACTTTGAAAGTTGATAGAAAACAGTTTATGCATTAGCATGAACCTTCTGGAGGCTAGACGTCTGAAACTGAAATGTATGCCATTATTTTTTGACTGCAGTCCTCAATGACTTGCTAGAAAACTACAAGTCACTCAGAAACAGGCCAAAAATATGACACAACAATCTAGACATTCTGCCAAAATCTGTAAAGTTGAGTGTTAAGCATAGCCCTCAACTGTACAGGTTTCCACAGAATGCCAAGATCCTTGCCTCACAAACCTCTTAACCTCTTAGAGCAAGAACACTGTAGAAAGCCATAAATAATGGGGGGGGGGGGGGCAAAGGCACATAAATAAGGACATTTTTAAAAAATGCACTGACAAACCTGGAAGTTGACAGAATAAAAGGTTTGCAGTAGAACAGACTTCCTGCAGGTATGAAGACTGAAACACAAATGTCTGCCATGTGAAAATGCTGTAGGGCAAAGCTCTCAACTATACAGGTGTCTGCAGAATGCCCAGATGCCTGCCTCACATATCTGTCAACCTCCTAGAGTAACAAAGCTGTACAAGGCCATAAATAATTAAAAATATTTTTCCATACTAAGGTATGTTTAAGCATAGCTGAGCAGGTGTGCACGTTATGGCCCTCTGCCCAGCATTGGTTAAACACCCCAGAGGAGATAAAAATATACAGCTCAAACTTTTACGCCAGATGGCGTAGTGGTTAGAGTCCTGACTTTGTATGTAGGCATTCACAGTTCCAGTACCATGACAGGCAATTCATATTTAGACAGGAAAGCAGTTTAAAATGTTTTTTTTTTTTTCAAATGATGTAGCAATTGATATTTGTCAACCAGGGTAGTGTAGATGGTCTAAAATGTAAGTGTGATTGCCTATAACATGTGAAATCACCTATGTACAAGGTGTCCCATGCAGTTTAGTCACTCCCCATGGTAATGTAATGAAAGCACATAGAGGGATGTCATGTAAAGTAACTCATATACCCTTACTAATAAGTTAGTAATGATTAAGTTATTATCCTGATATTTCAATTAAATGAAAAGTGAGAAACGGTTAGCAGTGCTCAGCTATGTTTAGCTGGTGTAAGTATTGCTTAAATGTGAATGCTAAGCAGCAGTCAGCCCAGCTAAATGGATTTGCGCACTTTTAAGCAATGCTCAGCAATTACCTCTTTAAGCACTGTTCAACCCAGCTTAGCGGGTTTGCACACTGCTAAGCTGTGCTCAGCAGTTTTGAAATCAACCAATTATGGCAAAGGGTGGAAATATGGCCTTATTTAAACCACACAGGCAGGAACACAGCCAGTACCTCTTATAGTTCAACCTGTGCAGGAACCATGGCTGGTGTAGGTGACAGTTCCCACTTCAGGCCACAGGAACCATTGCTGATGTAGGTGAGGGTTCATGCTTTAGGACACAGTGCTGGGGCATCGTGGAGTCCAAGGTCATGGCTGGACTCCTTGTAAGTAACCATGATGAGAGACTGCTGCAGGGCCAGTAACAGGGCTCCCAGTATAAAGCAGAGGCCTGGGACCATCTTGCCCATGATCTCACCACTGCTATTGGCATCCTTCCAACTGGTGAGCAGATATAGCACCACTATGCCAACTTAAAGCAGAGGAAGGGGGCACTCTTGGACTAATGGATCCAAAATGCCAGGGACAACTGTGCTCCAGCAGTTTGTATGTATCACAGATATATGTGTACCAAACTCTAGCGTAAGGATGTGATGGACAGGTATGCATAATGTTTGTTTTTCTCCCCTACAGCTGCAGCAGAGATGGTTAGTAACATCAAAGTCCATGCCAACAGACTGCTGAGGCTGCACTGACAGGCTGGTGAGAAAAATATATTTTTCAGTATATTGTGCAAATAACTAAGAAAGAGTACATTGTGTAGTGCTAGTAGGTATACTGTTACTGTGTCAACTGAATAACTAAAGTATGTCTGACTAAGATTGATCTGAAATAAGCAACCATAACAGAAACTGTTGTGTTTATTCTGGTATGTTGTAGACATATAGAATGTATACAGGTTCCTCACAGCAAATATAGCTGTGACAGAATACATTAGCCGGGGTTGTTCTGTGAACCAACTGTTAAGAAAAACTGCAGATGGTGGAGCTGTAAAACAAGATATAAATGAAATGTGAAATATATACTGCAATAAGCTCTGAACCCTGAAGAGTAATGTGCAAGGTATCAAAGTGTGTTCCATGCAGCATTGCCTTGTGTTAACCTTTGCTTTTCAGATTGCAGTAATCCAAAGGATTAATGCACAGTACACTATCTGTCATGCATGCATCACAGGATTACAAGTTCAGACTGTAGCCAAGAGACTATTATGCAGAAACCAGTGAAATAAGAAGCAGCAGTTCCCTAGTAGCTCAGTGTAATGAGAAATAGCTTAGTTGTTAATTTTGCACACCCAGACAAGGTTTGAATCTAGAGAGTGGTACTAAGATGTGTGCATATCTACACACAAGGAATCAGGAATAAATGTAAAAACAGTCAGATAGTGTTAACAGATATTTTCTCCACAGGTTTTACAGGTAAGGAAATGTTGGTAGTAGCTGTATGAAGGGTATACTAATAAACTATGTACAACTGTTCAACTGTCCCACCACATGCCTGCAAATAACAGCAGGATAGGTACATACAACATGCAGTCTTCCCGATACATGTTTCTCAAGTGTCTTGCTGTCACGGTTAGTGGTCACTGCTGCCAATAACCCTGGACACAGATAGGAAACCAGTTGAAGTATGCCAGTAGCACACTCACATAACAGCAGTTCAGGGTACCCCTCCTATGCCGGATATGTAACCCTGACATGTACGAGTCCCCTCTAGTCATGTACCCAGAGTTGTCATGGTTTGCCCCATACCAATCCAGGCTGACAGTTTAATAGATATGTTTGTGCTACAGAAGCTATGGGCCATAGGTAGATGTAAAGTGAGGGCATACCCATGGAGTATTGAGCAGTACTGTTGTGGAAAATAGAAGCATAAACAATTGTTAATGGACTTTTTGTCTCTCCCCCCACCCCTCATTTGCATCAATAATTATTATTCATATACTACGGGTATGTTGTTATCCAAAACAAATGGTGGGACTTGTGTTCTATTATTGTTCATATATTTGATTGGTTGCATGTTAGCATACCTTGTTCAAATACCATTGTTGGTGGCCTGTTGTCGTCAATGTTACTGGCATGCTGTTATGATGCATACTGTTGTTCTACTTATGCCTGTGTTCTGCTTGCTTTGCAACTGTTTCAAATCCATTTTATGGGGTTAATTGGAACACCCATGCATGCTGTTATAACTAATTGTAAAATGTGTTGTGCATGACTAACCAACATATTCTGTAAAACCTCAACACCATAACAAGTTTGGGAAGGCAGATCCCATCAGATCTGCCTTTACCACCTCATCTGGTCATGGCATCTGGCCCCAGCACATCAGGGACCCAACCTGGGACTTCCTCGTCCACTGGTCCTGCACCACCTTTCGGGTTGAACCACCTCAGGGAATGGGGCTTGTCCCCCCCTTGGATGGGGCATGGACAAGAGCCTGTCACCTGTAGTCAGTTCTGGGGTTTGGTGAGCAGCACCATCTGAGCAGAGTTGGGTGGGCAGCTACACCACATTGAGGGACACCTGGCACACCTCAAGAGGAAGGCCAACCCTCCTGTCCACCCCCCAGCACAGCCACCTTTGGGACGTGAAGGAGCAGTGTTGACTGCCCATCGGTGGGGACCTCACTCCCACTGTATCCATTTGAGGCTTTGGATTCCCAATCACCCTCCCTGCAAAGGTGTTTATCCCACTCATGTGTCATATACTGCCCCTGTCTGCTGTCTTGTCTGTCTTGACTGTCTGCAAATGCAACCTATACTTCCCAACCTACCTCCTCAAACATACCTACAGCCCTTCCCCAACATCCCACTCTCACCTTAAAAAAAGCAGGCATCTGTCCTGAAAAAAAAAACATTGCCCAATACATAGCTCTATATTTCACCCCCATGTACAATGAAACTAATCAATCATCCCAGAGATTATTCTGCAAATCTTTGTTGCCAACACCCCTCCCTGTGGGGTGTGAGGCTATAAATTCCAAATTCTGCACATTATTCACTGTTGTTGCTGCAGAAGATATATAGAGCTATGGTTTTTCCCTGCACCCATACTGCACATCCCTAGCTGGTTTTCCTAATGTTTTCCACCCTGCTTGCCCCCATTTCACCAGTTTCCTATCACCCTTTATTCTTTTCTTTAATGAAAATTAGTGCGAGTGTAAGCATGATTAAGCAGTGCTAAGCGAAGCTAACAGGCCTTAACCGTCTGTCAGCAGCACTTACCTCCGCGCAAAACTGCTCAAACCCTCTTACAACTGCTGAAAATTGCCTTAACCACTCTGTCTTCATCAGCCCTTGCTCTGCCCAGTAACAAAGTAATCAGCCCTGCCAAGTCTTGAACCCAGGATGCAGCATACTATAATAACAGCAATGTACCACTACACCATCTGAGCTGTGGGAAAGGGTAATGTTTTTACAACTGTATCATTTATTCTGGTCATTTAACATGAATGAAAAAGGTCATGACTTCTAAATCTGGAACCCAGGACCCTGTGCGCTACAATCACAGCAACAAACCTCTACATCATCTGAGCTGTAGGAATTTATAATGTTTTTACAAATATATCATGCAAAACACTCATTCAACATAAGGGGGAATTATATATCCGTAGTACTCTTATATACATATATATATATATATATATATGTCTATATAGATACCAATATATATTTCTATATAGATATAGATATATATATATATATATATATATATATATATATATATATATATATATATATATATATTTATATATGTGTGTGCACATATATCCATATATATATATATATATATATATATATATATATATATATATATATATATATATATATATGTATAGAGTGAGAGAGAGAGAGAGAGAGAGAGATAACCAACCTCTTACTGCAAGACATCTGTGAAAAGCCCGACAAAGTAAAGGGATAAAGGGCAAACAATAGTGACATCTTTGAAATATGGCTATCATATACGTAGAAGTCTGCTAGAGTGACATGGTATGCTTTACCATACAATTCTAGATAGATTTCAAGTCTGAAACATGAATGTAATTATTTACTGATGTCAATGCTCACATCATCCCAGTGATTTCTTAGAAACCCACAACTGTTATGAGCAACAGACGAAACATATGAGCCATGCATCTGGACAGTGTCTAGACATCTGGACAGTGGAGAGGTATGGCCACAGTCATGTAACAGAATTGAAAAACTTGTGACAGCTGCCAACCATGTCACCCAGCACCTTCTGAACCACAGTAAGATAAACATAACACTATCCCAAATCAGCACTGGGAAATTGCCCATATATATCCAAATATATCATGCACTATATTGATGGAACTGTAGGGAAAAGCAGATAGTGATGCAAAAATGTCCCCCCACAATCATTTGCTCCACAGTTACAGCAACATACCAGAACCCCAAATAAACTCTAGAGTAGAACGACTGTTTGAACAAACATATCCTGATTGCCAGATACACACTACATTGACATATACTGGCCCAACCCACACTGTACTGGGAATTCTGAGGTATTACAGGATATTTCTCAGTCTGCCCCTACAAACATACACACCTGATAGACCACCAACAGCCATAGCAGCATGCACAGTCAGATAGAAAAAATGATCTATGACACTCACATCTGCTACTCTCCCTACTGAGCCCAACAGACATCTACACAAATCACTGCTACACAATCTTGGCAATCTGTTCTACAATGGCCAAACATACATAACTCTCATATGTACAGATTTCCACAGAATGTCCAGGGTGTGTGACCATATCCATGGCCACTGCTGCATACCACTTCCAGGAGTCTGCTAAGTCAATGGGATGATACCTGAAGTGCAGTCACTAAATAAAGATATCACATACCTCTGAACCTCAAAAGCCACTGTGGTGCAGTGGTAGCTTTGTTGCCTCACAGCAAGAGGTTCTCCCGTTTGATTTTCGGCTGGAGCACCTCCTGTGTGGAGTCTGCATGTCCTCCTCGTGGTCGAGTGGAGTTTGAAAGACATGCATAGAATGGGCATGCCTTTGCTGAAGGTTGGGTGTCGAGCTGGCACCTTGGCACCCATAAAAAATCTACTGCCAATAATTAGCAGACCGGAGTTCCGCTGTGGTGACCCCTAACTGGGAAAAGCCGAAAGAAGAAGAGGAACATACCTCTGAACCTCTTACTGCAAGACATCTGGTCAGCACTCCTACAACAGGTGGAAATATCCTGTACCTGGTCCTAACCAACATGAGTAGACACTGTAGCACTCCTACAGGGCCATCATCCTTGGTAATATCTGACCACATAGCCATCACTGTTGAGGTCACCATCTCCCCTGATCCCTTTACACTTTGTGGCTGTGTCAGTGCAGTAGTGACTGCCTGTGGATGGGGTGTCAGTCCCACTTATCCATATGGGGGCTCATGGGCCTCTGATTCCCAGCCACCCTCCCGACCCAAGGTGTTTACCCAACGAATGTGTCATTACACCACCCCTGTCTGCTGTCTTGTCTGTCTTGTCTGTCTCCCTACCAAAACTACATCCCAGAAGTACCTACAACCCTTCCCCAACATCCCACTCTCACCTTAAAAAAAAGGGCATCTGTCCCAAAAAAAAATATCACTCCATACATAGCAGTCCATTTTGCACATGTGTCCAATGGACACATGTAATCCGGTCCGACTGGCTTGGCAACACATTTCTGTTGTCCTCACCCCTCTCTTTTTGGTTTGAGTGTCCACATTCATCTCCAAATTCTGTACGAATGCACAGCTATTGCTGCATTAGGAAAGGACAGCTATGGGCCTTCCTTTCCAGTCTTGCACATCCCTAGCTACCATTCATATTGTTTTCCCCTGTGCGTGCCCCTTTTTCACCCTTTCCTATAACATATTTTTCTTTTCTTTTAAAGAAATTAGTGCAGGTGTAAGCAGGAGTAAGTGAGTTTGAGCGATGCTAAGTGAAGCCAAAATGGATTAAGCATCTCTACGGCTACCCATATCTTGGCATCATTAGCGACATGCAAATCCATGCAAACCCACTTAAAGCCGCTTAAAGCCACTTAAAACTGCTTTAATTTCTCTGTCTCCATCAGTCACTGTTCTGCCTAGCAACAAAATAATCAGCACTCACAAGTCTGAAACACAGGACCCTGTACACTATAGTCAGGGCAATGTACACGACACCATTTGAGTTGCAGGAATTTTTGATGATTTTTCAAATATATCATGGAGTAGAGTCATTCAACAGTAGGGAAAATGCTCTGTGGAATCACTCAGGTTTTGTATATATACATCTACAGATATATATATATATATATATATATATATATATATATATATATATATATATACACACACATATAGATTCACTTTATAATTTCGAAATACTGAAATACCGAATTTCAGTTTTTCTAAATCATAAAGTCGAACGTCCATAATCCTGACAGCACACAATTGCGAAACACACAATCACGAACACATACAAAGCATACACTACACAACACATACATCATCCAACCCACATTACAGCAAACAGAACACACAAACACAAAAACACAAACAAACAAACTTATTCATGTAAGCAGGGGGGGGGGAGCCGCCCTGCACACCCCCCCACTTATATATACTATCTCTGAGATCGCAAAAACAGACACAAAAAGGAAACACACACCCACACATTTCACAATCCCTCACATGCACACAAGCATCACACATATACATACATCCACACATTCAGACACACTCAAACTCCCACACAAAACCCTTAGAAAACACTGACTTACCTTCAATTGCACCTACATCCATACACGATACACTTCCAACACCGCACTCCACGTACCGTAAGCCATAACCGCGAATTCAAGATATTCAGATTCGCGATTATGCACTTTCTCGATTTTCAGTTTTCGACTTCATGATTTCAAAATACTGAAATTTGGTATTTCAGTATTTCGAGATTATAAAGTTAACCTATATATATATATATTTCAGTATTTTGAGACTATAAAGTCGAAGTGTTGAAATAGCAAAAGTGCATAATCTCAAACTCGAATATCTCAAATTTAGGTGTAATGTCAGTTAAGTAAGTGTTTGTAAGGGTTTTGGTGGGAGGAGAGGTGTATGTGTGTGTGTGTGTGTGTGTGTGTGTGTGTGTGTGTGTGTGTGTGTGTGTGTGTGTGTGTGTGTGTTTGTGAGGGACTGTAGAATGCGTGTGTGAGTTTGCTTTTGTTTTCTGTTTATGTGATCTCGGAGTTAGTATATATAAGTAGGGGGGGTTTGGGGGCTTGCCCCCCTGCTTATGTGATGTAGGTTTGTGGATGTGTGTTGTTTTGTTTATTTAGTGGTGTGTGTTGTGGTATATGTGTGGTCTGGTGTTTGCTGTGTTTTCTGTGTTTTACATTTTGTGGTTTTGGGCTTCACAGTTTTGGGCTTTCGGTGTTGTGTGGATTCAATTTCATGGCCTCAAAAAACTGAAATTTGAGATGTCAGCCTTCGAGATTATGAAGTGAATCCATATATATATATATATATATATATATATATATATATATATATATATATAATATGGAAATGCATATATGTGAAAAAATATATTCATATGTGTATATATATATATATATATATATATATATATATATATATATATGTATACACATAACAGATAGTACAGTCATACTTCAGAACCATACCTCTCAACCTCTTAGTGCAAGACATCTGGGCAAAGGCTGTCAAAATGGGGGGACAATGGGTCAAAACTAGGGACATATGTTTACTATTGTTATTATAAACATAGGAACTTGCTACAGTAACAGGGTTTGTTTCAGCATACATTTTCTGAACGATATGAGGTCTGACACTGAAATGTATGTCATCATTTACTGACAAAATTCCTCAGATCATCACAGTGATTTACCAGAGAAATGCAAATAATTTGTGGAACAGAATAAAAATATGAGCTATAAACTTGGACATTCAGAAACAATCCAGCCAGTTGACAGGTATCCTCAGAACCCTTTAGTGCAACTAATCTGGACCAAGCCTGACAAAGTGAGGGAAGAAAGTCATGAAAATAGAGGCATATCTGAAATGCTTGAGTAGATAAGCTGAGACAGTTGCTGCAGTAACAACATCTGGTTTAATATATATTGACTGAAATAGCAAAAGTGCAAGACTCAGTTGCTTCTCATTAGTTAGTGACTTTTATCCTCAAATCATCCCACTGATTTGTCAGAAATACACACTTATGGGGACCAGACCAAAGATATGAGCCAGACAACTGTACATCTATGCATATTTGGACATAACATGACTTTAGGGAAACTACACTGAGCTGCAAAGCATGTCACCAAGCACTGTCCAAACTAAAGTCAGACTGACAGAACACTGCAGAGATCTGATATGGGGAATTATACATGCATTTGCAAATATATCAGGCACTATAGGGATGTAACAGTAGTGAGAAACAGACACCGGTGTGACAGTACATACCCACAACCAATTTCACCACAATCACAGTGACATACTGTTAAGCCGAATGAACACTAGAGTATAATGACTGTGTGAACAAAAATATCCTGTTTGCCACTCACACACTACCCTACATATAGTGCCCCAAGTCACAGTGTAATAGGAATCCTGAGGTGATATGTGACGTCTCATTCTGCCCCTCTTCACATATACAGCTGATAGACCACCAGAAACTGGAGCAGCATGGACAGTTGGATAGAACAGGAGCCATGACACTTACATCTACCCCCTTCCTACACAGCCCAATTAACATTTACACACTACACTGCTACATAACCCTGACAGTCTGATACAATCTCCAGACATACACAAACCTCTCAACTGTACAGATTCCCACAGAATGTCCAGGCTTTGTCCATATATATATATATATATATATATATATATAAATATGGCCTCTTCCTCATAACATGTCTGGCATTCTGCTACATCACTGGGATGATATCAGGAATGAAGGCACTAAATAATGATATACCATAACTATCAACCTCGTACTGCATGACATCTGGACAAATCCTGACATACTTGGGGGACAGATGCCCAAAAACAGGGGCATAATTGAAATATTGCTGTTATAAACTGAAAAAGTTGCTAATGTTACAGGGTTTGTTGTCACATATCTTTTCTGAAGGATATGAAGTCAGAAACACAAATGGATGCTTGCATTTACTGACTGCAATCCCCAGAGTATGCTACTGATGTGCCAAGGACATAAACTCTCTGAGGAACAGACCAAACATAAGAGTCAAACCTCTGGCCATTCTGCGGATAGCCCTAGAGTTGAGAGTTATGTCAACCACATAACAATGTCAGACTTAAAATCACACAGAAAATCTATATCCACATTAACCCTGTTAAACTAGCATTAATCCAGCTGTATAACAGCAATACTTACATTCTATCCCTAAGTCTGGAACCTTCTCCCCCATTTTGTTGGGCTGTCTCCACATTTTTTTGTTGTAAGAGGTATTTCCAACTATACTCATGATGCTATTGTCCACACACCTCCGTGATTTCCACCTCACAGCCAAGAAAAGGGGCAATGCCCACATGAAGTACTCAGTTATAGGTGTGTGTTGCCATGCCATTGGCTATAGGAATAACAACACAGCTGTTCTGCATGCCATTAGTAAGTGGGGGAGACCAGTTGGTGCACAGACCATCATCTGCTCATGAGCATTACCTACAAAAGGCAAGCTGCTACCTATGCAAAACAGGTGTACACCTCTACATCTGTAGAGAAAGACAGGGACAGAGAGACAGAAACCCAAATCAAAAGCAAAATCAACAATACTTTGAAAAAAAAGGTATGTCAAACAAGAAAGCATGTAATGGAATGCAGTAGGAGGTATGTAATAATGGAAAATAGGAAGTTGAACAAATATGTCTCAACAAGACTTGCTGTACTGATATATTGCTGATCAGAACCTATGGCCATATCATCTGAGTCTGTCTATAGTGACCTAGATCACAGTTCAGGCCCCTGAGTTACCCCAGGAAAGGATGGCTCGCATATGACTACTACTGGAGTGTCTATTGAACAATACAGACTGTGACACTGCTAGCCCAGCTAGTGGGATGTCGTAAATATCCATATGTTACTTGTGAATACAACTATGATACACATGTTTGTCTCACAAATCTAAGAGACCTATACAGGGTATGTGCATAGTAACTACTGTCAAGACATGTCTGTTAAACTGCATGTGACTTACTGAGCTCATACCATTCAACTGTCCCAGTGTTATGCACACTAACCATATGTCTGCCTCATATCTGTCGTCATTTACTCATAGAGTTGTGTTATGTCTGGCAAATCAGTGGAAAATCTTTAAAGACTGACATTAGAACATAATAGCATACATATGAGTCTCGGACATCTTCCAGGGTATTTCTGTGAATGCAAAGCCTACCATGCTATCAACTGGCTCAAGTGTGTTACAGTAATATTAATAAAGTCTCACTAATTTTGGGCCATTGCCCCCCATTTATGTGTGTTGTCCTCCAGATCTCCTGCTCTAACAGGTTGAGAGGTATGACTGAGCAGAAAGAGTATAAATACAGTGTGCCATACTGACATAGAACATAAATGTATATCAGGTATTACCTGTGCACATGTATGTATGAGTAGGTGTAGCTGGAAGCCTGAAAACAACAGACATGAGATGCAAAACGTCAGGTAAATAAGCTGTACATGTTGTACATGTGTGTAATTTTAGTTGCTGTGCATCCAACAGACAAAACCTTCTACAGCTACTGGTCAATGCATTTCACTGACACAGACATGGGTACTAGAATAAGCATGATTATCAGGTTGAAATGGAGAGTTGTCCAACTGTGTTATGACCTTGTATCCATGCCCACTACAAATAGCTATATGAGCACCTACATAGCTGTATGGACTTAGCAATACCTGACTCATAAAACCTGCCTCCACCAAGGTAGAGTAATCCCCTATGCTGGACAGCAGCAATACACAAACAACATAATCGGTCATTGCATTAGCTGTATGGGTCCAAGTAGGAGCAGACACCAACTTGGAAGCAAGTCAACCTGTGTCTGAATAAGCATATGAGGTCACAGGTGAAATTACTGTAAGGCTAACTATGAGTACAAATTGGACACACTCACCATCATTGGGGGGAACATGACACATCAGGACCAGGAGTGCAATGCAAGCTCAAACTGTGCTGATAGATGACAGGGGTATGATGTGGTTGTAAGTGGTGGCTAATGCTAGTCAGTGTTGATGCATAGGTTATGTAAATAATGTTAACAATGTACAAGGTCCTATGATGTGTTTCCCTGCTTATGTCTTCCAGGTGAAATGCAGCATGCAAGTCAGCCAATGTACACTGTAGCTGAAACTGTGGCCATCACTGAGATGACAATCAACCACCATGAGGTGATGTTTGGCCATGGCCAACAGAATCTACAGGAGGGGACCACCCTGTGGGACAAGCTTGTCCACAGAATAAATAACATAGGCCACTATGGACGCACATATGATCAGGTCAGGCATCAGGCAACTGACCTGATATGCCATGCCCGGCAAAGGGCTGGTGCCATGGCCAGGGACCATTCCACCAGAGGTGGGGTCCTGCTATGCAGGCCCCACTTACACCAAGGGAAGATCTCCTTGCCAACCTTGAGGCAGCCACCACATGCCAGCAAAGTCAGTACACACAAGTTGTGGAGGTGGATGGCACGCAGCCCACAAGCAAGGAGCGTCCAGATAAGGCCCCAGTGCACATCAATTGAATACTGTAGCAGTCATATTGGCTTCTGTAGAGTATCTAGATGAATATGTCAGGTCAAACTGCATTTGTGGGTTGGTTTTGTAATGCACACAAGTGCACATCTATGGTTAAGGACAGCAAATTATGTAGTATCAGAGCTTGTACTGTACATGTGCAGAAATGTAGCATTCATCTTGTACCAATGCCACATGTGAGTCTGCTGACAATACCTCTCCCCCACAACTACATAGATACCTCAGGCCTGGATGTGAGACAGCATCCTGAAGCCGTTGAGTATGGTATTGTCCTGCTGTGGCTCACCAATACCCCAGGCATGTTAAGGCCATGCATTTTACAATGCACACAACTGTTACTCTTAGCCATATTGTGATATGTGCATGTTCACTTGTGGTGGGGTTAACTGCATTGCATCAGAGTGGTCATCACAGTGGCCTATTTGCAGGAGGTGTAACATATCTGTAGCATACCTCACAACCTGTCAGTGCAAGAAATCTGGACAAAGACTGACAAAATGGGGGGACAAAGGGACAAAACTAGGGACATATTTGAAAAGTACTCTTATACAGTGCATATAAAAAGTGTACACACCCCTGTTAAAATGCCAGATATTTGTGACATACAAGAATTAGACCACAATAAAACATTTCACAACTCTTCCCACCTTTAATGTGACCTATAACCTGTACAATTCATTTGATAAACAAACAAATCTGTTAGAGAAGAAGTATGAAAAATAAAACATGTACAATGAGATAGATGCATAAGTGTGCACAGCCTGAAGTGAATACTTTGTTGAAGTAGCTTTTGATTTAATTATGACATTATGTCTTCTTGGGTACACACCTGCCATCAATTACAGAGACTCTTTGATTAACTGAATAATGGTCAGTTGTCCTACCAGGCTTTTCCAGACATGTACTCAGTTGCCTGCTACAGCAACAGCCTTGGTTCACAGAGAACTTACAAAGCTTCAAAGGATCTCATTGTGGAAAGGTATCAGCCCAGAGAAGGGTAAAAAAGATTTCCACAGCATTGCATATACAATGGAACACAGTGAAGACAGCCATCAAAAGGTGGAGAAAATATGGGACAACAGTGACATTGCAAAAAAGTGGATGTCCCTCCACATTTGATGAGAAGACAAAACCAAAACAGGTCAGGAAAGCTACCAGGAGACCCACAGCAACACTAAAGGAGTTGGAGGAATCTCTGGCAAGTACTGGTTGTGTACTACATGTGACAACCATCTCCCGTATTCTCCATATGTCTTGCCTATGGGGTAGGGTTGCATTTTCTCACACTGAACAACATCCAGGCCTCACTAAATTCTGAAAAACAATACATCAAGTCTTCCCAAAAGTATGTGGGAAAATGTGATATGATCTAATGAGACAAAGGTTGAACTTTTTGGCCACAATTCCGAAAGTTTTGTTCACTGCAATAACAACACTGCACATCATGAAAAAAACACATGGTGAAGCATGGTGATGGCGGTGTTTTGCTTTGGGGTTGCTGTTCATAAGCTGGAACTGGGAGTTTCACCAAGTTGGAGTGGATTATAAACAGTTCCAATTACCAGTCCCTTTTGACTCAAATTCTTCAGGTGTCTGCTAGATAGCTGTAGATGGAGAGGAATTCTACCTTTCCACATGACAATGACCCAAACCATACATCCAAATCAATAAAAGAATGGCTTTACCAGAAGACCAACATTCTGGACTGGCTGAGCCAAAGCCCACACCTACATCCAATAAAAAATCTGTGGGGTGACCTGAAGAGGGCTGTGCACAAGATATGCCCTTGCAATCTGACAGAGTTGGAGGGCTTTTGCAAAGGAGAGTGTGCAAATATTGCCAAGTCAAGATGTGCTATGCTGATAGACACCTTTCTAAGAGGACTGAATGCTGTAATTAAATTAAAAGGTGTTTTAACAAAGTATTAGTTTAAGGTTGTGTGCACTCATGCGACCAGCCTATTGTACATATTTCATTTACTATATGTTACCCGCAACCAATGTGTATGTTCTTCAGTGGGGTTGCACAGGTTATAGGTTACATTAAAGGTGAGAAAAGTTATGACATGATTTCTATGGTCTTATGTTATATATCACAAAAAACTGACATGTTAATGGGTGTGTAGATTTATTATATCCACTGTAAGCTTAGAAAGTTGTTTTTGTTTTAACATACAGTTACTGCAGGTTTTGAAGTCTGCAACTCAAATTATGTAATTAATTAGTGGCACCAATCCACAGATCATCCCAGTTATGTATCAGACAAACACAGGATTTATGAGGAACAGACCAAAAATATGAGCCACACATCTAGACATTCAGCAAAACTCTGTACAGTTGAGAAGTATGTTCTGTAGGAGTTACCACTGTGCTATGCAGGCGAACAGCAATAATGTGTACATGGGTGCAGTGTGTGCTAGGTGAAGGCCCATCACCTGCTAACACTACTCACATATCCCAGAGGTGTTTATTAGTGGTAACATTAAGTGGAAAGGGCTGCACTGCATGATGTTGAGGGCCAGTCCAGAGTGTGTATGTTGTGGTCTGTGTGTTGTGAATGTCACCAGTTGGCTGTTGTGAGGTCTGTGTAATGCCTTTGTGCCACCTCAGCTGTATGTGTCTGTGTGTGTGTGCATGTATGTGTGTGTGTGTGTGTGTGTGTGTGTGTGTGTGTGTGTGTGTGTGTGTGTGTGTGTGTATATATATATATATATATATATATATATATATATATATATATATCAGCAAACATTATAGTGCAGGTATTTATTTATATATGTTGTCTTCCCCTCACAGGTGGGCATGATGGTCGTGGTCCCTTCCACTCAGAATCTGATGTCAGTGTCTCTGCAGACTCTGACCATGATGGTGGTCCTAGTGAGGCACAGGTTGGGTTGTCAGGGGCTGAATCTGTGACATCAGTTGGCATCCAACAGTCATCCACAATGTCCCCACACACAATCACAATGCCACAAATAACCCATCCCCAGCAGCCACAGATAATGGACAGTTGACTGGTGGTGGCATAAAGCAGGCTACTGCGGTGAATATGGCAAGTGTGAGTGTATACACTAGCCATAGCCAGAGTGCAGGCGAGGTCCCACACAGGTGGAGGGACAGGGGTGCTTGAAGGAGGACTGCTGCCCATTGAGCCACTGTCACAAGTGGCACAGCAGGTGTCACCAGATGCATGTTTAAGGCTGTCATGGATGCAAATGCACATAGTGAATAAAACACTAGACAAATACTCAGGGTCTTGGATGCAACTCTTCCTGGCTTACGTGACAACATAAATGACCTTGTTGAGACCACACGTCAAAATACTGAGGTAATGAATAGATGGTGGGGGTGAGACCTTGGCAATCCTCAACCATGGAATGTCTGTGCTGCAGCGTGTGGTGGAAGATGGGCATTAGCCATGTGGGTGTAGGTCAGCACCAACATCAGCTGAGAGTCTACATGGCCATGGACCTTCACACTCCCGTAGAGGCAGTCCCACCAGCAGTACCAAAGGGTGGGTGCTGTCCACACTGCAATAGAGCAAGCCATGGGCCCATGGTCCTGGCTGGTCCCATCAGGGACATGGATCTAGCAGACAGCAGTCACCATTGGGGAGCAGTACTGCATCTGACCTTGGGCCTGGTGGTGCCAGTGAGACCCCTGGCAAGACCAGTTCATGTGTCTGTGGCCTGAGATGGTGAACTGTACACCCTGCCATGTATGGTACACAGCTGTCCAACATACTCATGTGTAGGGCAGCCACATGGCGTGTCTGTGTGCATACAAACACACACACACATCACCATCATAGCCAGGTCACCTCCAGACACATACACACCACCTCTGCACAGCCCATTCATAGAACACCACTCCAAACACACACACATGATGTCAACCATATGGCCCAGCCTAGGCCTCTGGCAAACCCACACAACACCCTGTGCATATGATGATACCTGTACCACATCCCTCTCATTCATTCCACTGATGTAGGGACATGCTAATATGGTTCTGATGTACAGGGTGAATTAAATACAGTTTAGCTATGTAATGCTTTGTAAGGTGCTGTCAACTGGCATTTGTAATGGGTACACTTCAGAATGTGTGTACCTTTTCAGCCATTATGCATTACTGGTGTTAGTAATGCTGACTGAATGTAGTCTCACATGCTGCATTCTGTTTGTGTTCTAGGTGTCTGTGCATCAGCAGGATGTGGCCCTGCAGACATTCCCAGCAAAGGGTATGGCAGTGTGGTAAAACATCGACCATGTCATAGCCGAGGTACATCTGTAAATGTACACATTTACCAGGTATATGTAACAGTTATTGCATGTGCCACAGAGCTTATAGGGCTGAGAGGTGTATACAGGTAAGTCTATGGGGGTTGGCATCAGCAGCCCTTGTAAAATGGACAATGGTAAGTGTAGTGGGTGGAACACATCTCAGATTGGTAAAACCACAGCCCCAGAGGATATTTGTGTAGACCAAACACACAGAGAATACTGTTCCCATACACACAGTCACACACAAACACACACACACACACACACACACACACACACACACACACACACACACACACACGATCACAGTTGCCAGTGTCGGGTTTGGAACCCCTACCTATCTAGTTAGTGGTACTACAGTGTTATGCGGTTATCACAAGTGTCATGGAACTAATGTGTGATGACTGTTCCAAGGTACCTGTAAAGTGAATAACATGATGTGCTCTTGTGAGGTATGGCAATGGGGGTATACTCGGTGTGGAAGGACTCATTATACTGTCACCTATGAGTGTACACACTCACAAACATTGCTATACACACCAATCCACATATACACACACACACACACACACACACACACACACATTTGACAGTACTGACATTAGCAGCCCTGCCTTTCATGTTATTCATTCCATACTGTCACAGTTGCACTGTCAGGTTTGGAACCTCTACCATCTAGTTAGTGGTACTACAGTGTTATGTGGTTATCGCAGGTGGCATGGAACTAATAGTGTGATGACTGTCCCAAGGTACCTGTAAAGTGAATAACATCACATGCCCATGTGAGGTATGGCAATGGGGGGTGTACTGGGTATGGAAGGACTTAGTAGACTTTCACCTAGGAGTCTACACACTCACAAACACTGCTATACACACCAATGCACACACACGCAATTGCCAGTACTGACATTAGCAGCTCTGCCTATCATGTTATTCATTCCATACTGTTACATAGCTGTTGCATGCAGCATGGGGCTTATACAGCTGAGGAGTGTCTACAAATACCTCTACAATAGATGTGAACAGTGGCCTTTGTAAACTGGATCTTTGGGACGTGTACTGGGAGTACCATGGCCTAAAATTGTAAACCACAACTACCCAATGAATAGTTCTCACTCAAACACACACACATTTGCTGAACCTCTACTTATCTAGTCATTGCTACTACAGTGTTACACATTTAAAGCATGCGCCACAAAGTTCACAGGGTGAAGAGTGTCCAAAGGTAATTCTAAGGTGAACAACATCACCAGGCCTTGTAAAGTATGGCAGTAGGTGATGTACTAGGTAAGAATGGACACAAAATTCTTGTACCTACAGTTATACACACAAGCACAAATACTTTCATACATATTTGTCAGGACTGAGATTGGCAGTCCTGTCTATCATTTTTGTCCATACTGTTACATAGTTCCTGCACATGGCATGGGGCTTATTGGGCTGAAGAGTGTCAACAGATACCTCTATGGTTGATGAAGACAGTGGGCCTTGTAAAGTGGACCTTGGGATGGGTACTGGGAGTACAATGGCCTAAAAATATAAAAAACACTCCTCCAATGGATATAGTTCTTACTCAAACACATACACAGTATATAGTTCTTGCATACGCATACACACACACCTTTGTCAGGACTGAGATTAGGACCCCTACCTATCTAGTTATTGATAATACAGTCTTATGCATTTATTGCACAGGCCACAGAGCTTATAGTGTGAAGAGTATCCCATGGTTCTTCTAAGGTGAGCAAGATCACCAGCCCTTGTAAAGTATGACATAGGCAGTGTACTGGGAGAGTGAGGCCTCAAAATGCTATATCCTACAAATATGCACTCTTAGAAACACTTATTTTTGCCAAGACTCAAGTTAAAACCCTTACCTATTTAATCATTGGTACTATAGCGTTATGCAGTTACAGCAGACACCACAGAGCTTATTGGATGAAGAGTGTCCCAAGGTACCTATAAAGTGAATACAATCACCAGCCTTTGTAAAGTATGGCAATAGGAGGTGCACTGGGGAGAAGGGCCTCAAACTACTTTCACCTACATGTTTACACACTCACAAACACTTTAATATACACTAATGCACACACACAGGTTTCTGAGATCCATAGATTCATATGTTCATAGGTGTGTACTAGGTGAATGACCATGAAGCCTTTACAAACCTAGTCCAAAGGATTACCCTGGTACTGTGCCACCTGTTAGTCCCCAGTGTGTCTAATGAGTATAGCCACTGGACTGGTCCCTGATGTGGAATTTCCATTATTCTTACACTCATCCAAATTTCTCTTAAAGAGTGCCAGTGAGATTCTCTGCTTGACATGTACATCTATCCCATAGAATGGGCAGTCTCTAGGTTATGAAACTGTCCCTCCAGCATGTTCTTTTGATTGTGGAAATGGGGATGAGGTCTCTGGGGCATGTGGTGTGGAAAGATTGAGTTCTTTAGATGTAGCATTCTTGACAGAACTGTATCAGACATGGCTTTGTAAGTTAAGCAGAGATCGCCTCTAAGTAGCCAATATGAGACAGAAAATAGTTGGAGTTATTGGAGTCTGTCCATATAGGACAAGTGTTAAAGGCCTAGGATCCTCTTTATGAGGCACTTTTGCAGCCTCTACAGTTGTTGCAGGTGTCCAGTGAGGTACATGCCAAATGGGCCATTGTACTTATTGATTGGACTAATGAGGGGAGAGTAGGGGGGACATTAACCTCTTACTTCCTGGATGAAACACCCTTTGTAATGAGATGTGCCACATAGAAGGGCTTTCAGAACACAGTGGCACTGTGGTAGTCAACAGAGAGCTCGCTGTCAACCTGTGTTCCCAGTTCTCTTATAACAACTTCAGTGTTCAGTGGACTAACATTGATGTGATGATTCATGGGAACCAAGTTGTTCCCAAAGGGGATGGCAGCACTTTTTCTGGCATTGAGCTTAAGTGCAGGGTTATGACACAAGTTGTAGGCCTCAGTGAGGCCTTTATGCAGGATGTCAACATCACGTGGGGAGGAAATAATAGCACCCACCTTACAGTCATCTGCGACATTGTCAGCCAGAGTTTCTTTGTATTGGGCTGGACTTCAGATGCATAGATATCGAACACAAGGAGAAACAGGACCAAACCCTGTGGGACTACACTCATGACTGCTTGGCAGTCTGACATTGAGTCCACTGCTTTCACACCATGGGTTCCATCTGTGAGTCACTTTGCAAGCCACCTAGTGATATGGAGGTTGATGCGTTGATGAGTGTGTTTGTCTATTATTCCTGAGTGGGGAATGTTATCCAAGGATTAGAAGGCCTGCCTATCTTGTTATTTATTCCTTACTTTTACATAGTTATTGCACATGGCACAGAGCATATGAGGCAGCAGAGTGTCTACAGCCACCTCTACGGTGCATGACAACAGTGGACCTTGTAAAGTAGACATAGGGACATTTAATGGATATGGTTCACACACACACACACACACACACACACACACACACACACACACACACACACACACACACACACATTTTCTAGGACTGAGATTAGAGCCCCTACCTATCTAGCTATTGCTAATATAGTGCTATGCATTTCTCACAAGCACCACGAAGCTTAGAGGGTGAAGGGTGTCCCAAGGTACTTCTAAGGTGAGGAATATCACCAGCCCTTGTAAAGTATGGCAATGGGTGATGTACTGGGTGAGAGAGGCCACAAAATACTTTAATCCACACATATACACACACAAATTTGCCAGGACTAAGATTAGTACCCCTGCCTAGCTAGTTATTTGTACTACAGTGTTATGCAATTATCACATTCACCACAGAGCTTGTAGGGCTTTAGGCTGCCCAAAGGTACTTCTAAGGTGACTGACATCAACAGGATAGATAAAGTAGGGCAATGAGAAGTGTACTGGGTGTGAATGGGCTCAGAATCATTAAACTACATACACACATACACTTTTACATTTGCTAGGACTGAGATTAGAACCCCTCCCTATCTATTTATACTACAGTGTTATGCAATTATCACATGTGCCACAGAGCTTGTAGAGCTGTGCGTTGCCCAAAGGTACTTCTAAGGTGACTGACATCAGCAGGACTGCTAAAGTAGGGCAACGCAAAGTGCACTGGGTATAAATGGGCTCAAAATCTTTAACCTACAAACACACACACATTTACATTTGCCAGGACTGAGATTAGAACCCCTACCTAACTAGTTATTTGTACTACAGTGTTAAGCAATTATCGTACGGGCACAGGACTTGTAGGGCTACTGGTTACCCAATGGTACTTCTAAGGTTACTGGACATCAACAGGACTGCTAAAGTAGGACAATGGGAAGTGTACTGGGTGTGAATGGGCTCAATTTCTTTTAACCTACACACACACACACACACACACACACACACACACACACACACACACACACACAAACACACACACACACACACAAATGTTTACAATTGCTAGGACTAAGATTAGAATGCCTACCTAACTAGTTATTTGTACTACAGTGTTACACAATTATCACATGCACCACAGAGATTGTAGGGCTGGGGCTGCCCAAAGGTACTTCTAAGGTGACTGTCATCATCAGGACTGCTAAAGTAGGGCAATCGGAAGTGTGCTGGGTGTGAATAGGCTCAAATGTTTCACCTACAAACACACAAATCTTTATATTTTCCAGGACTGAAATTAAAATCCCTAACTTTGAACTACAAACACATAAACACACACACTTTTACATTTGCCAGGACTGAGATTAGAATCCCTACCTAGCTAGTTATTTGTACTACAGTAGTATCCAACTATTGCACATGCCACAGAGCTTGTAAAGCTGTGGGCTGCCCAAAGGCACGTCTAAGGTGACTGACATCAGAAGGACTGCTAAAGTAAGCAATGGGAAGTGCACTGGGTGGGAATGGGCTCAAAATCTTTAACCTACAAGCACACAGATTTATGTTTACCAGGACTCAGATTAAAACTCCTACTTAACTAGTTATCTGTACTATAGTGTTATGCAATTATCACACAGGCCACTGAGCTTGTAGAAATGTGGGCTGCCCAAAAGTATTTTTAAGGTGACTTGACATCAGCAGGACTGTTAAAGTAGGGCAATGCCAAGTGTACTGGGTGTGAATGGGCTCAAAATCTTTAACCTACAAATACACACACTTTTACATTTGCCTGGACTGAGATTAGAACCCCATACCTAAATAGTTATTTGTACTATAATGTTATACAGTTATCGCATGCACAACAAAGCTTATGAGGCAGAGGCCAATCCAACAGCACTTCTTTAGTGAATGACATCAGCAGATCTTGTGAAGTAGGGCAATGGGAGGTTTGCTGGATGGGAATGGACTAAAACACTTATTCCGACACATACACCCCCAACACACACACACACACACACACACACACACACACACACACACACACACACACACACACACACACACACACACACACACACACACACACACACACACACACACACACACAGTTGCATATGCTGGAACTGTGATTAGAACCCCTGCCTATCTAGTTATTTGTATGATAGTGTTACACAGTTATCACATGTGCTGTAGCGCTTAAAAGACTGAAGTCACTCCAAAGGTACTTCTAAGGTGAATGACATTAGCATATCTTGTAAAGTAGGAAAATGTGAAGTGTACTGGATGGGTAAGGCATCATAATACTTAGACCTACAGACACACACACATGCACACACACACGCACACACATGCACACACACACACACACACACACACACACACACACACACACACACACACACACACACACACACACACACACACACACACAAAGGTAGGTGATGTGATATTCCAGCCCCCACCTCAGTATTATCAGACAATGAATCTCCTCTTCATGTTGGATTTGCCAGTGGTTACAACTGATATGCAACTGTCTGCAGCAGGACATCACTATATGCCCTGTGTATGACTCCCTGTGTGTCTCAGTCTATCCCTGTCTGCCCCTCTCTTCCCCATGTCTATGTGTGTGTATGCTTGACATATTGTAATATGTTGCCCACATATATGTGTGTGCATCACACATATCAGATGCAGATATACCACATATGTGCCACCTAAATCTGGCTATGGGTAATCCTGTCTGATGGGTGTGTGTGGAGACATGTTTATATAGGAGTGTGTATGCAAAGATATTTGCACAATAGTGATATATATAGTCCAATGTGGTTTCAGACATGGGCTTCATTTCTCTAATTGTAGTAGTAAGTGTGGGAATCCATTCCAGGGATAGTTGTACTCCAGTGCAGAGTGTTGAATGCTACAGCCATACCTTGCAACCTGGTTGTGCAAGATATCTGAAGATAGACTGACAACATGGGGAAACAATGGGCCAAACATAGGGTGATACTGTCACAATTGCTCTTAATGTATGAGTTGCTTGAGTTACAGGATTTATTTTAGCACACATATTCTGACATATGTAATGTTTGACACTGTACTGTATCGTGTCATTACCTACTGACAGATATAATTGGATATCAGATCATCACAGTTATTTACCACAGAAATACATGATGGATAATGCACAGATGCATATTATGAAGCAAAGGCTAGACATTCTTGCACAATCCAGCCAGCTGGTAGGTATGGCTACAGCTGTTTGACTGATGAAGCTGTGTAAAGGGACCTGCAACTTGGTGATATACTGACTGGGGATCTCCTGGTTGTGTGGTATTCTTACCTGAAAGGTCATATCCTGGTGTGGCCATACCTATCAACTGTACAGATTGTCACAGATTATCCAGATTCATGCCTCATATATCTGGTCGGTTTCCCTTAACATTGTGGTTTTCTAACATGTTTGTTGCAAATCACTCAGGGTTGCATTCAGGGAAAATGACAGAACATTAGAGTTTCAGACTTCACACCCTTCACGACATCCATGCTACTACACAACCCCCGTCTGTTATTCTATCAACTTTCTAACATTATGAGAGAGCAATATTTCAAATGTTTCCCTATAGTTGGGTCTTTATCCCACCTGCCACCAAACTTGCCTCCCTCATACAGTATGCAGATGATTCATCTGTTCAGCCCCTACTCTAACAGAACTCCATCAGATCACCCAAAAATCTTTCTCTTCAGTTGAAAGCTGGCTATCTAATGCCCAACTTCTCCTCAATCCAAATAAATCCAAACTCCTCATCTGCCAATCATCCAAATCTACCCCAAACACCCTATACTTCACTATTCAAGCCAAGGATAATACCTTCATTTCACCGACAGTTCACACAAAACTACTTTGCAGACAGATTGACAGTAATCTCAAATTTGACACCCACATATCACTAACAATAAAAAAGTTCACAAAAAACTGGGTGCCTTATATAGAAACCGCCAATACCTCATCAAAAAAAAGAATCTCTATCGCCAATTCCCAACTAATCTCCACCCTACTCTACGCATCACCTATACTTACAAATCTTAGACAGTCAGACCTACAGAAACTCGAAGCCTGCTACAATAAAATCTCAAAATTTGCCACTGGTGCCTCTTACCGCAGCCACCTCTGTGTCTCCCTTAGAGACCTTGACTGGCTTGAACTCCCACAACTCCTACACCAAACTCAACTCACCTTTGCTCATAAATGAGTAAACCACCCTCTCCGAATCACATCCCTCCATATAATTCTCCAAACCTACCACTCTTCCAGACCACTATGCTCCTGAAGAAAAATCTACTCCAGGTCACCAAAGCCAAAAACTCAGCAGATGCACTATTTTCCTGCACTATATCCAAGTGCTGGTACAACCTTCCCACTACCATAACTATCCTACTTTCCTGCAGTCTTTTCAAGACTGCACTTAAATCTCACCTAAATTCTCACTGGCTTTGTCCTTGTCCAAACCCAGTCTAATAACCCCCCCCCTTCAACCCTTCTCTCCTTTCCCAGATTTAGGTAGAGTATCCCCTCTATCACTATAAAACTGAACTGAAGATTACTCACTGCTTGTTAATCCTTCCAGGATTTATTTATCATTTTGTCTATTATTATTGTTATCTAGTTACTGTTTACAAAATTTGTAGCACTGTGTTTTACTTCTTATTTCTCAGTGTTGTAATTAGAGCTTACTACTCAATTGTACCTAATTTGCTCCTGTATTTCTCCATGTCATGATCACCTCTACTGTATACATTCCTTGATTGTTATTGTTTGCCATCTACCAAGTCTTTTGGCGGAGCTTTTTCCCCCGGGCCTCCACTGAAAAAGGACCTATGTCTAGTTAGAATTTCCCGGTAAACAAATGTAAATAAATAATAAATAAATAAACATTATTTATGGCTTTGTCCAGATTTCTTCCTCTATGAGGTTGAGAGGTTTGCTACTAGCATTTAGCGGCATGGCCTTACATTTGCATTTTGTTTATTGTGTTATGTTGGTAGTATGGACCCCATGACATTCCCTACAAAGGCACTATGGGTGAGGCATGGACATTTGTCAGAGGCCTGTAGGCCATGTGATGGATGCAGGCCATCTGTAGCAAGGCAATGCATTCTGTCACTCATATGTTCCCAGGATGCCAGGCAGTGGACCCCCCTGAGGTGACAATGGTAAGTGACAGAATGCACTGCTGTGCTACTAGGCACCATACCTCTCTACGTATGTGAGCCAGACATCTGGACAAAGCTATGAGTAATTGGGTGACAAAGGCTTAACTATAGGGACCATTGTAACTATTGGCCTTACAAACCTAGAAGGGTGATACATTAACAGATTTTGCATTAGCATGCATTTTTCTATAGGATATGAAATCCAAGACACTACAATCCATTATTTTCTGACTTTAGACTTTCGTGGTTTGCCAGTGATTTGCCAGACAGCCAGTTTTTCAGAATAAAGACACCACAAATATGATGCAAACCTCTGCACATTCTGCAAAAGGTCTGTACGGTTGAGAGGTATGGTACGCACTGTGTAGGTTACTCCAACCTTTGTACTGTTCACATGTGTGGCCCCCTGTACATGACCTGCCCCAGCTTTCCAGCAGTAATGGATATTGACATCTGGACAGTGTGTACAACTCCCACCATAGGTGTAGCTGACATACAAAATAGTTTGTACTGCAGTTTGTGGAACATGGCCCTGTTTACTACAGTACTGTACCTAGGCCACTAGGACACAACAGCCATGAGAATATGCTGGCCATATCCTGACAGTATTCCCCACACATATGCATAGCTCGTTAACCCTTCCATATTGTGGGCATGCAGTAAGTTATCATGTTGATTGGGACAACCCTGGCGATGTGTGCTCTCCTTCTATTACCTTACAAACTCACAGGTTACTGCATTTCTATGGGAATATTGGTGGGGGGGGCACACCTGTCAACGTTACACATTTGCACAGACTGTGCTGATATTCGCTTTACATTTTGGTTCCATTTAGTATAGCATTGTGCCCTCTCTTGGAAAATAGAGGCATATCACTAGAGACCACAGGTTAGATTGTAATGGTGTACAATTGAGTTTCAGACTTCTTACCCTTCAGAGCCTTACTGCAACTGCAAGGCTTGCTGTGATATCACTGTGTAAGTCTGTAGGGGAGTAGTCCATCATTGTTGCCATTTTTGGGCCTTTGCCAGAAATTCCTTTGTGGTTTTCTATGAATGACTTGCCGGGTGAGTCTGAGGGATGAGTATGGGATCCCCGCATTGACATCCATGCATGTGACCTATGAGCCCCCCCTTAGTTGCCCCCCCACATATACTGCAATGAGATTTATCACCTTGGATAATACTGCATAGTGTGGGGAAGCCAGTATTGTGCAGATATTTTCTTCTGTCCCACATAGCTGTCAGTTGTCTGCTGCTATCCCAGTAGGTCACCCCATTCCCTTGTGTGCATGCAGCAATACCATAGATATGCTACCAAAATGTACTAATCCATTCATTTATTGTTAAGAAGACTAACTTACCTCGTGCCTGCGACAGTTGTGAGGACGGTGCTTGAGATGTTGGAAGCACACAGTACACTGCCTATACATGGTAAGTTACAGGTAATGTGATGTGTGTGTCATCAATTTTACTGTGTCTGTGAGTGAGAGAGAGGTGTCAGTTCCTGGGTCCATACAGTGTCAGTGTGTGTGCTATGCATTGCCTCTTTCCCAAGGCCTGGGCATACTTGGCATGCCTCCATCTGCCTACAGGAGCAGGCACAGGGGTTTCCTCCTCCAAGTTCCTCTGTGCCTGTGGGGACCTTAGCAATGGTAGGGGGCTGTGTTTCCCTTCCCCATGCTGTTTCTGCTGCAGCTGTTTCTACAGGATCATATTGTGTAGCATGGCACATACTATGAACATGTGTGCAAATCTGGCTGGAGAGTACTGCAAGTCTCCACCAGATATGATAAGGCAGTGGATCTGTGACTTGAGCATCCCAAACACATGCTCTATAATGATCCTGGTTTATGCATGTAACTCATTATAGCATTCTTGAGTGGGTGTGTGTACATTTTTGATGGGTGTCATCTTCCATGGCTCCAGTGCATAGCCAGCATCCCCCACCAGATGGCCATATGGGATGTCCCCACTGCCAAATGCCTGGTACAGCTGTGACGAATGCCAGATGTGGGAGTCATGATAGCTTCCAGTGCTACCAGCACACACATTCATGATAATGCCCTGGGCATTGCACATGACCTGGCAGTTGATGGAGAGGAGGCCCTTGTGGTTTATGTAGACCCTACTCTATTCACCGGGTGGTGCTTTGATGTGGATGTGCATGCAGTCTATCACACCCAGTACCTCTGGGTATTCTGCTACATGGTGGAAGAGATGCATATTGCTGGTCCTCTCCACGCAGGTGTTAGAGAAGTAAATATGCTAACCAGCATGTGGTAGCATGACATCCAGGAACTGGATGTCCCCAGTAGGTCTTTGGAAAGTACCTGTAGCTAGTATTCTTATGGCCACACATATCTTGGTATCCACTGGGATGGCTTCCCCTCTATTGGCTCTGGGGCTGAGTTGAGGCTGGCACAGCTCAATGATTTTCTGAAGTATGTCTCTGTCCACCCTGTAGTGCTCTACTATCTCCAGATCATGTAGCTCCTGGTAAGTTGCTCTGTGTCTGAACACTCTTCTCTTCCTCCTCAGTCTGGGGTGGTTGTCAGCATTATCCCCCTCACCGCCTTCAGCCTCTAGCACATACTGATGGATCAAAGCAATGGCAGCCCCTAACATTTTTTCAGTTAAAATTCCCCCACATGTGTACACCAGTGGTGCAGAGGTTATGGGAAAACCCAGACTGAAAGGTGCTTGCACAGTTTATACTGTTGTGCTGCAGATGCTGCCTGTATGATTGGCTGGGTATAATATTTCCACCTGCTTGCTATTTTATTTGTATGTGATTGCTTTTATTCTGCTATATGCCTTTTTTTCTTTTTTCCCTTCCCATTTCCACCCCTTTTAAGCCCAGAGGTGTGCCACACAAACCCATGCCCAAATGTAAACAGTCCTGCTATTTCCATTTTTTTTTTGTTTGTTTTGTTTTAGACCCTGGGCACACCGCTCAAACCCATTTCACTAAAGTAAATACTTTGCAGCAGAAATGGCCCTACCCTGGACATGAACACGCTCTTCATTTCATGGAATAAGTCAATACAGCCTGAGACACACCTCCTTGCTTAGCTGTGCTTAGCTAAGCTCAACTAGGAGCCATGGAGCTCCAATGTTCTTACACCAAGCAGAAACACACCCTGTTTTTATGTCAGCTGTTTCTTCTACTTACACCACAGCCTTATAGCTACTACATGGTTAGGTGCAGTTTGGCACTTGTCACCTATTTGTGATTCAGTTAATTTCCCTCATTAGCATACCCCATTGCCTTAGTCCCTAGTCAAAGCACTACACCAGAGCCTTTCACCTTAGTAACTACTGTTCCCTGCTATTGTTTTGATTCTGCATGTCATAGACTATAATGGCAAAATGCAGATTTCACTTAAAATTGCCTTTTTGCATTTTTTAAAAATGTTGTGGCACGTTCCTGTTTGTGCACTGTTGCTCTATGCTTAAATGACCGAGATTGGCCAAAAAAATAAACTTTGATTTTTATAATTTTGCAATACTTTTCCATGCTAGTGGCCATTGGCATGTCTAAGCATTATAATACATGCTTTACTTGGAGCTGTCATGCCTCCGTTTTGACTTTTGCAGAAATGCATTCTGCTAGTAGCCGAATACATTTATGTAAGCTACACTATTCTGACATGGATGCCTGCCTGCTTACTGGATCACTGATTGACCTCATTTGCATGGTTTTCACCAGCAAAAGAGGTCATTAGCATAATCCAGTCATGTCTGTGGCAGAATAGTGTTAGCAGGCTCGTTCACGTCCCCAGGCTTGTTTACTGGATCGCTCGGTGGCTATATTCCGTGCAAGAGCTCCTACACTATTCCTGCACAGAAAAAAACTTTATTGAATCCTGGGGAGTATATCTCTATTAAAGCAGTGAAAATAAGTTACAGTAAACATATATTTCCATCAAAGGCACATTATGTATTCATTTCTTGCTTGGAAATGATTAAAAAGTGTGGAAGTTAAGAGAACTTTCCTTTAAATAATGTATTGAAAGATATTACCTGCCTTAGGAAGTCATGAGCATTGTTCTTATGAGAGATCTACAAATTTAAACCAAGACATTATTTCAAATATTTATTTTAAATTAGCCTAAAACAATTATCATTGTTTACAGAAAAGGTATACAAATCAAGTTTGGTAACATAATAAAAATAATGCTATAAAGTATATACCTAAATTAAGCACATTTGAAGCTTGCATTGTAGAAAGACAGAATGAATGCAGGATATGTGGGTGCTGTATAATTTCATTGCCAAGACAACTTAAATCAAAGTGTTTGCTAAGAAAAGAATGCAAAGGTACTCATACTGTCTGAGAGATTTTCATCTTGCAAAGTGAATATTCTACTTATAATTCCCACAGCTCTAGAAGAAGGTTCTTTACGCTGTGAAATAAAAAAACTCATGCTCTTTATTGACAGCCATTTTTTACATGTACACCAGCTAGCATGAGTCACAGCATGATCGAATGAACAACGTTTGTGTAAAAGTCAAAGAATATTAAATGAAAACACTGTTGCATGGTAGGGTTGTTTGCTCACATATTCAAAATCTTTACATTTACATTTCTACATTTATTTGCGTTTTGAGGAAATATTAAAACTTCTATTGTAATGATGCTGCAAGCTCATAATAATTCACAGCACCTTTGAAATCTAAATATGCTATATTCTGATAAAAGTTATGAGATGATTAGAAATGTCATTACTAATGTTTATTCAGGACTTGTCCACATTTCATAATATCAGTTTATAGCATAGATAACACAAAATCCACTTTCAGTTTATAGCATAGCTTTGATCACTAATTTATATCTTGGTTGTTACTTAGTCAAATGCAAAATTTTGGCTATGCATTTTTGAGCACTTTTTTCCTCCATCCACATGTTGATGACTTCAGGCTCTTCTATGGTAAGGTACCTCATTCTTCCATCCTCAAGGTTTCCCATGGGGCAGCAGTGATCTAATTAGATCCACACCATGGGGGGGGGCGGGTCACTTCTGGGAAAGCTCTATTCACAGGGAGACCTGGGTTCTCTTCACCCAGCACCTCTGAGTGGAATAAAGCCAGAGAAAGAGCTTTATATTGCAGCTTATGCAGTGTTTTTTGTTCATAACACCCAACTCCCTCTGATATATGTTGGGCTATGCCACTTAGACGGGTGTGCAATAGAAGCCTGAGGGTAGCAAAACTATGTAGTGATGTGTCATGGGCATCTTATCAGCATCACAACTTGTGAACACTATATCCCAGCATGCCTCTGCACCTTCCCTTCCTCGAAGAGGCAAACAGGAAATGCCTTGTCATTCCTTTTCTATCCCTTCAGATCCAGCAGGTACCTAAGCTACTAATCAATCTCAGGTCACCTGGGTCATAGTCAGAACTTCAATGATATATGCTGGCTGCACAGACTTTTATTGGTGGTATTGGTTATTGCCTCAGAACTCTCAAAGATTTCAGGCTGGTCTTTCATTTGTTTAGCTAATATACCTATAATTGGTGGTATATATATATATATATATATATATTTTATGACTATAGACTTCTTACTTATTGATGCATTGTAATTATGCTTCTCACATCACATCCATCTAAAATGTCCTTTAAAGTTGAACAAAATTTCCAGGTATACTTTGCATTCACCTGTTCCCTTCCATCACCTTGCACTAATCATCATGAGAGAGATTGTTGCCTTTTTCTTTTTTGTTTTTTACTGCATGATGAAATATGACTGCCCTGCACCATTGCTTGACCTACAAGATTCATTAATATTCTTTCTGTTGTGATATGAATGCACCTTTTATACAATGATAATATGCTATGTTGATTACCAGCTGTCAGGAATAATGAATAGGTAATCAGTATCTGCATTTCCTAAGAAATTAATATAAAACATTCATTCCCATGTACTGTTTTGTAGACATTCATGAGATATAGTCTCTGTATTTATATAACTATATGGATATGCATTGGAATTCTTTTATCCCAGACCTTCACTGAAAATAGATTTTGTATAGTGCACTACCTAATCATAAAAAAGAAAATAATAAATAAATAGTATTAATAGGTTTGATTGTCAAATGAATTATCTACTGGGCTATTGTACATGGGGCCAGGGTGTTACATCAACAGTGACCATCACCTGGAACACTGCTCAGTCTGCCAGATAGCTAGCCCTATATGCTGTAACCCTGTGTTATTTTTTTTCCATACACATATCTATTTTATTTGCTAAGGAAGTTAGCAACTTACCTTATGATTTTATGGGGGAGCTTACTCCATTATTCTGGAAACTGTTGTGTGGTATAGTATATCTATCGTGTCTTTGTTTTCTTTTATTGATATATATTTTTTTTACATTAAATTCCTGAATCTGATGCTAGCTCCAGCAATGATGTTTGTTGATCGGGAAAGTCCACTGGGTAAGGAACCCATTTTCAGTGGAGGCCCAGCAATTAAAGTTCCTCTACTAAATGATATACATAGTTAAGGCATTAGAATAACTTTAACAAAAGTAAGTTGATAAAACTGACAAGAGTTATTACATACATATACATATGTCAATAACTGATGGAGCTGCTATATACATGTTATACAAATACTAGGCATAAGGTGTCAAAATTATATGATTTAACAAGGTATGTTGAAAAAGGTTTTGAATTGATAGTGTAGATAGTAGCAGTTGAATTGTAAAGGTTTGAGAGGAGGATGGAGGCAGAACTGCAGCAGTAAATAGGAAAAGAAAATTAAGGGGATATTAAGCTATAAAGGTATTACGTAGTAAAGGTAATAGAAGGTCAAGTATAAAAAGGAAAATGATGTGGAAAAAAGAAGTTATATTAGCATAGTGGTTGAAGAGTGAAAAGAGAAAGAGAGGAAGTATATTTAGTGATGAGGTTGGTGAGAGGACAGAGTAAAAGAAAAATAGGGGGAATAGGAAGAAAAAGAAACATATATGATAATTTATGGAGATCTATAGATTTGGGCACAGGAACAAATCTGATTGCTGAGGAAATATTTCTTCATAAATAGTTTGAATGCTTTGAATGAGCCTAGGAGGGTGATATCTGTGGGAAGGGCATTCTATTTCCTAGCAGTTGTATAGGAGTAAAGGTTCTGACCTGCTCTTTTGTTGGGTTTGATATTGGTTAAAAGTTGTTTATTAGTGGAGAGCAGATTACAGGATGGAGAATATTGTTGCAGAATGTGCTGTAGGGCAGGACAGCTATCTGGTTTGTAAGTTATTTTATGAGCTAGTGTTAGTTGTGTGGAGTCGGGGTAGTGTTAGAATTCAATCCAATTTAATTTTTTAAGGGCTTGACAGTGGTGTGATCAGTAAGGTAATCCAGTTACAAATTTGGAAATTTTATGAGTAGCATGATTGGAGTTTACTTTTAAGAGACTGGTGGAGGTTGGTGAAAAAGGAAAATGGGGGTCCCATATAAGAGGGATGGGAGACCAAGGGCATTAGCAAGTGTCTTTTTGGTGGGTTTATCCATGAAAAGTTTGTGTCCACAGAGTCTGCCAAGTTTAACATGTTTTTTTTTTTATTGTACTTAATATGTGTTCTTCAATCACAGGATCATGGGAAGTTACTAGGCTATTGGCCCTGAGACCCTTATAAGCCTAGCCAAGAGTTTAGCCCATGCATCGACAAATCAGCACCCAAGCCTAGTAGGGTGATATCTGGGTGAAGGGCTTTCCATTTCCTAGCAATGGTATTAGAGTAAAGGTAAGTTTGTTGTCTATAGTAATACCAAATAGTTTGGCATGTGTTACTATATCCATTTCTGTGTTGTCTTGTGAGTATATGTTGAGGTCTTGTAAGACTGGTTTAGTAGAGAATAGCAATAGCTGAGACTTTTTATGATTAAGCAGAAGTTGTGCTTCATTTAATCACATTTCTATGGATGTAAAGGCATTTTGTGTTACACTTAGTAGATTGTGAAGATTATTAGAGTAGGAGATGGTGGAGTTGTCTGAATACTGGATGACTGTACTTTGAAGGGAGGCAGTATGTTGATTGTTTATGAAAATATTAAAAAGGAGAGGCCCGAGAATCAACCCTTGAAGAAATTCTGTTTTATCAACCAGATATTCAGATCGACTACCTTGCCATCTGATTCTGACACACTGTTGCCTATCGGCCAAGTACTCGGAGAACCATTTGAGGGTGGACTGAGATCATTCTACTATTTATAATTGCTGAAGTAATTTGGGATGTGACACTGTGTCAAAAGCCTTAGATAGGTCTAGTAGGATTACTGATGTTAGCAGGCCAGAGTCCAAGGCTTTGTTCACAGTGTCTGTGAATGAGAGAATAGCAGTGGTGGTACTATGTGCCGGATGAAAACCATGTTGTGCCAGTGAAAGTAAGTTGTTTTCAGTGAGATATTTTTTTGGTTGAGTGTGACTACATTTCTCCAATAGTTTGGATAGAGGAGCGTGGATAGAGATGGGTCAATAGTTGGTTAGGTCATTTGTTTTGCCACCTTTATGTAATGGAGTTATGTTGGATTTTCTCCAGAGTTTGGGAATATTGAATTCTATGATGGAGCTATTAATGCGAATGCTGACAGTGTCGACTATTGCATCAGTGGCAAGTTTGAGATATTCTGAGAGATGGTTGTCGACAGATAGGTAGCAAAGTTTTAATTTATTTTTTAAGAAGTTTATGCACTAGTGAGGTGGGTACTGCATGTAGAGAGAAAGAAGAGTCTGTAGAGTTGTTTATTGAGGTTACTATAAGAGGGGGGATATTTGTATGGAGGTTTGCCTGAGCTACATCTATAAGGTGTAGATTATCTGTGATGTTGGAGAGGATATTAGGTGGAAAGTGATTTTTGAGATTTAGAATATTGTTGATAAAGAGGGAGTTGAACCTCTGAGCTATTTTGTGAGGTTTGTCTTGGGCTGATGATGGGTTTTCAGTACAATACTAGTTTCTGAAGCCTTTCTGAATAGTCCACAATTATGATCATGCACAGAATTCTGGTCAGGCTGATGGTTCTAAATTGTTTCCAGTGTGATATGACTTAATTTATCCAATGGTATTGCTATACTTTGTCATCACACACCAGGGACTTGTCAACACCCTAACATTTTGTCTTACATGGTTTATATGGATTTAGTCAAGTTTTCATTGATTCTGTCGATGAAACTATCAGGGATGCTGTCTTGTGTTGTGGAATGTATGTTTGTATTTTTATCTGTGGTAGTAATTATCATGTCTGAAGTTATGTAAGGTCAAGTAAAAAAATGAAGTATATTTAAAACTGAATTATTGGCACAGATCTAACACTTCTGAAATGGAGATAACACAGATTTAACTGTGCAATACACTGCAGCATTAACAGTAGCAATTATAAATGTAGCATTAGGAAAGCATCACCAAACTGTTGCAATTATCATATCCATTGCTGTGTAGTTCAGTCAGGTAGAAATGCACAAACAGAAAAAATGATTATTTTCTTGCTAATACAGATAGAGATGCCAGACCTTACTACATACTTACAATCCAATCACCTGCAATAATTGTGAAACATGACATACTAACTCAAACAATTTGTCATATAGCATTCGTTAGCATAATTGTAGAAATGTAGACATGGTTATGGCAAAAGGAAGGGATAAAAGAAAAGAAATGTGAGATAATAAAACCGCATTTCAGTGGTCACTGCAATTCATCTTTTAATGTTAAATTAAAAACATTATTTAAGAAATAGCAACATACCTTGACAATACAACACCATAGAAAATACATTAATCTCCTAATGTCTTGTGTTTCTACAAGACTCAAACTCTGTGTTTCAAAACGGTCTTCCCAGTACAATACAAGGGCATTAGTTACATGATTACCTTTATATAGTTCACGGTCAGTCCTGTGAATACTGTTAGTAAAAATGAGGAGTGAAATCATTAGTATTCCTGAATAACAAAAGCTGCATTAAGTGTGGGGATTGCAAACATGGTGTAAGGACCTAAATGATTACATGCACATGCCCCATCGATGCAAGGAAGAACATTGAGAAGCGTTACCTGTTAATGGCTTTCAGCTGTCTATGATTACTCTGACTATAGGAGCAATCAGCTTTCACAGTCTCCCCTCTTTGATATACACCTACTGAGGGTGTGTCAGAGAGAAGAGACTTAACAAAAAGTCTTAAAGTACACTAGGTGATTTAGGAGATCAAAAGTCCAAACAATCATATGTTGGCTTTAATGGCCACAGTTACTGCCTCATAGTAAGAAATTTTGTTCGTATTAAAGGGAGTACATTAAGGAATGGTAAAGATAAGACATGGCAATAACACAGAGATTGACTTGCTATTATGAAAGCTTAGGAAATGAAACAAGGCACCAAGCAGACAGAAAGGGATACACCTGCAGTGTTTACAGTCTTTGTTGAATATTTTGTGAGTACATGTGTATGCTGTTTGCAATATCCCAGTCATCCAGAGATTCATTGTCAAATGTAAAAGGGCAACTTTCATAACTTGTTTCTTTTACACTTTCAATGTGACTTGATAGAATGTCATACTATCATTGCATTTAAACTCTTTTTCACCTTGATAATATGTATTTTTGTGGCAACTCTAGGAAATAGCATGACATGATTGCTTTTAATGTCTTTATCTGAGGGCTCATATCAATACAGGTCCCTGAAGCAACACACAAACATTTGGCTAAACATGTAACAAGTACATATTAGTTATTTGATCTACAATATTTTTTTCTTTTTTTTCTTGTATTATTTGCCCACAATTTGACATTGCCCACCATTGACTAGCAGCATTCGATAGCATTTAAAACTTCATTTCACTGCCCAAGGTGAAACTGACAAATTTTATTTAGAATACAATCAACGGCATTGTTGCACATTACTCATCAGTCTGAACAGTATGGAGTGAATAAACTAAAGCTGTTACAATACTATCTCGTTTTAGCTTAGAGAATCATTAAAGGTGATGCAGGGATCAAAACCTATACCCAGATCATTTGACTGAGGGATTTCATAATAATTCTTGACCCTCAATTTGCTGTATGAATGTGCTGATTTTGGAAATTCAAGTAAGGTCAATATTGACTAAAATTGACAGACAGCAAGTCATTTGAAATGATGCAAATATGAATTGTGTGTGCTGTGTGAAAATTAAAAGCTTTTCTGTTGTTCCCTGCACACCTCTCCACTACCATGGCATTAGCTAAAGTCCTGGTATTGTCAGACATACATGATAGTACTGATGTTGCAATGAAATGTGAGTCAGCTGACTGTATCACTGTAATGGGTTACAAGCTATGTTCATTGCTACATTTATTTATTTTATTTATTTATTATTTATTTGCAGTTGGTTTACCAGGATAGTCCATTGGGCCAAAAGAACCTGTTTTCAAAGGAGTCCTGGGGAGAAAAGCTCCAATACAGACAAAATTAGGTGCATACAAAAAATTACAAAAAGATTGTACAGAGTAAAACATAAAACATTTAAGCTCACAATTCAAAAGCATTCAAATCAATACAGTATGATGAGGATAAATGAGAGGTAAGAAAAAAAGAAAGAGTAATGTGATATTCATCTAGAGGAGTTATTCAAGCAGACATCAAATACATATATATTGTGATTCAGTTAATGTGTTTTCAAGTTGATATTCACCAAAAGCTGTTTGAATGCTTCTTCTAAATATTGCATTCTTTATTTGTGCACTGCTTGGCAGTACAAAAGTCACTTTCATGGCTTAAGAAAAATAGTGAAAAATTTAGTTTAGGCAGCCTTAGCGTAAACCAGCCTGGCAGCATTGTGTGTCCATCAGCACTCTGGATAGTACTCAGGAAAGAAAATGCACCTGAAAGAAAACTTTCTGTGTAGCACAAGGTGTTAAGTAGAGTGAGCTTAGAGGTAAAGGACATCTGAACTCACTTAAATGATTCTTTCTTACAGGGTTGTCTTAATACATATTTAATCACATGTTGTGATACCATTCTGTATTTTTTTACCTAATTGTTGTCACTCTTGCTAACAACATGTGATCATTGGTCTGTCCAGTTTCACATTATTTGTCATAAACTACAAGTGTGGAAATGAGTTACAGAAAGCAGGTCAGATGTTGCATGGAGGTGTGAGAAGGAAGACTTTTTCACTTGAATGCACTTCTTGCTCTGGGCATTGCTACATGTACCCATGAATTGCATTTAATTTACTTTCTGTATTTTTCCTTATCATATATTCATTTTCTAATGTTTTTTTTTTCCCTTTTGCTGTCCTTTCATCAGTGCACAAACAGGGTTCACCACCTAAGGAAAAAAGTGAACAATTTAGTTTAGGCTGCCTTAGGTAGAGCAAATATGCCTGGCATCATTGTGTGGCACTCAGCAACAGGGATCGTACTTACTTCATACAATTCACCTGACAAGTGTTAAATTCATTGGTACAAGGTGTAACTGAAGTGAGTTGAAAGAAATAAGGCCCATGAAGCATTATTCAAATCTTGTGTAGAGATCACATTGTGATTATGAACAACATGTTCTCTTTTCCTTCTTTTTGAGGTTCATTTGCTTTCATCTTGGCAGCATGCAAACAGGGTTCACTAAATGAGGAAAAAAGTGAACAATGTAGTTTAGACTGTCTTCGGTATAGCAAACACACCTTACAATGTGCACGTTCCTCAGTACTCTGGACAGAACTGACAGGAGAAATCTAGCTTTTATCGCAGTATCTCTGTGGCACAACATGTAAGTGTTGAAACTTTCGATAGACAGTATGACTGCTGAAGGGTTGGAATCCAGTGATAAGATGCTTTTTATAAAGGGTATAACAAGCCCATTTCTCACAACATTTTGAATATAACTGTAACAGTAACACAATGATAATGTTAAACCTGTTTCTTGCAAGCAATTTATCAGTAAACCTTGCGTAATAAAACTTTCTGTTTAGCGTATAGAATTAATGCTTCTCATATAACCTCAAGCTAATGTATGCTAAGCTTCCTAGACATGACAATGATTGTATTTAATACAAAATTCTCTTGCATATGTACGATGGACACTGTACTTTTGTTATGATCATCATGACTCATCACATATCACAGCTGGGTATTTAGGACATTTATGTCTTCTGAATTATGTATGTATTATGAACCAACCTGCATTAATTAGCACATTCAGCTGCATCCATCTGAATCATATTTACTAAGAGAAATTATGGCTTTTGCATAGGAATGCATTCCAAGAAAATAAATAATTACAGCCACCCACATATAAGCTTCAGTGAACTGTATGTCCGTTCATTCAGAATTTACTATATGTCTAATTTCTATAACCAGGAAGGACATCTGCTGTGGCAATGTCAGTTAATACACTAGGTTTCAATTTGTGCATCTTTTATTCTATGGGTTCAATACCCAGCTGCTACAACAACATTTTATTATTGTGTAAGCCCTGGTATTACAATATGTCAAAATTAATGATCATTCACCTACCAAACTGCAATTTTTAAAAGCCATGAAATTAAGCATTCTGCTATTGAACACTGAAACTTGTGTTAATGGACTGAGCATCACACATGGCAAAACTCAATGCCATGTTTTACAGCTTTATTGTTATGTGATGTAAATAGTGCCACTGTGTCTGCCATGGAGTCCATCTGTTTTCAGTTACACAAATGCAATTAGTAAGGTTGTGTGTCTTTTTGCAATACCAGTAACACATGATATCAATTGGGCACCAATTCAGACATATTTTGTTAGCTTGACTTTTGCAGACATGGTTGGCGATAGAGAGAATGGTGCTAAATTTAGAGCACAAAGGTGGAATGTTGAGGAGTCCAGGTCTTTTGTAGAATTTCTCATGAAGTGTTGCAGCTGTAAGCTGCTGCAGGGTGATTATACTGTGTCTCAGGATAAGGATGAGGCTTGGAATAGCTTAGTCACTTGTCTCCAAATCAACAGGCATTCCATTCAATGGAAGACAATATCAACACCACTATATAGATCTTAAGAAGCATAAGAAGGACCTCCTAAGACAAAACAAGGCTGACTTTAGGACTGGAAACACCCCCTCAGTTGTGTAAGTATACTGACCTATCACCTGTCTATGATATGGCATTACTTATCTAGCCAGCCAATGCAGTTACTCATTATGTTTGATATATATTTCTTTTCTTTTTGTACTATACAGCTGCAGAGGAAATAGCTATAAACTGTGAGGTACACCAGGAGAGATAAACTCATTTCAGAGAAGCATGGAGTAAGTATGTCATATAAAAATTTAAGCCATCATGTGGTTTTCACCTTCATGCTGTGTACACTATTCTTGAAA
Organism: Protopterus annectens; assembly: GCF_019279795.1. Taxonomy (NCBI): domain Eukaryota; kingdom Metazoa; phylum Chordata; order Ceratodontiformes; family Protopteridae; genus Protopterus; species Protopterus annectens. The sequence continues at coordinate 247,470,056 of NC_056725.1, read as the reverse complement.
GGCACATATGATGTGTACCACAGACTTAGTATTCCCTTTGAGTACTTTTTAGCTTAAATATTAGTCATACCTCTCAGTCTCTTAACACAAGAAATATGGACATAGCCTAAAATAACGAGGGAGGGACAAAGGCCCAAAATAGGGACAGATTTTAAATATTGCTCTTAAAAACTTAGAAAGTTGCAAGGATAGCAAGATTTTTGCTAGCACACATTTTCTTAAGGATATTAACCTGAGACACAAATGAGTAATGACATCTGGTGTCATTATATAGTGACTTCAATCCTCTGTGATTAGCCAGAAAACAACAAATTCTATGAGGGATAAATCAAAAATATAGGTAAAAATCTGGACATTTTGTGAAAATCTGGACAATTGAGAGCTACACATCCAGCTAATAAATAGTTGTGATGTCATCTATTTAACTGTGCACTGCCCCAGTTGTACCTCAACACGGTTGTGTGGTTCTGGTGATTCAGGCACTAATGTTTAACTTGCGATCTTGGGTAGTTATTTAAAGTCCATGCATTACTGTTCAGATTACAGCGTGTCAGTACTACTGTGACTATACAAGTTACTAACACTGTTGTCAAGTGCATTTATTTTGTACACATATAGATGTTGATCCCTCTTACTAAAAGCTATGACAATTTGTCATATAGCAATGTTTTTATTCAGAGTAATGATGACATGTGATTACATTTTCCTTACATAACATATGCAGGAAGCGTTATCCACTGGCATGAGAGAATGACACAAAATGCTGTCTTTTGTTGACTTACTACAGCAACTACAAAGCACACAGATCACTTGCAGCAATATCATGATGTAATGACATCATATAATGACATATCTCATAATTGTAGTGACATTTCTACCATGCAGCATTCATCATGTAAAATATTATGTATTGTCTGCTGCCAAATGTTCATGTGTTCAATATCCACAATCAGTGTCTGTTATCATTGTTGGGCCTTATATTGTAATAAATGAATAGCATCCACCACAGTTACAACGTGTCCATTTACAGTGTGAGAGTCTTAAACCATTTGTTTCATGTCAGAGAAGGTTTACCACACATACATCTGATGTAATAAGTTATCATAGCTGGATTGTCATAGCAGTGTTAACATTTCCATTATGGCACTTGTGGTCCATCCGGATGTCATTAGTCAGTAAAGTCACATGACCTGATGTTCAATTCCTGACAAGAGCAACATTCTATGAATGTACTGATGTTACATAAACACTATTGTATCCAGTTATTCATATTAAATTTTATGTTGGACAATGATGTGTCATCATAAATTGTAATTGCATGGCAGTGAAATGTTTATTTGGGGGATATTCTGCTGGCACTATGGCATGCACATTAAGTACTGGCTTGTATAGCATACTTAGACAGAGTGTGGTTCAATTCTGAGATAGTGTGTGTCCCACAAGATGGAAACAGCTTCCTTGTCAAAGAGCTAATCATATTGCAATGCTCACTGTTAAGTGAATAGTAACATGTGCAGCTCCTTGCCAGCATTGCCAGTAAATCTGATAGTTAATATTATATTCATACCTCATGTCTTAACAAACACATTAAGTTCAGTTAAGTGTGACAGTCTCCATTGCTATCTCATGTGGAACATGCAATGAATATAGAGGTCTGGAGAGATCCTAGTATAATAGGCAGGGGTTTGAATCAGGTAACATCTGTCTATCAGACAACTGTGTCAGACAACATTGGCTTACACACAAACAATATGTAAGGCACACTTAAAGGACCAACTTTTTCAGGCATTTCCTACCAGGTAGGTCATCCATATATCTTATATGGTAGGAAAATGCCGTAAGCCCTTCAAGGGTGTTCTTCATAACCTGACCAAAGCACTTATTTATGTGGCAGCCATGATTGCTATGCATCTCTCTGATATCTCTCCTGGCATATGTTCAAAAATGACATGCTTCAAATGTTTCTTATGTCATTCTTTGCTCATATACATTACCTATTCACAAGATAATTATGCTCTGTATTGCATGTCTTTATTACTGCAAATGTTTTCATCACACTATGCAGCTTAATGACAGATGAATGATTCCATAAACATTTCTTACTGTATGGCACACTGCTATACCATCAGGAACTGTGATTGGTCCTCTTTTGTAACACTTTCTATTGTGTTGTTGCAGTTGAATTGCTATTATGCTACTGTTTCATGTAATTCCATGTGAGCATGCCCAGTATTATTATATCAGACAAGTTTGCCAATCAGCAGTGGCAGAAATGGACACTTGAGATGTCATCTGCTCTGTCTTGTCATTTTTCACTTATGTAACTTGTTTGTTATTAGATAGCATTTATATAACTATACAACACTTGCTTGTTTATTACTTGCTTATAGGTGATGAACCCCTATCCTGTTTGTGCCACTGTCATTTCTTTGCAAAAACATGTTCATTTTTGATTTTCCTAACATAAAGCTGTAAGGTCCTTTTTTTCTTGTGTAAACATGCTAAGATGGAGAATACAGCAGTGGTATCAGCTTGTATACATAAATTCCCTGTATATACCTCTGATATGCAATAACTGCATTCTATGCATTCATCCCATAAAGCGTATTGTCTCCTTGTTGATTGTTATCTCAAATCAGCATTTAACTCATGTATATCACATTTTTGCTCCCTGTTTTGAAATCACAGGTCATGTCCTTATCACATCCTTTATTAGTATGTCCATTTTTATTTATGTGCACAATTGCAGGGTTGTTATTGGCATTATTGATACATCATTTTTCCTGGATTGATGTCAGAAATGCTTCTTATACATTTTTGTCACATTTGCCAGCAGGGATATGAGTGCACTTTAACATTTCCTGTTCAATATTAATTATTCATTAAAACAGGATTTAATGTACCAACTCCCTTATTTCACTTCCTTTTGTTCTATATTCTTTCCTTGTACTTGCCCTTACTATGTCTGAGCTACAACACATGTTCATGTCTGAGCATTACCTATATGTTAGACATTTTTGTTTACATTCTGTGCTTTTGCTTTCAAGCACCTGTCCATGAGTGTGAACACTATTGCTGGCCACAAAAAGATGCTTGCAAATGTGTATGCATGATGAGCAGCATGCATATTCGATTACTGCTGCTGCTTATCACTCTAACATTCTTACGTTGTGTAGGTGTAGTGCATCATCTACACAATTGTTAATGAATCTCAGGGTCTGTATTTTTTTGTGTCTTATTTTGACAGAATTTATCTTCCTACACTTAAAACATGCAAGCTTTAAACCTATAGCTACCAAGTATAGATACATTTTTACAATTCTTAGTGAACCTAAAACTGTGCAATCCCAAGAGTTTAACTGGGCTGAAACAAGGTTGTCAATATTGTTAGGGAGGAAATATTGATCTAAGTGCTGTCAAGTCAAGAAGGCATCACCTTTTTATGTCTTTAATACAGATCGACTGGTCTATGTTCTATCAGAGTTAAGGAAATACTACCCCTTTATATCATCAGCAAAGAGTAAATTCGTGAGTAGATATTTTCACAGCAATCATTATTTGCAGTTATTCTACTGAGTGACCTTACCCAAGATAGACGGATGTAATTTAGTCACAAGCATAGAAGAAATAAAACACACTTCATTTGATAAAAAAAAAAAAAAAAAAACTTTATTCAAGGCTGTCCAAAATAAGAGCACCTATTTGGCCACCAGGCTGATGAAGGATAAAGTGATAGTTAGGTGTCTCTCAGGTGACAAGATTATTGATGTTTCTAGGACCCTTAGATCCTGACACCCAAAATATAAGTACAGCTTAGTATTTGCTAAAGTAGGAGTGAACAAACTTAGATGCTCCATCCTAGAGAAGATGAAGACAGATACTCAGTTCACCAAGAAAGATGCCACAGTTCAACAAATGTGTTGGTATGAGAGATGATGGTCAATTGTACTGCTGCTTTGTCAGAGATGGCTGCAGTTTTCAAGACATTTCAACTTAAATTGTAATCAAAACTGTATAATTGTGGCAATTCTCAATAGTAGGTGTCTTAATAAGAAAATGCCTGCATGTGATGCCTTCCTGATCCTTGAATACATGCACATTTGCATAATTACTAAAATTTGTTTTGAGTGTACACACTCACAAACACATAGACATCAAAGTATTAATGAACAAGTAGCTTTCATATTATTGTGACTGACAGAACCACTTTTCCATCTCTCACTAACCGACACATCTCAACCAGCTGAAATTCCTACCTATTATCATAATGCAATCATCCAAGTTGATTTTAACTACCCATTCTTTAGCTATGGTTTTATAAGCCATTGGATAAGAAAATTAGATCTCTGACAAAACACACACAAAAGTTTTAAACAAACAACATTTTTTAAAATATTGATATATGCATCTTTCATGTTCAGGTATATGTCAAGGGTCTATGGCTGAGAAAGCTTATTGATGACTAATACAAATATCCTGCACAAGCATGGACTCAGGCTCCATGCTAAAGATGTAGTAAAGTACTCTGGGATATAAGAACACTTCTGCACTTACCCCATAAGTGATAACCTCCAAACCTCATGCTGTTATTAGCGACCTAGGCACCTTCAAGCCATATTCCTGAATAGTCAGCTCTTGTTTGCATACCATAATGACTATAATAGAATATGATGCCCTGTTTGTCATTTATCTATTCAAAAATATTGCCCAACTAGAAGATCCCAAGGCTTCCAAATGAAGAAGAAGAAGAAGATCATCATCTCAGGCATGAGCATGCAAATCACTTATCCAGGCAATGTTTTGGGGGCATTTAGGAAATGTGGGATAGGTTCTTTAATTGTCTTCTGGACTGCATGTTTAGCAACTGCCTATGAACCTGTAACATTTGTGTTATCCAGACAGCTAGCAAGAAGCAATCATTTTCTCTTTTTGCAGATGGTCCCAGAGTTGACTGCGTTACCATTCAGTGGTACTGTTTTTTTCAGTTCTCTATTAGTATGATCTTTATCTCTAAGCAAGTACTGTCTTGTGGTATTACCTAAGCTTACTAAACTCTAGCTTCCATTTATTAAATGACATACTGACGTAAGACAGACAATGTTAAATAAGAAGGAATCAGGATTACTGTGTTGGAAAAAAAGGGCAGCTATTACTGTACTCTCTAAAGCTATGAATATTATTTGACCCAATCATGTTGGTATTTAGGTTCGTTATTCATGGATAGAAGGAACTCAGGAAGGTGCACTGTAATTGGTTGTGCAGTGGTCCATAGGTTTGCAATTCAGTGGCTAATACTGATACACAGATTTTGTAGGCAAATGTTGTTCTATAAATATTTATGTTTGTTGGGCATCTTGGCTTGAAACAGTGCTGGATATTCAATTATACAACTGATAACATTTTTTAGATATTTTACTAAAATGCAGGTCCACATAAGAGTGGCATTATATGACCTAGTCGTACATGCCAAATGTAGAACTCAGGCCTTTATAGTTATAGGAAACTAATAATAGGATTTGCTTTGACTAGGATTGTAATGGTCAACGGGTCCAGGGCTAACCTATGAACCTATAAGGCTATTTTCAACAGTAAGAATGAGAAATGAAGTTATGACACATATGCTACATTCTGTAATATTCTACTGATGGAGTAGGCACAAGCAGATTTAGGAAGGCTGTTCCATTAATAAGTACGTTAATTTGGAAGACAATATAGTTTAGAGATGTATAGCGACATTGTGATGATAATTGCGATCCAGATTATACAAAATAGATGTGCTCTAGTCATTTGTGAAAATTATTCATAAAAACGTCACTTGATCATTTAGACACAAGAACATGAAACTTGTAAGCTAATGTTTCATTGATATCAGCAAAATTAAATTACTGCAGTCTAGACATTCTAAAGATTTTGCAAATTATTTGTATGAAGTGAATCTGGAGTTCACAATTATGTTCAGCTCAGCTGAAGCTTGCAAAATGTAGTTATGCTTTAGTTATAGATGAAACTATAATAATTTCCAAAGAAGTAGAAGAAAGTAAGGATCCAGGATAATACATAAATACTCACAAACTAGAAAGTAAGGATCCAGGATAATACATAAATACTCACAAACTAGAAAGTAAGGATCCAGGATAATACATAAATACTCACAAACTAGAAAGTAAGGATCCAGGATAATACATAAATACTCACAAACTAGAAAGTAAGGATCCAGGATAATACATAAATACTCACAAACTAGAAAGTAAGGATCCAGGATAATACATAAATACTCACAAACTTTAATAAATTGATAAGTACCTTGTTTCTTTACATAATAATCAACAGAGTGATTTTCAAACAGTTACACTCCACATTATATAACATTTAAAAATCACATGAACATATACTAAAATCATATGATGGCAATATAAAACCAAATTGTGCTTAAAGGGAAAATTACACTAAAATTGGTTTCCTTTTTTGTAAATAATCTTTTAAAAATTGCCATCACTATTAAGACCAGGGAACATTCAAGATGTTAAAATGACCTCAGATTTATACTCTTTAGTGTAACTCTCCTTCTGAACTTCCAAGTCTTTCATTCTCTGCAGTATGATCTAATACGTAAAAATAGATCTCTTAATAAACTGCTACACATATTCCAGTATCTGTAGAATACATTAACATAGCTCTGTTGATCACTGGCATAGCTGTATTTAGATGTTTTGTTTTCTGTTTCTTGCCTTTATTTCAATCATGGTTATGTGAAATTACTCTTGTATTAAACACTGTGCTGAATAAACCACTTATGCTGTAACAAAGGTGAACTACTGGAAGTTTCTAAGTCTTTTTTAGCAGAGCAAAATGGTCTCAATGGAAATATCCCTATACATGTTGCAGATAAAACATTTTTATGTGCCATTCATGCATTAGCTTGTTCTCTGGTACCTCTGTCTCTTTAAAGTTACTGGCGTTTATATTACTAAAATTGGATTTCTCCCTCTTCTCCTCCCAAATAGATTCCTTTAACTCTTTATCAATTATCTTCCACAACTGCTTCTCTGTTTAATAAAAATATGCCTGACCCATACACTGTTTTTATCTTACGATCCATATTCATATTCAAGAGCTTCTAGTTTCTCAGTTTTGTGTTATCTTTTGATTGTTCTCTTTCCACATATCCTTAGCTGCCATAACAGAATCTTTTTTAATCCACATACATTTCATTACACTCCATTGTCTAGTATTAAGATAAAATAATGTCTTGCAGGCTTATTTTTAATATTCCCCTTACTTCTGTTTCAAACATGCACACATATCTCATTGTAGCAGGATAAAATAGAGGATTAAAGCTATTAGGCTTACTTATTTTATAATAAATCACCACACCCCACTATTAGCTAATTGTTATTATTCTTTAATATAAGCTTTAATTCAGTTTTCTGGTAAAGTCTTTAGTTAATTAATAATGATTGCTACTAGGATCATAGGATCATAGATTACTAGGCCATTGACTCGGAAGTCATTTTAAGCCTAGCCCGTTCATCTCAATGTAATACCATAGAAATGCTAGTCAATACCCAAGATTGCATTTATTGATGACGGCCTATGTCCAGGAGGGTTGTGGGCTCTATCACCAGTAAGAATTTATGGTGCACCATCCACTTGTCCATGTTCCACTTGAACAGTGTCATAGAGGTGCTCTGGTTCACATGAATTGGTAGCCTATTCCAAAGACACAACAGTCACTGGGAGATAATCTGTCCCTCCAGCATGCCCTATTTAAGTCACAGGCCATATTTAGGTTCCTGGAATGGGTATCCCTAGTCCCATTTGCTTTATGGATATGCAGCAAGTTCATTAGGTTTGGATACTGGATTGCTCTGTAAGTCAGGCATAAGTCTGCTCTAAGAAGTTTATACAATATGGAGTATAGTGACAAGAACTTTAGTCTGTCTGTACAAGGCAAATGCTGGAGTCCCTTGATCTTCTTTGTTAGAAATATCTGAGGCCACTCTAATTGCTGCAGGTGCTTAATACGGTACCTGCCAAATGGGGCATTATACTCAATTATGGGCTGGATAAGTGCCAAGTATAGGGAACTTATAACTTCTTTTGTTCTTGAAGTGATGTCTTTACTAATCATGTGTGCTATATAGAAACATTTCCTTACTAAAGCAGACACAAGGTGGTCAAAGTTAAGGTCACAGTCAACTTGTGATCCCAGGTCCCTTACCACTTCATGGGTACTTAGGGTATTGTTATTGATTTGATAGTGTGAGGGGACATTGTTTGTGCTGAAGGGAATGATGATGCATTTCTTTGTATTCAGTTTGAGACTGTGACTAATACACCAGTTGTTGGTCTACATTAGACCCTCTTGGACTAAACTGACATCATTGGGGATTCACTAATTGCACCTAGTTTGCAGTCATCTGCAAACTTGGTCAGCCACAAACCCTTAATTTTGACCTGAACTTCTGAAAAGTGTATTGGGGCACTGACCCCTGTGGCACCCCACTGGTAACAGGTCTACTGGTTGATGTGGAGTCACCCACTTTGATAGTGTGTGCCTGGTTTGTGAGCCAGTTGGCAAGCCATCTTACAACAAAGGGGTTTACATTCAGTTTGTTAGTTTATTGGGAATGCCTGAATGTTTGATTGTGGCAATATCCTTTGCCAGGTTGAGATATGCTGTGTGCACATATTTGGTGCAGAAATGGCCTTGGTCACATTTTCAAAGAAATCCACTAAATTTAACAGGTAGGATCTGCCGTTCACAAAGCTGAATTGGGTAGTATTTAGGGTTTGGAGGTCACCTATGTCTTTATTTATGAGGTCCATAATGATATGTTCCATGGCCTTACAGATGCGGCTGGTCAGGCTTATGGGTCTGTAATTCCCAGGTCTGTTGCTAGGCCACCTTTATGGAGGGGGAATAATTGTTGCTATTCTCCATGCTGAATGATTGAAAACAGTACTTAGAGGTGATGCTAGTTCATGGATCTGCCATTAGGAACAAAGAAAAATCCCTTTTTGCAGAACTGTAGTTTCATATCTAGTTTAAGATAGTTGACTCAAAAAGTTATGTTTTAAATTCCACATGAATCACCTCCTTTTTGAAAGTCCCTTTTGCCTCTGATCCTCTGGGGGAGATGACACCAACTGCACTGTTGTTCCTGCTGTTGCTGTAGCTGTTGATGTTTCCAGTGTGTATATTTTGTTTAAATTGCTGTAGCTACTTGTGTCCTTCTGAGACTCTAACCTCTGCCAACCTAACTCTGCTAGGTTTGCACAGGATTAGATATTTGTCTTTATCTGGAGTTCTTCCTATTCCTTATCAGTCTTTACATCTGATCTCTTTTTTCTTTTTCGCTTTTTTCTTTTCTCTACTGATTCCCTCTGGACACTAAATGTTGTGATCTACTCTGTGGGGGCATGCATCTTGAGATGGTTCCTATTCTAAAAAAAAAATGCCTTTACGTGTAGATGGACACCATCTGACACATGCCCATGCAAATCAGCTGCGTGCCTACATCTGCTGTGACAGGCAGTATCAATGTGCTGTGGGGAACTGTCAACATCAGCGGCAGTCTCAACATAGGTCTGTTGTCCACAGACCTCATCATGTACACCATGCAATGTCCCTCATTGTCAGAATGGATTGATATGTTTTCCACAACATCTGAGGCTACAGCCACATCCACATGACTGTCACCATCTGGGATGGACTGCATCACCATGTCTGTATCTTCTTTTTAATTTTTCCAAGTCTTTTGGGTTTCTAATACCATGATGTGAATGGACCCTATTCCTATGTAAAAGTATGATTAAAGTTCAGGAAATTAATATTGCTTCAGTCTTTGATGTCAGACAGAAGTGCTCTTTGTAGCACCCGCAATGTGCCCAGTAGTGACTCCTTCTGCAATTTGTATGGAGTCACATGTATCAGTAACATATTGATACTGTCTTGGAATCTTTCTTCCACATTGCCCTCATTTCTGCCTGCAAATTCTGGCATTTTATGACTTTGTCTCTCTCTGTACATAAGACATGGTAGTCACCGAGTATAGCAATTTCAATGAACATTGCTACTTTTGTCTTCTTTTCATGGACTACTATATCTGGTTTTCTGTACATAAGACATGGTAATCACTGGGTATAGCAATTTCAATGAACATTGCTACTTTTGTCTTCTTTTCATGGACTACTATATCTGGTTTTCTGTACACAAGACATGGTAGTCACTGGGTATAGCAATTTCAATGAACATTGCTACTTTTGTCTACTTTCCATGGACTACTATATCTGGTTTTCTCACATCTATTTCTTTAACAGTTGGTAATGGGTGATCCATGTGATATAAAGTTCATCATTTTCTATAATGCTTTGTGGCTTATGTTTCCAATGTTTTTCAGTTACTTCAGTATTATAATGTTTGCACAATCCCCAATGCAACAGCTTTGCCACATTATTATGCCTTTCAGTATACAGTCCTTCTCCCATTAGTATATCACAACCAGCAATAAGATGTCCCACTGTTTCCAATTCTATTTTACAAAACCTACATTTGTCTATTTCTCCCACATGTTCAATGGACTTTGTAAACTAATGTGTATGTAGTCCACTATCCTAGGCGAACAATATTAACCTCTCATCTTTTGGCTTTAAGCTCACCTCTCCTTCACCATTCCTGCATTCGATCCTGATCAACATGATGTGATTCCAAGAGTTTTATGTACTTTCAGCTATATTTATGCATTTTCCACATTTCTTGTCTTCTCATCTGATCCTTCACCTTATTTTCTTTCTTTTCTTTTTTGCACATGCAGTTGCTGCCTGATTTTTATCTACTTGTAGTTAGATTTTCATTCCCCTTTGATAGCAATATGTTTCTGCTAAACTATGCAGGGAAGTCATCTTAGACTTACCCTACTCATGTTTTAAAACCTTCACTATGTTTGGGTCTTGTGAAATCAGCAGATAGGTATGCAGTCCTACAATTGCAGATCTATACATGCAATCAATTTCAAGGAGGCCCATACCTCCTTCAGAATGGGGAATATATAATCCTGGTATACAATGATTTTTATAAATCATTTGATAAGCACGAATCATCCCTCTTGTTTTCCTGTCCAACCAATCCAACACCTTTTGGGGTCAGTCAATTTCTCCAAAATTGTAACTTAGGACAGGAAGAGCAATTTGGTTTATAGCTTGGACTTTGTTTTTAGATGTCAGTGTTGCTTTCAGTATCAATTTTAGTCTTCTAAAACATTCCTTACTAAATTTATTCACATTTGTTCATGTTTTATTATTGATTCTTCATCAATTCCCAAATATCTATACACTCCCTCTTAGTTAAGTTATTTTATATCACATTTCTGTCCCAGGCTGATGTTTTCTTGGTGCTGCAACTTTTCTGCTTTAAAGGTTGGTTTTGCACATTTATCAAGGCCAAATGACATTCTGAAAAAGTTTTGACCACTTGCAGTTGTGCCTTCAGTTCCTCATCTGATGAACTATGCAATTTTAAATCATCCACAAAATGAAGATGTGAAGTCTTTATACTTTGTTGTATTCTGGGAGCCAAATTGTAGACATGACCTAATCTGGTAAGAAGACAACTTAATGGGTTAAGGACAAGACAAAAAAGCAGTGGTGACAAGTCACACACTGGAATTTCCCACTTTTAATTTTTATCCCTGAAATAATAATTTGTCCTTTAGCATGCCTTAACTGCAGAGTGGTTTGCCACTGTTTTGTGGTTGCTGTTATAAAATGGATCAGTGTAGGGTATATTTTATGCATTTTTAAGAACTCTTTATCCATAAATGTTGGATACTGTAAAATGCATTTTTGTAGTCTATGCATGCCATACATAGATTTTTACCCTTTTTACAGTTCTCTATTCTAACTTAAACAACAAATGATCCTTTGTTCCATATGACTTTCTTTTGTTACCCATTTGTTCTATTGCCATGACTGAGTGCTCGTCAAAATAACTATTAGCTCTGTCGACATCAGTTCCAATGTATAGTTTATATGTTGTTGGAAGGCAAGTTATCGGTCTATGTTTTTTAGGATATTTGCAGGTGTGCCCTAAGAAGGAGTATTTTTTTTCCTGTTGTTAACCAGTTTGGTGTCTGTTTGGGGGTGCACATATAAATAGTTCTTACTCATGGCTAAATTGTGATGTAAAGATGTTAATACTTTTAGCCAGAAGTTAGGTACTGCATTTGGGTCTGGGGGTTTTCCAAATAGGAGCCTTTCTTAACTTTGTTTCAATTTTTCTAGCTGTCCTGTCATCCTATTTCATATTCTTTACATTTGAACTTCTTTTTTCTTTCTTTTACTTCTTCTGTCCATTCAGCATCTTTGTAATGTTCCACAGGATCTTCATAGATATTTCTCCAAGATGTGCATATTTCTTCTTTTTTTTGGTGATATTTCAATTCCTTTTGCCTTGTTTTCCAATTCTCTAAAACCTTTTTGAGTCATCAATAAATTGCTTATTTTGCACTTGTCCGTTATATTTTTTGGATATCTTCTAAGTTTTTTCTGCCTGTGCTGATATTAGTTTATGTTTATTATTTGTGATAATGCATGACAGATCCTGATCTATTCCAGTACTGCATATTGCTTTTATCACATCTATCTTTCTGAGTATTTTTGTTGATCTGTTCTCTCTTCTGTACTTGTCTTAATTGCTTTATAGTTTTCTCTATTCAATACTTCAATGATAGCATTTGAGTTCTCCCCTTTCTTTCCCTAACTGCCCTGTGTTTTTGTGGTAAGAAATTATTTGTTATTAATTTAGCTGCACGGTAATATATCCCGTTTACTTCTGTTATATTGCATGAATTTCTGTCAACAGTCTTAATTACTGCATTCATTTGATTTAGCAAATTCCTAACTTTTTGAGTTTTATTGACTTTCTGTAGTCTATTTGTTTCATAGATCTCAATATGTTTGTCCATCAAACATACTGAGATCATTAAATCATGAAATCATTAAATCAAGCAACTTTTCTCTTAGATCATTTTCTTCTAAACTGAGGGCACATTCTTTGTTCTCCATTTCCTGCAGGCATCCTACAGTAAGTTCCAGAGCATCACCCTGTGCCACATTCTCTTCAGTTTTATCCTATCACAAATGTTGCTATGTCACATGGGAACTCAATGGCCTATCAATTCACAGCACTGACTGCATCAGGGTCACTACAGTTTCCTTTTCCTTCTCTTGCTGTGCAACTCCAACTAAACTTTTTTACCGGTTTCCAGTGGAAGGTTCCAAAGTATTTTCATGTGGCAACTGATCAGATATTTCTCACTCCACTGATTTCTCCTTAGTTTGGGGATCCATTTCTCAATCCTGCTGTGGTGTTATCAGTCAGATGTTTTACAGTAAATCCTTCACTTTGCAAATAATCCATAGCCTCAGTTTCTATTTCTTTAACTTCTCCATTACTAATCTTCTTTAGTACTTTTCCTGTTTGTTTTCTTATTTTTTGCAATGCAAAATTTTACATATCCAGATGCCTTTGCCTGCATTTATCTTTAAATATCTTTTTTTGCTGCTTTTTTGTAACAAATAGTGTACCATACTAAGTCTCTTTTTCTTTCTCATGTCCATATTTCTTATTCATATGCCTCCTGCTCCTCCTGTTTCACTTTACTTCGGGGACTCATTGTTCTATCACGCTATGATATAACCTGTGTTAGACTTTCTACACTAAATCCTTCACTCCACATGTATTCTATAACTTCAGCTTCTATATTTTTAACTTCTACTTTACTAATCTTCTGCTCTATGTTCCCTTTGTGTGATCTAATTTTTGTATAGTGAAATGTTGCATATCTGGATGACTTTGCCTGTATTTCATTTAAATATCTTTGGGGCTGCTTTCTTGTATTGATTAATCTGACTTTCTCCTTTGCATAAGTATTGTACCATATCAGATGTTTCTTTCTTTCCCAAGTCAATATTGATTTGTTATACTTTTCAAAAATCTCTAGATTTGGTTCTTTATATTTTAGCACTTCCTGAGTCACTTCTTCTAAATGGCCCAAGGTTTCTTGGTATGTATGTTTTTCTTACATGTGTTGTATTAATGAACACAGATTTGCATTTGAAGCTTTTGACAGTTTTTCTTATTCAAGTATTTTTCTTTCCAATAATTTCTCTTTATCTATTCTGTATATCTTCTGTCCAGAAATTCTGGGCTTCTTGCATAATAGTAACAATACATAATGGCTTTCTTATCCTCAGTAGTTTATGCTGTCATCTTTATGACTCTTTTTGGCCTATCAGTTTCTATGATTTTTGTAGACTACTACTTCTTTCTACAATGGGGGTGGGATGGGGGGCATCCTCCCCCTGAGCCTAGTGTAGGAATGTTTCTGTGTCTTGAGGATTCTACACTGTCATTCTTCCAGTCCTGGCATCAGTACCTAGCAGGATTAGACACTATTTTATCGTGGAACTTGTGCACCCAGCTATCTTATACTTTTTAACCTACTTCTGTCAATTATATTTGCTATATAAAATACATTCTATATATCAGTGTCATTTTGCTGTGATTTTGTGAAAAACAGGGTCCACTGGATGAAGGTACTCACCAAGACTGAGGATGAATTCAGTTCCAGCAATACTTCTCTAATTTGCCTGATGATTTAATATCTCTCCATTTGGACCCCTCAGTGTCCTGTGTGCCAGGAGCCCTCTACCATACTAAGAAACATCAGATCCCACTCTGAAATCAGTGGATGGGCTAATGGTGGATGATGCTTGTCTTATGTATTCAAAGAGACGATGAAGTGGTGTATGGGTTCAAGATATTTATTGTGCATAAACATTGCCGGAAACTGTAATTCAGACTTGTATATTCAAGTTAATTGATTCACACATTACTTCAAACACACTTGCATGTGCATCTTCATTCATGCCTGCACTCACTCTGGCTAACTCTAAAAAAATAAGATGGTTCTCACATGTGCTCAGTACTTATATGCACAGGTTATCTAGCTACAGTGGCTTAACAGGAACATTACACAATGATCTACATCCTCCCTCTTTGATTTGTTTGACATGCAATAGGAGAGTAAGACAATAAATAATGCTAGATAACATTTCAATATTAATAACAAATCAACTCAAGTCCAAGGCACTGTGCATTTTCATAGGTTCATAGTTTAGTACTAAGCTAACTGCCCTTGCGAGCCACTTTAAGCCTAGCTAATTATCCCTTGTGAGATTCAAACCATGCAACTTGTGTTTGTAAGGCAAACACCTTAGCCATTAAGCCACCCTCCCAACCCCAATTAAATTATGAACCTATAAACCTATGAAACTGTAGCAACTCTGATGCAGTCAGGGTCTGGAAATTCTACCCAATCTGGTTACATAAAAGTTTGACTCGGTTTAGCAACAGAGACAGTCTCTGTGGAATTCTTTGCAACAGAAACCTTAGGGATAACATCAGGATTATTTGAGGAAACTACACTGTTCCGCGAAATGGGAACAAATGCAAGGTCGCTGTGCTGCACCACTAGTTCAGAAATTGGAAGTATATGTCTTCATTTTCTTCTAAATTCCATCCCCTCTGATTGAATAATATAGGAGTTTGGTTCCTCACAGACATTTTTGATAATACCCACTCAGTGTTTCCTTTGGTTGTTTGTATCCTCACGATTTCTCCTTGTCTTAGTGGTCTAAGAGGTTTGCTAGATTTATCAAAATACAACTTTTGTGACTGATGTTTCTTCAAAAGTCAGGTTTTGATAACTTTGTTGTTCTTTGCACTTGGAATAAATAGTTGTTTACTGATTGGTATGGCTGTTCTCAGTAAATTATCTTGGGGAATGTTTCTGAGATTGAGAAGGTTAAGGAAAATGTCAGTAATATCTCTGTTAGATTTCTTTAACGAACATTTCACACTATAGACTGCATGCTCAACTAATTCATTTGACTGTGGGTACTCAGGACTACTAGTAACACAAATAAAAGTCCCAAGCCTCAGCAAATTTCTTGAACTGCTGACTGATAAACTGCTCATCATTCTCAGATACAACTTTGTGGATACTACCATGCTCAGAAAAATGTCTCTTCAATTTTGTAATAACAGTGCTGGATGTTAGATTAGGAAGAAGGTCGATTTCAAACTAATTAGAGTAAGAGTCTACTAACATTAGGTAATGTTGACCAGTCCATTCGAAAATATCATTAGCAACCGTTGACCATGGTAGTTCAGGAATCTGGTTTACCTGAAGTGGTTCCTTATGTTAATGCAATTTAGAACTTTTGCAACTAGAACATGCAAAGTTTCCTTCTCTGTATCTTTTGACACAGAAGGCCAAAATGCTATGCCTCTTGCCCTTCTTTTGGTAGAATCGGTACCCTGGTCACCACAGTGTAAGATCTTGATATATTCCTGTTGTAATGCTGTATGAATAATTACATTTGGACCTTTCATGATGAAACCATCTTCCATCATAAGCTTGTCTCAGTAAGGAAAATATTTCTGGACATCAAGTGGTAGATTGGTTTGTCACACTGGCCATCCTTGACAGGCAGCATGTGTCAGCTGCTGAAGAACTGGGTCTAAATCTGTGTGTTGCCTAAGTTCATCAAGCTGTAATGAGGAAAATGTTTGACTTCCATGACTCCCTAGTCTGATTCCTTATTGTCATGCTGTTCTGTTGTTTGTCTGGGTGCTCTTGACAAAGCATCTGCAAGGTATAAGTATTTGCCTTTGGTGTAAACAATATTGAAATTGCACTTTTGCATTTTTAACATCATGCATTGCAGGCATCCTGGGTCTGAATGTATTGACTTTTTTAGTATTGTCATTAGAGGTTGGTGATCTATGTTTGTTTGAACAGGTTTGCCATAAATATGATCACCGAACTTCAAAGATGCAAACACTATTGCCGACAAAGTTCTTTTTCAATTTGCACATACTGCATCACAGTTGGGGTTAAAGTTCTGGATGCATGGGCTACTGGCATACCTTCTTGAAGACATGCTGCACCAAGACAATACTTTGAAGCATTGCATGAAAGAGTTATTGGTTTGCGAATATCATAATATCGCAAAGTGGTTGGTCAAGCAATTTTCTGTTTCAGAACTTCAAATTCTCTTTGGTGTTGTTCTATATTTTTGCATGTCAACTCATAACAATGCTGAAAGTTCACTCAAGTCTGAGATGAACTTTCCTAAATAGTTAACCATACCAAGAAAACATTGCAAAGATGTGACATTTACTAGAACTGGCATCTCAATAATTGCTGCTTGCTTAGACGGATCTAGTTGTAAGCCAGAACTAGTAAACAAATGACCTGCATAAGTAACTTCAGTCAGCTTGAATTTCTGAGGATTCAAGTTTAAGATTGATTTCACGTGCATGGTATAGAACTTTCTTAATGTTTTTATCATGTTCGGCTTCACCATTGCCCCCTACAGTAATGTAATCTACTATGATAGCACATGCATAACCTGAAAAAAAATTTACTCCATCGCACGCTGAAAGACTTCACTGACAGGAGTTATCCTAAATGACTTTCTCAAAAATCTGTACCTTCCAAATGGCGTACTGAAAGTAGTTAACGATGAAGATTTGTGATTCAGCAAAATTTGCCAATATGAACTTTTTGCATCTAAAACTGAAAATATAGTGGCAATTGCATGAGAGCTGCTACTTCTACTGTGCACTTCAGATGATGATGACATTTAAACACTTTGTTTAAATCTCCTGGATGAATGCATATTTGAATATCATCTGAGCTTTTCTTATCAGCTACGACCATGGAGGATACCTTTTCAGTCGCTTCTTTTACTGGAGTTATCACAACTGAATTCACCATTTTGTCTAGGCTGTTTTAAATTTGCTCTGCATTGCTACTGGACTCTTCTTGCTTGTCGGACAACTGGACTTACTTCATGGTTTAACCTCATGGAATATGTGACTGGTAGCTTGCCAAGCTTGTCTTTGAAAATATCAGCATATTCCCCAAAAAAATTCTTTGTACAACTATCATGGTTGTTCAGACTTATATGGTGAACCTCTTTATTGAATGACATCAGACCCAGTCTCAAAATATTTTTGAGGCCTAACAATGACTACACATTTCTTTTGACTATGTAAAACTGCAAGTCATAGCTGTTCCCAGCAGAATGACATGTGGGCACAACTGTACCATCAGTATGAATCTCTTCACCACCAAAAGCAACTAGTTTTGCACACTTTGCTGAATCAAGCTTTTCACCAGCTTTCACTTTGGCAAACATTTCTGCCAATATAACATTGCACTTGGATCCAGTATCTACTTTAAGTTCTGCAGGTTTTCCATTAATCCAAACAGTACAAAATATTTCACTCCTTGCTGGCAACTGATAGACTACTGCATTAGCTGTTTCATCGCTCACAGAGACACCATCAACATAAAAAGTTGGGTCATGGCTTTCTAACTGATCTACTTGTTTCTTTTGATACTCTATTTTATTAAAAGTATGTGCCACTTCAGACTTATAAAGCCTTTTGAAATTATTCCACTTTGTACATTTATGACATTGCTGACCAAAAGCTAAGCACTTTTCTCATTTAGGTTCATGGTTGTTTCCACGATTATGACAGTTAAAAGTAAGATTACTTGTAATTGCCCCATTCAGTTTATTGTTAGGGTTATGTGGTGGCACAATCTTTGGTTTTTATTGCTTTAATCTTAACTTTGTTCCTCACACTATCAACATTCACAATAGCAGACACTGTATGCAAGCATTTCTCATTTGTAAGCATATTCGTGTGCTTCTCTGTAAGCTGGTATATTTCACAAATCTCTATGGCTTTGCTTAACATTAAATCACTATCTTGAAGCAAAATCTTTCTCATTGCATCATTATTAACACCACACACAAGTCTGTCCTTTATCAACTCATCTCACAGATCACCAGATCTGCACGTTTTTGTTTTATTTCTCAAGTCAGTAATGTATGCTGCTATACTTTCACCAGGCTTTTGATTTCTTGTATAAAATATGTTCCTTCCATTATAATATTTGTTTGAGGGTTACACATTTCTCTAAATTTACATTTTAAGCACTCAGGGTCTTCCCGTGTTTTGGCCTGTATCACAATATGGCAATTCTCCCCATTCCCTGCATTCACAGCAAGTGCATACATAAAACATGAGCATTCCCTCTCAATGGCTTCTGAGCCTGCTAAATTAAGAAGTATGAATGCTCTTATGCATGCGTCTTTATCAGAAAAAGCAGCCTGTAGGAAAATATAATCTTGTTCAAACACTCTCCAATTCTCAGCCATATTATTATTAATAAACACCAGAGGTTAAAGTCTGTGAAATCACTTAAATATAAGTGTAGACTAGTTGCTTATAATAATGCTTAAATGCACAACATCTTTGAAAAGGCTTTGCTTTGACACTGGAAACATTCCAGAAACTTTAGACACTTCAAACAGCTTTAATTAATAGGAAAAAGTAGTACATTGTGAACAAATGTGGTAATTTTAGCCGTGTCATGCATCTTAAATATTTTGGGGAAAAAAACAACACAGTCATGCATACAGGCAGCAGAATACTGACATGATAACATATACAACACAGTAACAGGGGCTGCTGATACTCAGGTGACATACAGTGCACCTGTTGGTCAGATATTCCTGTGTAGTAAACAGCAACATTAATGTCATGCAACACAGGTCTACTTCATATTGCTTCAGCCTATGAACATGTCAGGTCAACATACCTGGTCTGTCAGTACTTGCACCCGCATGGCTTGTGCCCCCAGCAAATACACCTGTAGTTTACAGTTTTAGGAGAAACATCAATATGACAGTAAACAGCAGTAGCATGACATGATGCTGAGGTAATAACAGATTGTGGTCACAGTAACACTGTATGGAGACACCCACCTGCAGTGATACGCACATATTCAGATTCATTTGGGGCCCACTTATGGAGATGATTATGTGGTCACCGTATGGCACTATAAACACTATGCATTACTGTGCAATGAAAAATTCTACAAAATACTCACTGTGACTATTGTAATTTGACATATAAAAACATGCAACAATGCCTGCATACATAACAATTGTAAAAGAAGCATAACCAATGAGTTCTGTAGAGGTTGTCTGTGGGATTTGAACCTCTTACCATATACATCCAATGGAGGGATGTCCAAACACAATGACATCATGGCACAGGAGCCACAATCTAAATGCATTTCACAATAACATGCTACACAAACACATGTGTACAACAGAAATGTGTGATGGCTGTAGCTGTAATGCAATTGCAGCCAAACAATCTGTCATATGACATGATATACCTGATGACCTTATATCAACACAATCATTAATAAGCAATGAATGCCACCCACATCAGCAAAGCCTATCTGTAAGTTATCAATTGAACAATTTATGCAAAGCATTAGAAAACCTCTGGCTCTGTAAGCAGGCCACAGATGGTACAGATCCTTTTTATATTGAACAGTAGCTGTTATACTTGTTTTAAGACTCATCAATGAGTAATTATCCATAACAGCAAAAGCAATACATAGTACAGAGCAATACACGAATAATGTCTCAATCCATAGCTTTCCATAAACATACCACAGAGTGTATGGAGTCATCCAGAAGATATACAGATAATCCATAAATCCATCTTTATGTGCAGTTCAGTTTTGCTATTTACATCTGTCTGTGCGACTGCATAAAGCAAATTACTTCATGTCCTTGACGCAGATGTCAAGAACTACACGCATATAGGTAAATCACACATCATTCCATTGTTATGAACATATTTCATAATGCACACATTTTCCATAAATGCACCATTCTAAACAGATACAAGTGATAATGAGTTAATGAGTAATGTTAACATAAGTGTATAATGGACTAATATTCATAAAAAATTCCAATGCCTGCTGGTGTCAAATTATCTTAGCAGCTAACTATGACTCACGTATAACTGAAAGTAAGACCAGCTATGTGCATACATCTTTTAAGTACCATTTGTGCCATACATAATTAATGAGGTTCATTAAAAGTCAAGTTTTCTGAAACCAATTAGTACCTGTCCATGTAAGTTCTTGAAATTCATCTAACTAACCAGTAGCTTGACATAGTGGGCAGGTGATCTTTGCAAATACCTAATAGGTATTAGAACCGCATTACCTCTCAAAATGAATAAAAAACAGCACAGGAGCTGTGTTCACAACCACATTAGTTTCATGACAACAAAATTAAGTGCTTTTATCTGTCAGGACTTCATCAGAATAAAAATGTGCCTGTCATACCAGTATAGATATATATATATATATATATATATATATATATATATATATATATATATTATATATATATATATATCTATCTATATATATATATATATATATATATATATATATATATATATATATCTATGGGTCTACTTCAGAATATCGACCATTCAGAATGTTGACTTTCAGATGGCTGACACCATATGATCAACATTCTGAAAGACCGACATCCTGAAATAGCACCATTTACCTGCCTGTAAACACAGTAAAACTGTGTTATGCAGGGGGGGGTCAGGCCCCCCCTGCACCCCTACTCCCCCTGCCATGTAAATATTCTCACTCCAAGATCGCAGTGCAGGAAAGGGGAATCTCACAGTCCCGCACTGTAGCGAGATGTCCGCTATCATTTGTCGGCCTTTCAAATGTTCACTCATATGGTGTTGGCTATATGAGTTTCGAACATTTGAAAGTTCAAACAAATGCAGGGCTCCTATATATATGTATATATATATATATATATATATATATATATATATATATATATATGGGTACTTGTCACTTCACCAAAAACCCATTTCACCTAAACTCATTTCAATGAGACCAAATCACCTAAAGTTCATTTCACCTAAAACTCATTTTACCCAAAACTCATTTCACTGACAAGTAGTACGATAAGGCAAGTCAAAGGTATATGTCCTTTTCCCCACTGTAGTGCAATCCTGGAGTTAGTATATATATATATATATATATATATATTAAAGGGGGTGTGGGGGGCCTAGCCCCCCCACTTATTTTATTTTCATTTTGGTTTCATGTTGTGTGGTTTTGTTTTACATTATTTGGTAAAAGACAACTAGGTTGGGTGCTAGGCCCCCACACACCCCAATTCAGGGAGCTGTGCCCCCCCACACCCCCCTTAATATATATTCTAAAACCAGGATCGCAATACAGTGGGGAAAAGGACATATACCTTTCAATTGCATTAGAGTACTACTTGTCAGTGAAATGAGTTTTAGGTGAAATGAACTTTAGGTGATTTTGTCTCAGTGAAATGAGTTTAGGTGAAATGGGTTTTAGGTGAAGTGACACGTACCCACACACACACACACATATATATATATATATATATATATATATATATATATATATATATATATATCCATAACCGTAAATCATAATAACTCAATCAAATTAACACATTAAACTGATGACAAAAATGAGATAAAACAAAACAATCATGCCTTATCTAGAAAACAAACTCACAAATTATGTAGTCATTCATATCAAGAACATATATTTACAAATGTAAATATAAGAAAAACATGAGAAAAAGAAAGAGAGTCTGTGTGTGTATAAATATGCAAACAAAAGAATTCCATTTAGGTTGATACACGATTATACCTAAACCGTAGTGACAACAGCCTTAACAGTGGTCAATAGAAATAGTCCAAATATAAAAAATAATCTAAATATAAAAATAAATGTGAGTCAATCCATCAGCTTTGTTGTGTGTAAAGATGTATAAATGTATGCAAACACCCTGATGTAAAAAAAAGAACCATAAAATCATGATATTGTACGCCCAAATTTTTCTTTATCTAACATATCTGTTTCAGTAAAAACTGCAGACCTGTATAAAACCTAACAATATAGATAAACACAAATATGTAAATAATAATATGTAAAATCTAACAATACTATCCAAAATGGTTGTTAAATCCCATATTTCGGCCATAATTGGACCATATGACTATAAAGGTACCCAGGCAGAACTTTATTCCACAACAAAAACTCACAAATACAACAAAGCTTTTAAACATAATATACTCCCAATGGAAACCATGTGATTGAGACTCCAGACATTTGTAGAACTGAGTTTCAACTGCCATCTTAATTCTTTAAGTTCTAATAAATCTTTCCAAGGTCCTTGCCTACCATCAAAAGCTATACCGTCAATAACATAGAATTTAAATATATGAGGGTTATTGACTTTTAAATAGTTATAAAGGGAGTTACACTCAATCCATCTTCCAAAATCATAATAATGCTGATAAATTCTGGTCCTCAGGGATTTAATGGTTTTCCCTATATAAAATCCTGGAAAATTCTGACACTGTGCCAGATACACCACACCCTTGCTTATGTTGTGATAATTTTGCTTTAAATAAATTTTACTCTATTCAGCTATATGAAATGTGGAACCCTCTACGATGTACTGAAACTGATTACAGTGTCCACAAAGTCTCATTGACCCAGACCTAGTTCCTAAACATGTTCTTTCAATAAGAGATTTAAAACAAAAGTCCTTCTTATAAACAAATTTAGGAGGGGCTCCAAAACCCTTAATGGTTCCTCTGTCCTTGCAAAAGTAGACATGTTTAATTATTGTAGGTTTGATACGGGGGAGGTCTAAACTAAAAGTGAGCACCGTAGCTTCATTGAAGCATGAATCTAAATTTTATTGTTTATTGGACACCAGCCAAAGATTACCTTTCCCTATTAAGGGTAAAAAAAACAGGTATTATGAAATGGTACCATATGTAGCATGTGCCTGTTATCTTCCAATGATCTGATAACATGACATAAGTGTCATTTTTAAATACTGATTCTGATACATTTACAGATCAGACCATTGCTACCTGCAAACTGAATGGAACCTCAGTGAGCAATTTTCAGATCTGAGTATTTTTCCATTAGATTATCAACATTAACAACCCAGATATTGACCATCTAGGTTGTTGTGGAACATCACATGAGAGCCAGACCACGAAAATTTACAGTGATTGACATTTTTAACTGGATTGTGAGGAAACATTAATGATGTATGGCAATCTACCAGACTGGAGTGCAGGCTCATCACCATTATGATGACCTGCACTGGAGGGACATAAAGGAGCTTTATTTGAGTGCTGCTGAAGTGCACCGACAACTGGTGGATGCCTACAGTAAGTGTCATAATACTATTTATTTCTAAGCATTTCTACAGAATTTAGAGATTTAGTTGTGTCCCAAATACATCACATTCATACTTTTTATAATCACTAAGTAGCTTTTCTGATAATGAGATAATCTGGATAATTAATAAGACATAGGGACTATTCTCCATATAAGTATGTTTTATATTCCTCTGGGATTTATTTAGTTAATAATGTTATTAACATTGCAGATGTACATCTGTTTTCCAATATATAATGATATAATTTTGCACATCCACTATAGTCATGTATGACTGACACCTATTGTACCTAGGCCACTGTTGACTATGCACTTCATAGTTATCCATAATACTGTACAACAGTATTGCCTAGTCTACCAGTATATGTGTGAATAGTAACTAATAAATAACTTATTTGCTTTGTTCCATTTAATAAAGTGAACATTTTTATTACAGTCCAATTTGTTTAACCCAAGAGAAATGTCTGTCTGACTGCTTACACATATATTTTCATTTTTAATATGTGTTGATACGTGTTAATTGCATTGATTATGATGGCCAATAGTGGTTAAGTGTTGGATATTTCTGTATTCATCCGTTGTATGCAGGAATATGGATACATGCATGCAGTAACTGGCAAGAAAAAATGTATGCTGGCTGTTAACTTGACCTGTAAAGAAACAGACCACCATGTATATACGTTGGTGGTCTGTGTATTCAGCTCCACACAGGGGAAACATATCATTATATTCTTATTGTGTCTTTTGCACATAGTCAAAAATTCTGCTTTACCTATCTGTTTAATGATATTAATGTTTATTTTGTGCATGCTTTTGAATAACTCAGTTATTTGCCGGATTTCCATGAATATCTTTGCAATCTGTAATGTTCTCTGTACAGCACTTCTTTATGTACAGTGTTATGTGTAAAGCTTGAAACAGACTGTTATATTTCTGCCAAAAGGTTTTATGGAATATGCTATGGTTTGCAAAAGAACTATCAAGTGTAATTTTGTCATTCATTATTAAATTCACTTCAACAACCACCTCATCTAATCTTTGGAGAGAGTCAGATGGTCAGAAATACAGCTGAAGTGTAGAAGAAGGAGATACAGTGATGTATGCATCACAGTTGTGATGTCCATTTTGTCAAGGAATATCTTTACATGTAGTCCTTCCAAATATATTCCCCTGTCCCTGATGTACAGCATCTTGTATCTGTCTGTTAACAGAAGCTATGTGATGCATGACATTATCACACTGTCTGAGGGATGAAGATTTTCACTTGCTGTCACTGGTCTTAGGCAGGTAGGTGTCACGGTTAGAATGTGGACATAGCTTAATGTTGCAGGTTTCAAACTCAGGTTCTCCACTTTGTGTTCAGTTCTGTTCAAAGATTAAAGGTACTGTGTGCATAACATTGCAAAATGTGTATGTTGATTTTTTTGATGTTCTTCAAAAGAAAAGTTTTTAAGACACTGAACTGACCAATGTATATCACTGTTATTTGAGGACTACATCATTCTTAATTGCTCTTTTCTTTTTGCAGGTGATGAGGACAGGACCCATAGTCATGACCTGCGCATCAAGCCAATGGGCATGCTGGAGGAGCAGCAGAGGGAGAAAGGTATGTTGCTTACTTTGCCCATTTTGCTAAATAAAATGTATCTGATCCTTGTTATAGGCTCATATTTTTACATTACCATGTATATTGCTTCTAATGCAAGAGTACCCATCATGCATCAGTAAGGTAAGCGCAACAATCACTCTACACCTGTGCTTACAAGTCTGAATGAAGTACAGATATGTTTAAGTATCATTTAACAGCAATCCATGTTTTCTGAAGATAGTTTCTGAAATGCAAGCCACAACCTAAATGTTAGTCGAGTATGTATAACTGTCACACAGATTTTTAAGTCAATGCTTTATGGATTGCTCTTTATAATATATGTGCTGGTGTAAATTGTGCATGCACGATGTGCTTCCCAGTGACTGAGCTGCTCTGCATAGTGTGCCTTCTCACATACTGAATATGTGTCTGCTGTGTCAGTTTTTATACTGTCGTTGGCAGACTGTGTGGCATGTCCTTTATTTTAGCATTGGAAATGCATTTGCCTATAACATCTTGGATGGTTTTGTTACGCATAGAACCTAAGTTTGGGGAAACTTGTGCACACAGCATTCCCTTACATCATTTCATAATTGGCAAAAAT
This sequence comes from Protopterus annectens, assembly GCF_019279795.1. Taxonomy (NCBI): domain Eukaryota; kingdom Metazoa; phylum Chordata; order Ceratodontiformes; family Protopteridae; genus Protopterus; species Protopterus annectens. The sequence goes on along the minus strand of NC_056725.1, from coordinate 247,443,625 downwards.
AATCAGGATGTTTACAAGGAGCAAGAGCCTAAATTCCTACCCATACCACCACCACTTGTGATTCAAGGAGTTAAGCCCATAGTTCTCAACTGTCCAAAGTTTTACGGAATTTCTGGAATGTTTGGCTCATACTTTTGGTCTGTTCCTCTTAAAATGTGTGGTTTTCTAGCAAATCAGTGAGAACTGAATTCACTAAATAATGATAGCTATTTAAGTTTCGGTCTTCCTATCTTTCAGGAAACACATGGTAACACAAAACATTTTATTCTAGCAACTTTTCTAAGATTATACAAGCAATGTTTAAAATGTGTCCCTGATTTTGGGCCTTTGTCCCCTCCAATAAATGTTGGCTTTTTCCAGATTTCTTGTGCTGCATGTTTTTTCAAGGGGGAGAGAAGTTTAGTTCTGTTTATGCCAAGTCTGTTTGTGTTGTTACTAGCAAACAGGTTGAATACTTGCTTTGTGATGCAGAAGGCTGTGGGTTTTACTCCCACAGTATGTAGTTGGATTGCTGATACTGTACTGATGTTGTACTTTTAAAGGGAGTGGATGCTGCAATCCTGAGAATGTCCTCTATGGCAGAGATACCTAGTAAATATGAACATGCTATCAGTTTGCCATCCATTCCCTATTGCAATATTACTAGCTTATCATTTTTTAATGTAACAGGCAATTTATTCCTCAAGTGCAACAGGCACTTTATTTGTTGATAAAACAATGAAATATAAAGTTGTTTGCTAGCAGCAACCTCTTCATTAGTTACAGATCTCTTTAATGTGGAATTATTTAGATGACTTTTACTTCTGCAGTGATTGTGCATATTTACTGATACTGGTTGATTGTAGAAGTTTGAGTAGACTTTTATGATGGACATGTTCTGAATTGTGCAATTTTGTCATTATTTGTTCATGAATTTTGTTTCATTGCTTACTAGAAAAATGTTCAAATCAATACATTTAAAATAAAATAACATGTGTGCTGTATTATACAAGGAATATAATTTAATATAATCAGGAAGGTGTATCAAAGAACACATGCATGTTTCATGTGCAAGGGGCCTATGATTTGAAAACAGCCAAAAAGTAATCTTTATCCGCCACTGGCCAGATGCATTTTCTTTGAATGTGGGTTTCAATGCTGTTTCACTGAATGTGAGTTTCAAGGGCAGAAAAGTTTTAATGCTAAGTCTATTTTCGTTGTGAGACTGTATTGCTTTGTTTAGCAGATGTCTATTAGTGTTCATGCTATAAAATGTAAAATAAAAATTATAATGAAATCCAAATAATCATTGTAGAAGTAAAGCAGTATGAACATTACAGTGTTTATGGTAAATGGAGAGAAATAGCCAAGTAATGGGACATTCAAATGGCTACAGGAGGGGAGGGCTGTGTATGGGAGCCCTAGTTGACCATGATTTTGTGAGGGGGGGAAGGGAGGTAAATTCAAAAAAAGCCTCGGGTGGCACAAACTTTAGCTATGCCAGTGATCAGTAGGCCATGGAAAATGACTTTTGGAGGTCCTAGCAAACTATAATATTCTTTTGCTAACATTAGAATATTGCCTACCATTAAATGCCCTACTTTTACTACAAAACCCACATACTGCAAGTCATTAAAAACAAAATCCTAAGGTTCATCATCTTCTTCCTTCCTAGTCAACATCATTGCTACACATTTAAAAAAAAGGTTACCATTTGCTACAGGGTCTGCGGCCATATTTTGGTTATCTGTTCTTCAGTTTGCATTTGAAAGTTGCTATCCCACAATTGCATTGGAGTGGGTGGGGTTACATAATTATGTATGCAAATTTGATGTTAATCAGCATATAGATTTGTACCTATTTTTCATGGGCCTATGTTACATGAGGCGACATCAGGGCATGCTTCCCTTCAAATGTGAGGATGTTACATGTGCTTACTTTATGCATGCTTACCATGCTTAATGTTGGCCAATAAACAACTGTTCAGGTCATGTCATGATTTCCACTTATAAGCTGTGTTATGCATGCTGCTGCATGGCCTTGATTAAGCTACTCACATTTTGTGTGATTGATCCAGTGTCCCTGACATGTTCTGTTATTGGACTTGTCCATAAGTATAGGTAATGTGACACAGGGAAGGTATTGTGTGCATGAGTAGCCATTCACTATCAGCAAATCTGCTAATTATAATTGTGTAACTTGCTAATGTTTGCACCATTTCATCCTGGACTGCATTTTAAATGAGATCTTCAATGTATGCTAATATACTTTTATTCTCATCATGTTATATGTAGATCTTACCTGTGACTGGAATGTTAAATACTACTACTGATCGCAAATGTGCACATCAGTTTCAGATTAATGTCAGATATGATCTTCATGAGAATGTGTGGCCTGATAGACATTTGATTTTCATTGTTATGGTTTTAATTACTGACATACACTGCATATGGTGAAACAGTGGATTATAGTTGTAACGCATTTTAATACTTCATGAGGGCAGCTTTCTGCCTGTTCAATATGTCACACTGGCTAAGCTTTTGCAGACAGGTAGTATAAAGTATGCATATGAAATTTCTATCCTGTGCTTAATTTATCTTGACAGACCATGGGACCTGTGGACAATTACCAATCACACATACATGACCAGTGCATGCCACGTCACTGCTGTAGTCTTCAGATGATGATGGCCGTGAAGATGACAAGGGTGATGATGATGATGTAGCGTGACCCACATATGCTATCTTCCCTGCTTCGCCCAAGAGGAGATGATACTAGGAACAACAGAAAGCCGATTATCAGAAGCAGATCCAGATGATGGTGACCATTGTATTTTGAACACAGATGAGGAACATGATGGGGATTTATTTTTCAGATATGGCACAGGCTATGAGCAACTTACTTAGGGAGATAGACTGAGAGTGTTCATCCCCATCAGAATGGTCCCTCAATTCCAAATGTATTGTCTGTGTGCTCCAAATGTGTAATACTACTACCATGCTGTTTGTCATATGCCTGATTGAACTGTAGATGCACTCTTATGTATGCATACCATTTAGCTGCCATGCTTATGTGCTATATGTGCAAACATACAATGCAGATGTTGTGTGACATTTAATTATGTTTCAATGTGTGCATGACACAAATGAACACATTGTACTTTCCTTCCACATTCAACTGTCAATGAACATGCAACTACTGCTGCAACAATTGCCTTATAAACATGTGTTTTAGTGACAGAAACTCACAGTCACCACTTGCTGTCCACAGTCCACCACTATTACAATGGTATGATTAAAATGTGCATATTGCCATATCATGTATAGGCAACAGAAGGACATGTCATTGTCCATGCGTTTTGGATGACAGTTCTCATACTGACCCATTGGCATGATGTCATGTTGTGTGACATGTTTTGGCAATGTTGATGCCATGTTGGGTGATAGAAAGGTATGTCATACATATGGCCAGTTTTCCTTTTCTGATTACAAAAAACACCAATTTAACATTTGTGTATTCACCATGGTAATGATTATTTATTCAGTAGCAATTCAGTATGTCATGTTTAGTCTGTGTTACATTTTCACATCCATTCATTATTCACATAAGATCATACCTTTCAGCAATAGTTGTGCAATTAACTTATGTGTGTACCTGTCTCCACACATAGTCCGATCCATACTGAAACACCATTGTGCTTTTGACATGTGAGCGTTTACTGACTTATAATTTATGTGCTGTTATGATGCTCATAGATCTGTCCTCTGCTCAGTAATGAGCAGGGTCCATGACATAAAACTGCAGCTGTTTATTCCACACTGGCACAACAGTATATGTGTATCTGATGGAAATTCATAGCTTGCTTACCTATTCTTATTGATATGACATGATTGCACAATGCTTTGTATGTGTGAGTTACACATACTCATTTTTGTTGATGTCAGCAATGTAGTCTACCCATGTGACATACACTTGCCATTTGCTTAAATGTATTTTGGATTGGCTTCAACCGCACCCTATGTGATTTACCAATGCATTTGCAAAGTATAACCTTACCTTGTTGTCTGGCTTTATCGTTGTCTTCCTGGATGTGGGTACACCTCCCTTCCACCTTCATGGTTATGTACATTACTTTGCAGATATGCTTGCCTTTCTTGCAATTTTGTCCATGGTCATGTATTACTTTGTTTACAAGGTCAACATCTGCTAACTCTATGGCCAGTATACAGGTGCAGGACATCTGCACATAAGTCGCTGGCTACTGCTTGAAATGTATCCTTGCTGTCTTTACACCTGTATGTTAACCATTGTACATCGTTGAGATTCATGTGCTCAACCTATTTTTTTAACAGAAGTGTTAAATTTGTGAACATATTCTTACATGTCATTGGTGTGCAAATGTATATTGACATTTCTTTTATGTACATTCCATTTAGGCCACTGGCAGTCATACATATATGCCTACACTGGTGTGTTGCCTTTGACATGGCATATGTGTGTCACAACACATTTGTCTGGGTTGTGTACACATTGTGTATGTCACAACCAGTTTGCTGGTTTGATGTAGTACTGCTGCACTGCTGTGCTTGTTTATTTGTCTTTCACATGGATGGCTGGAGGTTCTGTTCTGTCCTCTGCTGGAACTATGTAGCATTCCTAGATGTGTATTTGCTCATCTTTGATGTTGCTTGGCATACACTTGTATTAACAACAGACTCCTCGGATACATGTTTATTTATCCAGTGTGTACTGTGATCCTTATTTATTACCCTACAACACACATATACCATTGGTCATACACAATGCAAAATGCCATAATGTGACAGTGCATAGGTAGATATGTTTTCCTGCATTTCACCATGGCTGGTATGCATCCTCACCCTGTTTGACAACTTTTTTGCAAGTATTATGCACTGTGCTCTCTGTGTAATTTACTTGTCCTTACTGTTTTGTTTCAACCTTTTTCCTGTCATGTGATGTGATATGTGTTCTATTTGGTATACCTGCTCTGTTGGCCTTCTCCTCCACTGTCCATATCTTTAACATTCCTTCTGTTTTTACAAAAAATAAAGAAAATGGGGCTTATTCCCACCATACACAAATTGTCCATGCCCCTGTGACTTTCCCTCATATTTCTTTATTCCAACATACCTCTTGTGTGCCTCTCTTCTTCACCCATACCCAATGTCTACTTTTCTATCTCCCAATTTCCTTGTGTGTGTGTGAATTACCTGTCTTTCCCATGCATGCCCCATATCCATTGTTAGCTAACATTAGCGGTGGTGATGTGGCTGTTATTGCCATTCACCCCTATTACTTTTTTTTAATTGGAAAATGTATGGATTCAGTTGGAAAGTGATAGCTAGCATATTTTAACAATACCAGACTGTTATAGATATTTATTTATTACTGTCAGGCTGCTTAGATTGCGAGATTCTTTCTGTAACTTTGTTAATATATATCATGCTTTGACAGCAATTTTTCATTAGTTACAGAATACATGAGAGTGATATACACTGTCCCATTACTAGATACTCTGCTGTGCACCAAGATATTCTGAGTTCACTGAGGTATATTTGCCTATTACATAGTTATCCATAACGTTTCTGCTGATATCAGCATAATGCACTGGATTCCTTGAACTTTACAGAATCTGGCCCCCATCAACCATCCTATAACCTTGATCTACATGTTTGTATAACTGCATTCATTGCCATCACAATATATGCTATATGGAAAATGCTGCTTTACCCATCTTCTCTGCCTTATCATTTGTCCTGCCCACCCATTCAACATCACAGACACACAATAATTTTCATAAACTATCCTCACTATCCTTCTTATTTTTTCTTCTACTTCATAATTTTTTAAAATATCAAACATTTACTGTTACTTTTCCTTTTCTTTCCCCTTTATCTATGCACTCAACCACTTCATTAATGATCATTAGCATTTAATTTACCCTTTTACCTTTAACCCCATACACCCTTTCATCTAGTTCTTCTTTCATGACATCCATCATTTCTTTTCTGAACGATCTTCATTAGTGTTTTGTAATGTAATTGGTTTCCAGTTTTTTTCCTTCCCTTGCAACTTTTTCCATAGTGCTCCAATGATTGTTAAAAGGACATTGTCAGAGCTGCATTTGTGTCCAAGACTGTTATTTTATCTTTTCTCTTGAATATCCTTTTAAGGACACAAGAGATAAGTCAGGACTGTGCTTGTTGGAGATATGTTTGTTTCCTAGACTGCAGTTTTGTTACCTTCAACTGTTTTTGAAACAACTATTTAGTAAGCCACAAACATTAAAGCTGCTATTAAGTCAGGAGTGTGTCTTCACTTGCTTTCGAGTGTGTGTTACTATAAATAGTGTGCTGCACCAGCAGACATGACTGCTTGCTAGAAAGGCATTTTTAGACCTGCATTTGTTTCCTGGACTGCTATTTTATTATCTTTTCTCTAAAATGTACTGTTAAGACCACAAGAGACAACTGGGGACTGTTCTTGTTAGGGATCCATTTGTTTCCTGAACTGTTGTTTTATTAACTATTCTCTTGAATGTCATTTTAAGGACACAAGAGATAACTGGTGACTGTTCTTCAACTGTTTTTGAAACAACTATTTTGTAAGCAGCAAGTACTGAAGCTGCAGTTAATCAAGGGTATGTGTTCACTTGCTTTTGAATGTGTGTTACTATAAATAGTCTGTCCCACAAGTAGAGATGAGTACTTGATAGAAGGGCATTGTTTAAGCTGCATTTGTTTCCTGGACTGATATTTTATTATCTTTTCTTTTGAATATCCTTTTACATAAGAGATAATTGCTGACTGTTTTTGTTAGAGCTGCATTTGTTTCCTGCACTGCTGTTTTATTACATTTTCTCTTGAATGTCCTTCTAAGGACATAAGAGATAACGGTATAGTTCTTCAACTGTTTTTGAAACTGCTATTTGGTAAGCAGCAAGTATTGAAGAAGCAGTTGGGGGGAGTTCACTAGCATTTTCATGCATGTTATTGTAAGTACTCTGCTATACGAGAGGACTCAAGTGAACGGACATGTCTCACATCAATGCAAAGGTGCAACAATGCATTCTTTGGCAAGTTGGGCTGTTTGGAGTTGAGTGGAGGTATAATATTTAGCCAGTGATAATCTCACATTTCTTTTTTGGTAATGGAATTTATGGATTAATTTTGTTTAAATCATTTAACAAGGGGCTATTTAGTTAAATACAAAAGTTGCTGTAGTACTATCAACTTTTCTTTTCCATATTGTCTCAAATTCCACCATTTTCCTTTTATCCATACATCTTCTGCAAAATAAATAAATTACCTCAGCATCTATTTTTTGACCGTATTCAAACACCATCATTCCTGTTACATCACTCTTTATGCTATTCACACTCAGTTATGCCATACTTATATCTTGTCCCTTTTTTGCATTTTTTCAGATCATCTTTTGGCTTATTTTTTCTACTTACCACTTTTTCCTCAGTGGAGTCTTCCACCCTCTTATTTTTTCTGACTCAGAGTTCATATCTCATTCTTTTTCATCCTTTTTTTCTAGTACCCCAAACTTGTTTTTGTCTCCAATATGTTTCTTTTTCATTTTTTTTTAGTTTGTGACTTCATCTGCTGCATCTTTATCTATATTTTATCTTGTATTTCCTCACCTTCACCCCAGCTCTATAGTTTCGTCACTCATTTCTACTCCTTCTTGCATATAAAACTCGCTCTTTCTTATCAATTTTTCTGTCTTTTTTAACAGTGATCAAACCAAAAATGCTCCTCACTTCACTTCCTACAATATGGTTTACAGTTTATTTCTGGAGTTTTCAAACTCCCTACACTGCTCACACCATTGTTTTGAATGATCTTGGGTTAAATGTGATTCTTCCTCACAAACAAACAATGGAAATAATTTTTTTTTTGCTTGCGTGTTTTATTGAATTTACAAAATCAATGTAATTTCATAACTTTACAATATAAAACATAATTTGTACAGGTTAACAACTATATACAGTCAGTAACTATAAAATCTAAACAAACTATTTGCAAAGGTGTCATTTTAAAAGATATATATTTTTACATTTAAAACTTCATTTCATGAGGTATTACAGTCATCCCTTTCCATTATTTCATTCACTTTCTTCCATGATTTGTAACAGGATGTGTTTCTTTCTGTTCTCATTTCCATTCATAATATATTCAATACAATGTTTCTTTATTTTTTAAGTGTAGGTGAAGTCTCACTTTTCCACTTTGTATAATGGTTTTGCATGTTATAGCTAGTAGTGCCCATAAAAATAATAGCTTTGTTATAGCAACATATTGGGATTTAGGGCATTAAACAAAATTAAAGATTTAGACAAATGGAAATTATTATTAAGAACTATTTGCAAGAAAAAATAACTTTATCCCAAAATGGTTTACGTAAATGACAATCATAAAACATATGCCTCCAATCTTCTCTCAAGTTCCTTTTATATCTCCAACATTCTATATTTTGTTTAAACATTATTTCCATTTTCCAAAACATATAAAGCACACACAAACTGTGAAGGGAACACAAACAAAGGCACAAGGCAAATAGATGCACTCCCAAGTGTTTTATTAAAACACTTAGGAATGGATCTATTTGCCTTGTGCCTTTGTTTGTGATTATTTCCATTTTATGTGGTGTTATGAAGGACCTATGAATACATTTCCATGTGAACATTTTCCATTGCAATGAAAGAGATGTTTGATTTGTGAAGAGAGGTATTAATTTCTTGTCCTTGTTATTTGTCATTTGATTATTTATTGTTTTATAATAGTCCCAAAGATTCTCTGAATGATATAATTTCATTTTCTTAATTATTGTATAGATGTTTGATAAGTAACCTTTTCCATAAACAGCTTGTGTTATTGAAAAGATCAAGTGTACTATAAATTTAAGTACACTTTGTCTGATTGTTACATTATCTCTCCTCTGTTTAAAATGTACTGTCTTATATCCCATATGCTTAGCAATAGACCATTACCTTAATCAAAATTGTTTCTTTTTGGTTCAATTGTTAAAACTTTTCCAGACTCTAGTAACTGATGCCATTAAATCAGTTCATTCTTTCTATAAGTCTTGATTATATCTATATCAAAAGTGTTAAAGTTATTTTGAGTGCATGCAATAGTATATAGCAAGAATGGCCAAGCTTTTATGTTGCAATTCATATTCATAAGGGGTTTATATCATTTTAATATGCTTTTTATAAATTAGAGCATATGTACTTCTGTTTGTTTTCTGTAAAATGTTCTTTCATCATCCAAAGAAAATTATTTGATACCAACTCAGTATATTGTGATGGTAATGTAAGGCTTGATTTTAGCCATATCATTTCATGTATGTGTTTCCATCTGGCAGAATAAGCATTATTTACCCATAATGATAGTGTTTTTATATTAGATGATAATGCATATATTTCTATATCTGGAAGATTGATTCCTCCTGCTTCTCAGTCATTTAAGTGATTATTCAGAGCTATTCTGGGTTTATTGGGATACCATAAGAAGTTTAACATTAGTTTATTAAATTGTTTAATGTAAGACTTATCATGAGGTATAGAAAAGGCTTGTATAAAGTATAATATTTTGGTAAAATAATCCTTTTAATTATATAATGCCTCTCTTCCATTGCAAAAAAATGTATGTATTCCATTTGTGAGTGTTTTAATGTTATTTAGAATATTAGAGCAGTTTATTGTCATTGTCTTATCTACTTCATCTGTTAATGTAACACCTAAGTATTTTATTTTATTGTCAGCAGCTATATTTTTGGAAAAATCCTTATATTTGTCTTTCTTATTGGAATTTATAAGTATTATCTTTATCTTATTTTCATTAAATTTAAGGCCAAAGACTTTCTGAAAGTGTTCAATTAAATTTAATAGAGTTTTTAGAGAGCTATCATCCTTTAATGTTAAGAAAATATCATCTGCAAACTATTGAACCTTCATTTCCAGACTATTGTCAGTCTGTATACCCTTAATATTATTATCCATTCTGATATAATTTGCAAAAGGTTCGATTACTAAGGCAAATAATAATGGAGACAATGGACATCCCTGTTTTGTACCTTTAGTAATTTCTAAATATTTAGAAAACATGATCCAGTCCTCATATATGCTAAGGATTTTACATACAGTGATTTAATTAATAGTGTGAATTTTTGAGAAAATCCATATTCTTCTAGAACTGCCCATAGAAAATCCCAGTGGACAAAATCAAAGGCACTATTTATGTCTAAAAATGATTATATTCATGTTATTTTTGTATGATTAATGTAATCAATTAAAGTTATAATTATTTTAATGTTATCATACGTATTCCTGTCTTTTATAAAGCCAGTTTGATATTTGTCTATTAATAATGGAAGTAGTTTTTCCTAGCTGCATGTATTGTTATAAACGTTTTATAATCAATATTTAGTAAAGATATAGGTCTGTAAGATGAACATTCCTTTGCATTTTTATCTGGTTACAAAATAGGTGATATTCTTATATATTTCCAAAAAGGTGGGATATTTTGCTTTACTTTACTAATGTAAACACTTTTAATAGTAATGCCAGAGCTTCTTTGAAAAAATGCTTTTGACTGCCCATTGTTCCATGTCTTACTATGACATTAGGCACATGGTGTAACGTGTGCCCATTTTTCCATGTATTACTATGACATTGGCACATGGTGTAGCGTTTGCCCATTTTCCCATGTATTACTATAACATTAGGCACATGGTGTAACGTGTTCATTCTCTGTTGTTAAAGTTACATACCTTCCCATATCCCAGTCCATACTCTTCTGTGATCCACAGCTTTTTAAAATCATGACACATCCTGACATAAGCTTAGAAAACATGTTAATGTATTCTCTTCTGTCTCAGTTGTTCTAACTTGTAACAACAGATCTCTTTTTAACTGCACATTTACATTTTGCTATAGTCCTTCCATGGAGATATGCTACTTATCCTTTCACATTCATTAACATATTTTTCTGCTAAAGGAAATAGCTCAAAAATTATTTCACAAAATGGTTCAGTTCTTTTATGTATTAATGCCCTAATGTTAGATAAACTGATTCCTATTGGCATAACAATGTTGTCAAAAACATACCTGTTTATTTACTGTTCATACTTTGTTTTCACCTGCACAACAGGCCTTTTCTTACAGCTCTCAACAGTTTCAGTCTGTCTCCTGTGCACCTGCACATCATTTTCTTTCTGCAGTCTTTCACTGTAACCTGATGCTGCTGCTGCATAAGTCTTTACTCTGGAAACACTGCTGTTAGTACTCTCTCTCTGTTTACTGCTCTCTGTTCCATCTTACTGAAGCCCAACACAATGCATGCCCTTAACACCAGTTACTCCACTGGGCAGACATGCCCCTTTATACCCACACCATTGGTTACTCTATCCTTCAGTCTTTCTGTTATCTCCTCACTGCCAAATATTTTGTTTATTACCACACTCTACTGCATGGCCTCTGATTCTTCTGGTTCTGCTTCTTCCAACATTTTTCACAAAACACCATAATCCAGATCCCCTGATGTCACAATATTCACCTCTAAACCCTATTTTTCTTTCTGAATTACAGTTTCTGTTTTCTCCTTCTGCAGCTCATCTCCACTCACAGTCTTCATCTTAGATTCAGTGATCATCAGTAACAGCCCTCTGTTGTCACCTAGTGATCACCTCACAAGAGTAGGGGATGTTCCTTGATGCCCTCACCAAATTTCCTTTAGCAGTATGACTACTACCTCAGGTAAACCCCTGGAAATAAGTTACTAATCTAGTGGGACTGACCTGGTCAACAAAGGATGGATACATGGATAGACAGATATTTATATATATATTTAGACAGATAGATAGATAGATAGATAGATAGATAGATAGATAGATAGATAGATAGATAGATAGATAAATAGAAATTAAAAACACCCTTGTTGATGACATAACTGTGTTCATGCGTTCCATTTATCTTTCTTTCAGTATTGCCTCCATAAAATACCTCACATATGAAACAGTGTCCTGCTTTAACCACATATTCTGAAGAACATGTGAAAAAATGAGGATATTGAAGAGTTGTCTGTGCTAGCACAGTAAAAACTGTCTCTATATGATGTAGATAAAACACATGTAGGATGCACAAAGGCAACTTTGGTGGAGTGAAGAGATGATTTTCTGACTATACTCCAGTTAGCAGCTTAGGTATCTGACAGATGTGACTACAGAGTATGGAAGTAAACAGTGTCTGCATGCGTGCCTATCCTGGGAAGTGGAAGATGGCTCAGACTCACCTCTTGGTGACAGCTATTGTTAACACTATCGGTTGCACTTATGGGTATTATCATATGACCATGCACTGCCATTGTCCATATGCACAAGTTGAGACACGACATTCTCACACATGTTTCTGTTCACATTAGTGCAGCACAAGTAGAGAGTCTAGCCATTCTTCAACACACTCATCTTCATGTTTACAGCTGTTACAGCCTGGCTTTATTGTTGTGAATGCATTAACAAAGATCTTTAAAACAAGTAAGGAGTAAGAAGTAAAATATCAGTATGCTTTATGTAGTGAGTGAATTGGAGGACTTTTAATAGCCTTAAAGAGTAGCTTGTATTTCTGCTATGGTGCCCACATAAAGGCAGGTTTGTACTGTTCTATGTACATCATGGCAAACATATATGTGAGTATTTAATACATTTGTTATTGGAATAAAGAAATCACAGCATACCTAAAATGGATATCTAAAATAATTCTGACTATAAAAGAAGAGAGAAAGAGAAAAGCAAGACGACATCACTGAGAGTGAGATTTCTGATTTGATGCTTGTTACCATAGATATGAAAACTGAATATATAGTGTAACATATAGTGTTATACTATACTTACCAAAGGTATACTTGATCATAGGAACCTCGTGATTGGGATTAGCCCTGCTCTGCTCCTCCCCCAGACCACCTACAATTGCGAGGTTAGAAATACACCCAGAGAAACCGCCATTATTCAAATGTCCAGTGCTTTGGACTCAGTCGGCTCCATCCTAACACCTGGTATGTACATTAATGTATTAAATTTATCTTGTCTTACTATTAATTGATGTTATTGGGGGAACTCTGCTAACTACTTCCTACTTGAAATGTATGTCGCAGCTAGTCTAACTCATGGAATCTAGAAATAACTGGCTTGCCTTGGTAACTAAATTTGTCTGGAGGAGACGCTGCGAGTTGTCGCTAACCTCGTTTACTTGTACTTGTATGTAACTTTTGATGTTCGTCGTCTCCCATTGCTGCAGTCCTGAGAAATGGGTACTCCGCTGCCCACCATCGAGTCTTTCTTGCCGCATGGTCCTAAGCAGAAGCAGAATTTGCAAGTGCCGTTCGGCGTTCTGGAATTGTCGGTTTTCGAGTTTCAGACCGGAGACCAAGTTGGGCTCCATTGGGGACATTTTATTGTCTTTTTCTTGCCTCAGTGTTGACGGATGTCAGAAAAAGTTAATAACTGTATTTCTTGTGGGAAACAGATTCCTCATAGGGATTACCATTCACTCTGCATTCCTTGTTTAGGGCCTGAGCACGACGTTGTTGGGTGTCGCTTTTGTGCTACTTTTAATAAGCGTACTATTAAATGTCGGTTGGACTGTGCTAGGCTGGTGTTTGGAAAGTCTTTGCGGTCCAAACAGGATGGTCCTGTAGAACCACTGGCTGCTTCAGTGGCTCTTTCTGACAGTGTACCAGAGTGTCAAGGGGAGCCTTTGTTACTACAGGGAGTGGCTTCTCCTGTGTTAGGCCAGGGTTAGGGTGCTTCTCTGTTGTCTGTGGCTCCCTCCCCTCATAGGGTGGTTAAGCCTCCTCCTTCTCAAGGCAAAGGCCATTCTCAGTCTAAGTCCCCAGGGTCCAGCTCCTAGGAAGCACATGTTAAAGATGGCTTTTTAAGAGGGGTAGCTACTAAAGACATTCTAGAGGCAGCTACCTGGAGTTCTGTACATACCTTTACAAAGCATTATCATTTGCCTCTTTATTCTAGGTCTAGGGCTGGGTTTGCCACTGCAGTCTTACAGGGCATGTCTGCAGCTCCTCCGGCTATTTAGTTGACCAACCTCCTTTTTTCCATTGCTCTGGGATTCTACCCATTTGTCAGGACTGCAGCAATGGGAGGCGACCTTAATAGTACAGTTTTGTACCTACCATAAATGTAGATGTTTGCAGTTTTCTTTTTAGATTGGGGTTTTGGGTGGTGTTTTTGCATTCGGCAAGAAAGACTGAGGTTATGGCGTCGGTCATGTACCCATTTGTCAGGACTGCAGCAATGGAGATCCTCGAACATCTACATTTATGGTAGGTACAAAACTGTACTATATTTTAATACCTTTGTTTAAAAACCAGCAGTTGCTAAAGAAATCTAGTGCAACAAACCAACAAACTACTAATATTAAGTTGTTTGAGCAGTTGTAGCCTGTTTACATTGTTTTCAGTAGTCTCTATGTAATTAAATAGCAGTTGCTTATAATGATGCTAAATTTAAAGCATTTGTGCTGTCACTAAGCTAATTACTGTCTAAAACCTACAGCTTGTTTCTATGTAATCTACCTGTTCTAACAGTGCAACAGTTCGTACTACATGCTTTCTACAATAGTGTAAAATTGCGGTATTAGATACGAGTGTGCTTGACCTTAAAGCAGAACAGAATAGCTGCATGTTATTTAAACTAGAGTCATATCTGCTGTTAAGCTTGCTACCTAGAGTGCCTGCCCCACATAAACTCAAATTCTTGCATTGTTCATCACCTGGTACTAGGCCCCTGACCTGCCCTCGTACTGAAAGGCTTGCAGCATGAAAAGGACAGCCCCAGCGGCAATCTACCTGAACTATCTCCTGGCCTGTCCCACGGACCTGGAAAACCTGATAAGGTTTTCACAATACAATTTTACTTGTATGTATTTAAAACTGCGAGCCGAACTGGGTCTATAGCATTGCACAACACCCCTGCAAATTTGACTCTAATTCTACCTCTGCTCCTCCTAAACTCAGTAAGCTAGTTAAAAGCAACTAAAAATGTCAGCGTTTTTAACTAAACGATCTAAAGTGAACGGCATATTAACAGCCTAATTAACCCTAACATAAGGCTTGCCTTAAGAAAAATTTAAATAAGGAATTTTGGTAAAAAGGAAATTAGAAAAGAAAATCTGGAAAAGTGTAACATATAGTGTTATGCTGTACTTAACAAAGGTATACTTCATCATAAGAACCTCATGATTGGGATTAGCCCTGCTTCGCTTGCCCTCACTGCGCTCAGGCTCACTCCTCATTCCACCCTGCCCCCTTCATCTCACTCGCCCCTACTACTGCTAGATTTAAGCACAATAAACCACTCTTCTCCCATCCTCAACCTATCCCAAACAGTCCCTAATTCTAATCCCCTCCCCTTCCTTTTGCTCATCCTCTAGATTCCAAACCCATACTCCAGAGCCAGTTCCAACACTAACTATTCAGAATGAGAGCTACTATGTTCCTCTCAGCAATATTGCTCTCACTTTATCTCCTCAATATCTATGAAAATCAACCTTACCTTGGCTTTCACCACCCTTGAAACCAAACTAACATGGCTCCTACCTCGAATAAAGCGGATCAACCCTTAACTTACTTCAAACCTGTCCTTTCCACCTGTAACAACCACCAACAAACTAGACCATGCTCCGTCTCGCCCAAAACCATATACTATTATGAAATAATTAGTAAAGCCCTGAAAATAATAATAACTGTCAAACTCTGTCTGATAAGGGATGGTGACATTCACCCTAATCCAGGACCCACCATTGACACAAGCCCTCCACCCAACACTGTCAATAATTTATGTCCAAATGCTAGGTCCACACACTCTCTCCTGACTTGTCATCGAAATATCAGGAGTATTAACAATAAGGAACACAACCTTCATGCCCTCTTGACAGTTTACTTACCTGATGTACTTTGTCTTTCAGGAACCTGGATGAAACCAGGAACTAAAGACACTGAAGTTATTCCACCAGGGTATAACATACTCCGCCTAAACTGTGTTACTAGGAAAGGTGGAGGCATAGCAATTCTTTTTAAAAACACACTAGATATCATCCTTGCCCCAAAACAGCCCCCCCAATTCAGTAATGTAGAAGCACTCCTCAGCAAACTACAGCTTAACAAAATCAATTCCCTATACATTGCCTGCATATACATCCCTCCAGGTGACAACACTAATACCATAGAAGACTTCCTACAATGGCTTTCATACAATGACCCCATGAAACCATGGCATTATGGGACGTTAACATTGATTGGAACAATTGTTCCTCTGAATCCCTTACCACCCATGTAAATCTTTATGGCTATACCCAACTCATATCAACACCCACCAGGATAAATAAACCCAACTACAAAGGCAGTATCCTGGACTGGATACTTGTCAACAACCACCTAGACCTGTATAATGTAGGTACCCTCCCAGATGACCTAAGTGACCATCTACTCACTTACATCATTAAACATAAAGTAAATAACAACCACCAAATTCTCTATAAAACTATCAGATTCCACAAGAACTTCAATCTTGTCACCTTTCAAAATGAACTCAAAGCATGCAATTGGGCCATCCTAAAAAATCTTCCACTGGATGGTGCTGTGGCCTATTTTAATTGCAAATTCCTCACCATCCTAGACTCCCATGCTCCTATCCGCACCCTCAGAGCCAAAGCCAAGACAGTCCCACGGCTCATGAAGGTAACCAGAACTAAAATTTTGGCAAGAAACAAAGCATGGGATAAATGGCTTACCTCTAAAGACCCACTCAACCATTTTAAATTTAAACAGTTAAAGAATGACGCCAAGAAAGCTACACTATTAGACAAAAAAAAAACTACTACCAACACCTTCAGCATAAACATCAGAACAAACCTCAAAAATTTTGGGCAGGCATTAACAAACTGCTCCACCCTGGCCAAACCATCACTTCCACCCCATCAGTTTCTAACCTAAAAACTCCAGAGAAAACTGTTAATATCTTTAACAACTTCTTTACCAAAACCATCCCGTCACTAGCTAACCAGCTACCCCCCATTAACCCCTCGCAGAATTCCTCCCCAACCACCACCCAACTACCTTTTAACTTTCAGCCTGTATCCACATCTACCATCAAATCCTTACTTACCAAAATAAAGCCCACAACCCTAGCAGCTGATCTCCTCCCACCCGAATACCTACAGAAAATTGCAGAGGCCACTGCATATCCCATTTCGATTATCATAAACTGCACCTTGTTTGAAACTTATTGCCCCTCTCTCTGGAACATCTCCCATGTCATACCCCTTCATAAGGGAGGCAACTCAGTAGACCTCTCTAACTGCAGGCCAACAGCCATACTATCACCACTGGCCAAAATATTGGAAAAATGTGTCCATAACCAATTAACCCACTACCTCACCCAAAATAAACTCCTGGCCAACTCTCAGCATGGCTTTAGGCCTCATTATAGCACCATGTCAGCCCTCCTATCCTTCTCTAACTCTATTAACATTAATCAAAACAATAACAAACTAACCTCAGCTCTCTTCCTAGATCTCTCTCAGGCCTTTGACATGATCAATCACGAGCTACTTATCGTTACCCTGAAGCACCTCTCACTTAACTGCGGCCCTATTAAATGGTTTCAATCCTATCTGACTGAGAGACAACAAGCAGTATTATGGAAAAATACCCTATCAACCCGACTACCTTTTACTCTAGGAGTCCCCCTAGGGTCCATATTAGGACCCCTACTCTTCTCAATCTTCACCAATGACCTACCCACTATCACCCCCAAGGCCACCTGCATTCAATATGCAGATGACTCTACACTAATCTGCACAGCATCCTCCTTAACTTAACTCAAGATCCTAACCCAGAATACTTTCAATGAGGTAGTAAAATGGTTTGCTGACTGTCAGCTTCTCTTAAACCCCAATAAAACCAAGCTCCTAATCTTTTCCCCCACTAGTAAAACCTCTTCACCATTTTTTACTTTAACTTCCAACTAACTTCCAACAATGGCACTACTATCTCCCCAGATACTCACATAAAACTCCTGAGCATCACAGTTGACAATACCCTAAAATATGACACCCATGTCAATCAAACAATCAAATCTGTCAACATAAAAATGGGCTACCTCTATAGGATCAAATATTTCCTCACCCCATTAGTAAGAACTACTATTGCCCGATCCCACTTACTATCCAACCCACTCTATGCTTCCCCTCTTTACACTAACCTGAATAAAGCCTCTCTCACCAAACTTGCTAGCTGCTATAACCAAGTTGCCAGATTCGCCACAGGTACACCCTCTAGGACCCACCATTGTCTTAACCTAACTCAACTAGGATGGCTTGAATGGCCTAGTCTTGTCCAGTATAACCAATTCATTATAGCCCACAAGGTCTTATACCAACCTGAATGCACACCTGCATTAAATGATACCATTAAACCATATAGCAACCTGAGGTTCCTGCGCTCTGCTGACAAACTGCTGGTGCAAACGACTAAGAGCAAAACTGTGGCAGGGGACTCACTATTTGCCAACTCAGTAGGTAAAACCTGGAACTCACTACCTGCCATACTCACTCTCCAACCCTCCCTAACCCTGTTCAAAAAAAGCCTCAACACCACCTCCAATCACAATGGCACCTTCTCTGCTTAAACCCTGGCTAACTACTGCCTGCGGTTTGTGGAAACCCTGTCTAATCATATGCTGACAGAGTCCATACTCTTAAGCGACCTAGTCTTAATATGAATGGCTTAAATATTGTTACATTAGCGAAGTCAAACTTGTTGTCTGTACAGTTGCACCTTACTGATGAATGTATTTATATATATATATATGCACATTTGTGACTTACTAATTAATGTATTTTACATGTATTTCCAAATGCCTCTATTGTCTTTATGTAACTGTACTTTTCAAACTGGAGCTTTTCTCCCTGGGCCTCTGCTGAAAATGGACATATATCCAGTCGGACTTTCCCGGTAAACAAATGTAAAATAAATAAATACATAAATAAATAATTATAATCACTATATGAAAAATCTGTAGAGTTCTAAACTGCAATGATAAGAACTGATGATTTTGCATGTGTGTATATGTGTGTGTGTGTGTGTGTGTGTGTGTGTGTGTGTGTGTGTGTGTGTGTGTGTGTGTGTGTGTGTGTGTGTGTGTGTGTGTGTGTGTGTGTGTGTGTGTGTGTGTATTTTGAAGCACTATGCACAGCTGTATTTTATATATTCATGACTGACATGTCGAAGCACTGTTAATCCAGTACTTTAATGACTCACTACTTCTTATTTCAAGGCTTTTACATCTGCTGTTCAGTCAATAATTCAACATTCCTTTAATGTTGTACAGTTCAAGACTGGTTATCAAATTCATGCCATTACATTAATATTGGAAGGACACAAAAATCACTCACTATCTGGATAAATGCCGACACATTAGTCAGACACAGAACTCAACCAAAACAACATACATCATGTACAGACTGCTAAAAATAAATTATTACACTAAAAAAAACACAATGCTCTAGAATTAGATGAAAAAAGCCTTGCCATAAGATGTAGCTTTTAATTTTGCATTATCGTGTGGATTTATTTACTCATTCTGTAAATTTTCTTTAATTATCTGTGCCTACTGTGTTTCATTCTGGCTGATTACCTACATATAGGTTCATAGGTGTGTACTAGGCTAATGGCCCTGGAGCCTTTACAAGCCTAGCCCATAGGATTACCCTGGCATCGTGCCACCCAACCTTAGTTCCTAGTGCCTCTGTTGAGTAGAGAAACTGGCGTGATCCCCTGGGTGAATTTTTTATTTCCCATCCACTCATCAAGATTTCTCTTGAAGAGGGCCAGTGAGGTGCTCTGCTTGACATGTATGGAAAGTCTATTCCATAGCATGGGCAGTTTCTGGGTTATGAACCTGTAACTCCAGCATGTTCTGTTGATTATGGTAAGGATGTTGAGGTGTCTAGAGCATGTGGTGTGGAGGGATTGGTATTTCTTTAGATGTAGCATTTCTAACAGAGCTGGGTCAGACATGGCTTTGTAAGTCAAGCAGAAATCGCCTCTATGTAGGTGATATAAGACAGAGAATAGTTGAATTTTTTTGAGTCTGTCCATATAGGACAAGTGTTGAAGGCCTAGGTTCCTCTTTGTGAGGTACTTTTGTGGCCTCTCCAGTTGTTGCAGGTGTCTAGTGAGGTACATGACAAATAGGGCATTATACTCGATGAGTGGCCTAATGAGGGAAGAGTAGAGGGAGACAATGACCTCTTTCTTCCTGGATGCAAAACCCTTAGTAATGAGATGTGCCACGTAGAAGGACTTTTTGACCACAGTGGCAATGTGGTGGTCAAAAGAAAGGTTGCTGTCAACCTGTGTTCTCAGATCTCTTATAACACCGTCTGTGTTCAGTTAACTACCATTGATGTGGTAATTCACGAGAACTGGGTTTTTCCCAAAGGGGATGAAGACACATTTTTTGGCATTGAGCTTAAGGCCGTGGTTCTGACATCAGTCGTTGGACTCAGTAAAGCCTTTCTCTAGGATGTCATCATCACTTGGGAAGTTAATAATAGCTCCCAACTTGCAATCATCTGTGAACTCAGTCTGACAGAGTCCCTTCTTGTTGGTCTGGACTTCAGAGAAGTAGATACCAAACTGGAGAGGACCCAGGACCTCAAAGAAAAATGCACGTGAATTGGGTATTTAACAACCTCTACCCCTGACTTGATTATTACAAATACAGAGCATAAACCTAAACTTCTTAGGACAAACCTGGGTAATAATAAGTACATACATTCATAAATTCATAATTTCAGTTTACAGTGTTCCGGCCCAAAAGTCATTATTGAACACTGATTACTTGAAACATGAATTATTGGCATGCTTTCCAGCCCAACAATCAATGTTCGTGCTTTCCAGCCCAACAACTAAAATTCTTTTTAAAGTACTAAGAAGTTATGAACTATGTATTTTGAGAGGAAGCTTAGGTTGGGAATATACTGTATGATGTAGGATCCTTGAAGACTGGATTTATTGAAATTGACTAAAAAGATTACATTTTTTGTGCTTATGAGCTACAATTATAGCGTAAATTTACAAGTTTTATGCTTCCTGTAATGCTTCACTTTTAAATGCCTTGTATGTGATAATTAATTTCCCCATAATATCTATGCAAAGTGAATATGTTTCAGACGTTGATATATTTCATAATATTTCAAGGCAGAGATGTTTCTCTTTTTGTAATTTTTCTTTGAACAGACTTAAGAAATAGCTCATTTAGCAATGCTAGTAAGATAGTTGTTAACTTCATCAATCTCTTTACAATTTACAATAGTAAAAAACAATCCTACAGCTATCAGAGTACTTAGTTAACCAACAAGATTCCTTTGTTGAAAAGGTTACAAAGTTAAGTTGAATAGTTTCACATCTAGAACTGGTCCTTAGTGTACACCCTCCCAGACTGGTACTGAGTCCAGACAATATCACTGAATAACTGTAGTCTGATAAGAGTTACATTTTCTTAGAATCAGTACATTGTGTATTCTAATGAAACAAATAACCAAAAACAAAATGTAGAATATAAAACAACAAAGGCTAAGAAAACCTCTCTGGAAACTAAGCACAATGTCAAAATGGAATGAAAAATCAAGGCTTTATTAGCATAACACTTTCGTCCATTAACCATGAACTTCATCAGATAAAAACACAATTAAAAGCTCCCTGTGTTATACAAGAGTAATCCAATCAAAATTCACCAGTTCCACAACAATTAACCCACCCCCTAAGACATTAAGAACATACACTTGAAAATGAGTCAACCATTTCAAATATTAAACCTATACCAATATTACAAACCTTTTCTGGTGCAATAATTATAAAATTGCACATATTAATCATATTAAGCAAAAACTGGCTTATAAATAAAATGAAATAAAATAAAATAAAGTAAAAGCTCATCTGCCCAATGCTTTCAGCTTTATGAATCAAGAAATAGAACAGACATCATTTAACCCCGGCCATCTGAAAGCGTTAAGTCTCAACTGCCATAAAAGTTATTTTTGTCTAACAGCAGGCTAACAGGGCCCCCTCTTGTTCCTAAATTAATAGTATATATAGCCATATATTTAAAACTATGGCTTGGAAATGCCTTACTGTGTTTTGCCAGAGAATTAACATTTGACCCCTTTCTAATGGCATATTCGTGTTCATAAATTCTGTCTCTAAACCTGCGATCAGTTTTGTCAGTATAATAACATGGGCAGTATTGACAATTAGCTATGTAAATTACCCCCTTAGAATTACAATCAAATCTGTGGGTGATGTGGTACTCCTTTCCATCCCCAACAAATGTGTTACCAATATTAATCTTGGAACACCATGGGCAACTTCCACATCTGCCCATTTGAGAATGTCTAATCAAAGTTATCCCACTAGCCTTCTCCAAAATTGATTTAAAGTTAATTCCCCTCCTAAAAATAATCCTTGGGGTAGATCCAAAATTGCCCGTGAAATGGTCTTTTTCCATTAAGATAGCCCAATGCTTGGATAAAATCCTACGTATACCCCCATGGTTAATGTTAAATTGGGTAATGAATTGAATGTTATTCAATAACACTGAACTAGAATTAATCATCTCATCAGTAACAGTGGTGTCAACAGTAGGCTCATTGCCTGTAACTTGAGAGGATCCAAAAATAAGACAGAAGTAGTCTATTTTTCTCTTAGTGACAACCACATTCTTTAATTCTGTAAGCAAATGGGGAGATAACCTTTCCTCTCAAACATAGATAGTAAAAAAATGACATTACTGTAAAAAATGTTCATCCACAGTAATCATCATTCTAGCAGCTCATATGAGCTGCCCCTAGACTGCAGATATTTTTTGATGGTTAGGGTGTGCACTGGAATAATGTAAAAAACTATCTGAATAAGTTTTCTTTCTAAAAATTTTGGATATAAATCTCCCTTGGTATGATCCTTTTCCAATATTACATCCAAATAAGAAATCCCTTCCATACTGAAATCATTACTGAATTTCAAAAAACTTGTTGTGCCATTGATATATTCCATAAAATTATTAAATTGGTTCTCACTCCCTTTCCATACTATGAACAAATCATCCAGATATCGTACATATAATTGGATGTTGTCTGAAAAAATACTGTTAAAAAAGAACCTATGTTCCCATGCTGCCATAAATAAATTTACAAACACTGCCTCACACGGGGAATCCATTGCTACTCTGGTCTTTTGTAAATACAGTTCTCCTTCAAAACAAAAAAAAGTTATTACTGAGGACACTCTCAAAAAGTTCTTCATAAAGGTTAACATCATGTTGGGATACTCCCTTCTTGAGCAAAATTTCTGAGATCCATTGTATGCCATCTACCTGTAGGATAACTGTATACAAGTCTTTCATGTCAGTGGTAGCTAAATTATAATCTGGGTTATATTTCAACTCATTAATGGTTCCCAAAAAACCCCAGGAATCCTTACAAATATGTTGTTTGGAGCTTACCACTTTTTTTAGCCTTCATATCTAAAAACTTAGCACATGCAGAGGTTATGGAATTCCTTCCATTTATTATTGGTCTCATGGGGGGGTTGGTAATAGCCTTATGTATTTTTGGCACACCAAAATGGAAAATAGGAGCTGTCATATTATATTAAAATAATTAAACATTTGTAAAGTAATGCGCTGCTCAATAAACATATCATTTATCTACCTGTAAATTTTCTTGTAAGCACCATTCAATTAGTTCATAGAAATCCTTTCATAGGTTATATCATCCAATAAGCTATACATTCTATTATTATAATCAAATGAATCCATTATTACCAAACCGCCCCCTTTGTCTGGTGACATAATACATATTTTCTGTCCTTTTCTGAAATATAATAATTCATGCTCACACTCCATTAAGTTGTCAATTTTACAATACTTTATATGATCAAATAAATTCCTAAAATCCAATTTGCACATTTTTTTCAAATAAGCCCAATGCTAGATGTAGGGGAGGATTAAACATGTTAGAAATATGACAAAATGTCTCCTGTAAGGCAGTATTGCCAAATAATAAAGATAAATTCAGTTTACGTGTAAATATTTTTAAATCAATAAACTTGTTCAGCCCATTAGCCCTACAGCTAGGAACAAAAGTCATACCTTTGGAAAGTAAATCTGCCATTACAGTGTCCATATGTGACTGTAAAAAATTGTAAATATGAAAATCCCCTTCAGTGTTGGAAATAATATGTAAGCCAGTTTCCTGAGAAGTAGAAACTTCATAAACCATCTATGTGGTCAATGAATTCATTGAAAAACTGTCCATGAATTGTTCACTTGTGGAGCTTTGTTCCGGAAATGTTGAGCCAAGTTTGGAAAATTCCATTGATTCCCATTTTGAGGAGTGTGAAAATCCTGTGCTTGTGGTTGGTTGGACTGTTGGGCATTCCCCTGCCTTCCTTTTATATGTTTAGAGTTCTTAAATAGTGGATTATTTAAATTAAGATTATGATTAAGGTGCTCCTGCTTATCAGAGGCTGAAAAATGGACTGTGTGTGTTTCATCCCAATGAAAAGGAAGACCAGCAGAAATAATATTATTTTGTTTTCTGCCTCAGGTTTGTGATTGTGGTGGAGCAGATTAGGCTTGGCCTTTAGCGTAATCTATATTGTCTCTCTCTGTATCATTTTTATTTTATTGGCTCCCATCTGTTAGATATGTTGCTCAATGCTGGTGAATTTACGGGCATATTCGGATCTCATGTTATCATAATCATTATGCCCTTTAATAACCTCATCTAAAAGAGACAACTTCCTACTAAGTTCATTCAGCTACTTGGTGTTATAATGGACCATAATCACCAACAGTTCACTTTCCACCCTGTCAAAAAAAACTCAGTAATTCCTGGTGAAAGGGGGAATTATTCTCCAGACCTGTAGGGTATAGCCAGAGTCTTAACCGTTTAGGTACATGATTTCTTCTAATGCATTCAGTTAGATAAGAGTTCTCTAACTGTAATTTCTTAAATTTCATAAGCTTATAGTCAAAATCCTCCAGTCATTCACAAAAAGCACCAGAATGATTTGATTCAGATGTTCCAAAAACAAAATCCTTGTTCAACCATTGGCTCAACACCAGGATATGGTTAGAGAAAACCGGTTCTCGACCTGACTGGTTAAGAGATTGATTAGGTAACAAAACCCGTATCTCAAGAGGGAGGGGTAAATTATTCCCTGTGCAGGAACTAGAAGCATTATTATCAGGCATTGTTGCATTCGAATACATTGCCTGCCTGCTGACCGATAACCATCTGTGACAATGCCTCTACTCTTCCAGTCAAATGCTGGATTAATGCCATTAAGTTTCCAATGGAGGCATTATTATGATCTGGATCAGTTTCTGGAAAGAGCTCTGGTGTTCTTGAGGCCATGTCTGTAGCCCAAAAAAACTGCAACCAATGAATCAAATAACCAGAAATTAACTGTAGAATATAAAATAACAAAGGCTAGAAAAACTTCTCTGAAAACCAAGCACAACGTCAAAATGGAATGTAAAATCAAGACTTTATTAGCATAACACTCTTACTCTTATATAAAACAGTGAGGTTTGAATTGTGTTTTTATCTGAAGATGTTCATGGTTAATGGATGAAAGCATTATGCTACTAAAGCCTTGATTTTACGTTCCATTTTGATGTTGTGCTTGGTTTCCAGACAGGTTTTCCTAACCTTTGTTGTTTTACTTTCTACATTGTGTATTCTAACATGAGGTAGGGAATAAAATGCTTTTGCTAAATCCAAGAGTATTGCACTAGATGGAAATCCTAATTCTGTTGCCAATGTTATTTGACTGTAGATTTCAATTCAAAGGTTCATAGGTTCATAGGTTTGTACTAGGCTAATGGCCCTGAAACCTTTACAAGCCTAGACATAGGATTACCCTGGCATCGTGCCACCTGACCTTAGTTCCCAGTCCCTCTGTCGAGTAAAGCCACTGGAGAAATCCATGGGGTGAATTTTCTGTTTCCCATCCACTCATCAAGATTTTTCTTGAAGAGGGTCAGCGAGGTGCTGTGCTTGACATGTATGGGAAGTCTATTCCATAGCATGAGCAGTCTCTGGGTTATGAACCTGTCCCTCCAGTATGTTCTGTTGATTGTGGTAATGAAGTTGAGGTCTCTGGAGTGTGTGGTGCAGAGGGATTGGGATTTCTTTAGATGTAGCATTTCTAACAAAGCTGGGTCAGACATGGCTTTGTATGTCAAGCAGGGATAACCTCTAAGTAGGTGATGAAACAGAGAATAGTTGGGAGTTTTTGAGCCTGTCCATTTAAGACAAGTGTTTAAAGCCTAGGATCCTCTTTGTGAGGTATTTTGTGGCCTCTCCAGTTGTTGCAGATTTCTAGTGAGGTACATGCCAAATGGGGCATTGTACTCAATGATTGGCCTAATGATGGAAGAGTAGAGGGAGACAATGACCTCTTTCTTCCTTCCTGGATGCAAAACCCTTAGTAATGAGATGTGCCACATAGAAGTACTTTCTGACCACAGTGGCATTGTGGTGATCAAAACAGAGTTTGCTGTCAACCTGTGTTCCCAGATCTCTTACAATGTCTTCTGTGTTCAGTGGGGTCTCATCAATGTGGTAACTCATGGGAACTGGGTTTTTCCCAAAGGGGGTTAGTAAAGGTAGCCTACTGCTAGAAAAAAAACTTGTTGATAAATTTCAGTAATATCAAAGTTTATATCATGCTCTTGCATTATTTCTATCTTTTGAAATATTTTTCTAAAACTGGTGTGAGACTAACTTGTCTATTGTCACTTACATCAGTTAATTTATCTGTTTTATACATTTGGGTAACACATTCCCTGGGATTCATTAACAATCCAGTAAGCATGTTAGCACAATGAGCAGCAGCGCTAATTGAATATGCATCACACCTGCCTGGATACAAGCACCTTTCCTTGGCCAGCAATAGTATTTGCTGCAATGGAAAGGAGATGCAGTACACAATCTAAACAAAATGGATCACATATAGGTGATGTTCAGAAATAAGCAGATGCTGTAGCCCAGGCATATTGAGGTCAAGTACAGGGACATAATACAGAATGAGGAGAAGTGAAGTGTGGGAGTAGGTACACATAAATGTGATAAAATAAATAGCAGTGTTGTAGAGGGGAAATGTTTAAAGTGTATACATATCTCACAGGCAAATATGATGAATGTGTATAAGAAGCAGTCTGAATTTAAAACCTTGGAAAATTACTGTAATGAAATTTACTATGAAAGGTTGGCTGCGGTGGTGCAGCTGTTAGCATTGTCGCCTCACAGCAAGAGGTTCTCCAGTTTGATTCTTGGCTGGGGTGCCTTCTGTGCAGAGTCTGCATGTCCTCCCTGAGGTCATGTGGGTTTCCTCCAGGTGCTCTGGTTTCCTCCCACATTCCAAAGACATACTGTAGGTAAATTGGACATGCCAAACTGGCCATAGGTGAGAATGTGTGCGAGTGAGTGGTACGGATGAACTACCATGGCAGGTCTAGCCACCCAGCAGTTTAACCCTTGGCTCGAGATGATTGCCATTGCCGAAGTGACACGCCGACCCCATGTGCAAAAATGGGAAAAGAGGCTGAGGATGGATGGATGTATTTACTGTGATAGTCAATCCCGCAGGTATATACAGAAAAAGAAATGCTGATAAAGGATGCTGATAGGGGCATACATTTGCATTGTAACAAAGGGGAGTGTAGCTGTGATATAGATGTTAGTTAAATGGTTGACATCAGATATGGAAGCTACATTATAAGGTGAATGCATAGACTGCATTCAATGCATATAAGGATGTATGTACGGGGAACTGATGTATGAAATCTGACAGTACTGATGAAGAGCAAAATGACATTATAGCTGTAATCTCAGGTAATGTCAGAAGTGAACATGTCTATGCAAAAGAAATGACTGTAACAAAAATAGGAAAGGGGTTCATCACCTATAACCATCTAATAAATAGGCAAGTGCTGTATGTTTTTGTAAATGATACATGGGAATCTAATATCCAACAGATTACATAAGCGACTGATGTCAAGACTGACTGGATGACATGTCAGGAGTCCAGTGTTGCTGATTTGGAAACGTCTGACATACTAATACTGGGCATGCTCACGTACAATTATAGGGAACAATCAGTGAAGGAACAGCAATCCAGCATCAGCAATGCAATAGAAAGTGTTGTAACAGTGGAGCTATCATATAGGTAGGTAGGTACTAGGCTATTGGCCCTGGGGCCTATACAAGCCCAGCCAAAAAGGTACCCTGGCTTTTGCCACCCAAGAAAATTATTTTCCTGTGCCACTGTCGAGCTGAGCCACAGAGTTGATCCCCAGGGTGAATTTCCTATTTCCCATCCAATCATCAAGATTTTTCTTGAAGAGTGCTAATGAGGAGCTTTGTTTGATATAGATAGGTAGTTTATTCCAGAGTATGGGAAGTTTCTGGGACAGGAATCTATCCCTCTGGCATGTTCTGTTTATTGTGGTGACAAGGTTTAGGCCCTAGAGCGTGTAGCTCAGAGGGATTGGGATTTTTTTAAGTGGAGCATGTCCAACAGCTCTGGGTTTGACAGAGCTTTGTATGTTAGGCAGAGATCACCTCTGAGTAGGTGATATGCGACGGAGTAAGGCTGGAGTTTTTTGAGACGGTTTGCGTAGGGCATCTGTTTGAGGCCAGTAATCCTCTTTGTGAGGTATTTCTATGGCCTTTCCAGTTGTTGTAGATGTCTTGTGAGGTACATACCAAAAGGGGTATTGTACTCTATAATGGGTCTAATGAGTAATGAGTAGAGGGGAACAATGACCTCTTTTTTTCTGAATGTGAAACCTTTTGTGATGAGGTGTGCCACATAGAAGGATTTCCTGACTACTGTGGTGATGTGATTATCAAAGGAGAGACTACTGTCCACCTGTGTCCCAAGGTCTCTTATCACACTTTCGGTGTTAAGTATGCTACCACCTATGTTGTAGTTCATGGGTGCAGAGTTTTTACCAAAGGGGATGACAATGCACTTTTTGGCACTGAGCTTGAGGCCATGGCTTTGACACCAGGCATCTGTCTCAATGAGGCCCTTTTGTAGGATGTCCACATCGTTAGGAGTTTCGATTATGGCTCCCAGTTTGCAGTCATCTGCGAACTTCATTAGACAAAGACCTTCTGTGTTAGCCTGTACTTCAGAGAAGTAGATACCAAACAGGAGAGGACCCAGGACTGAACCCTGTGGTACTACACTTCTCACTGGTCTGAAGTCGGATTTGGAGTCTGATGAACACCCTGCATTCCATACAGAGAGTCACAGTTATGGAATCACACATTTGCCTTTACACTGTATATCATGATTAAAACAATTACAGTATTAAACACATGTCTAGAGACTGACAAGCAATACAGGGCATAACTATCTTGTGAATAGGTAATGCAAATGAATAAGAATGACCTAAAAAACCTTTGCAGCATATCGTGTTAGAACACATGTCCGAAAACGTATCAGAGCAATGCATAACAATCAGGGGCACCAGAGACATATGCATATATTGGTTTCATAATGAAGAACAACGCAGAAGGTGAAAAGCGCTGTCATCCCATATAAGGTATACTAATGACCTACATTGTATGAAAACACATGATAAAGCTGACCTGTGAGTGTGTATAAGCCACTGTAGTCTCACAGACAGATGTTTCCAGATTCAAACATCTGCCTGTTATACAAGGCACTCTCCTGACCACTGCATTGTCTACCTGTTCCACATTCAATAGCAGTACAGGTTGTCACAAATAACTGAATTAAATGTGTGTTTTAACAAAGGTAATATGAATATCATATTAACAACCAGAGTTAGTCATAATGCCAGCCACGAGCTACACATGTTACTGTCCACACAACACTAAGCATTACAAAATGAATGATTGTCTTTCACAAGGAAGCTATCTATATCATGCAGGATATACACTGTCTATGAACTGAACACCAGTATACCTGTGTAGGTATGTTATAAATGCCAATACTCTGTGCACATGCCACAGGAGGACTCACAGCATGAGATGCCCCAAATAAACCTTTCAAAGTCATGCAATCACAGCATGTGATGATATATCTTTGCTCAACATAAAAATACATAAAATAAGTAAATACATTTTGTTGTGACAGCATTACACTCATATAATGTTGCCCCTGTAAAGAATTGAACAGCAAGTGATGTGAGCCTACTAACTAAGGACATCTGGATGAACCACAAGTGCCACAGTCGAAGTTGTACAACAAGCATGACAAATTGCTTATGCTAAATTCTTCCATAATTTGTACATGTGTTAAACAATCTTCAGGATGTAATGGCTCATGGAGGTCAATTCCAATGTCAATGGACACATTATCACCATGTTACATTTCAATCATGCATTACAGTTTACGGCCCAACAATGCTAACAGACACTGAATGTGGATGTTGAATACATGAGTATTTAACAACAGAAAATGCATGGATATTTCCCAGGATGAATGTATCACAGTAGAAATGTCACCTCAAGCATGACATATGTTTTTATGTGAAGGCATGATACCATGTACTCCCTGCAAGGGAAATCTGACCCCGTGACTGCTGTAGTACATCATAAGCAGTTAGCATACTGTCTCATTTCCCCATGCCAGAGAATAACACTTCCTACATGTGTAACATAAGGAACATGTGAGCCAGTGTCATCATTTCTCTGAATAAAACCATTGCTGTGACAAAGTGTCACCACTTTCAGCAAGAGGACCAACATCTGCATGTGTACAAATCTAATGTGCTTGACAATGTTGATAGTGACACATACATTCACCATACTGCAACAAACTCTGAGCATGAATGGATGTTTTTCAAGTAACTACCCAAGATTGCAAGCTAAACTTATGTGCCTGAATAGCAAGCACCACATAACTATGTTACAGTACAACTGATAGAGTGCACAGTTAAATGGATGACATCATCACTGTTTATAAGCTGGATGTTTATGATTAAAAGTGTCTGAAGTGCACAATAACATTGTACAGCTACACATCATGCATGTCTTTGCAGGAAGTTATACAAAGTATGAGGGTGAAGGACACACCCACAACTGGTCTCCAGCATCCTACATATGTAGTTATAGCATGCGCAAAGCACACTATCAAAGCCATGCAACACAGGAGAATATGCACTACAAATATGACATACTGCAGGTAGGTTACATTATGTAGCCATTGTGAGGACAAAATGTTATTCTCCCTACTGATACTATGAATTGCTAGTGTCATAGAGTGCCACTGTAGTTCTAACACATAATTAGACGGATACATAAAGGTAAGTGTGAGGTGGTTAATGTTATATAACAGTAGTAACTGTCACACTATTGAAGTAGTAATGGAATCAAACCACCTACCTTTCCGCTTGCAGCATCTATAGTGAACATTATCAGTGGTTGGTGCCACAGGAGAATACTGAATACAATTGTGACAGATACCATCTATGAAGAGATGACATTAGCAGTGTATTGCCAAGGAGATTTATCTGGTAAAAAATATTTTTACAGCCAATCTTGGCTTGTAAAAGTTGTCACCACATATGGGTGTAAAAAAATCATGACTGTATTAGCAGTCACACTTTCAGAACTTAGGCACTGCTGTAATCAAACATCCTGCCTAGCTATTTGCACATTATTGAGAATACTGTCACACATGCAGGGACCACAGTAGAAGCAGGACATTAGAATAACTTCAGTTCACTTGCAAAACAATGACCTCATCAGTGTGTTGAAAACAGTGTGACAGTACTGATGCCTCACCAAAAATGTGACGTGAAGGATGGAAACGTTCACCTCACTCCCCACTTAATGAATGCTTGTGTCACTGCACCTCTAAAAGCATTAAATGAATGTCTTCAAACCCTCAACACTGCTATTTTAAGCTTTAAAGTAAACCTTTCTGGACATAGTACTACCCAAATAAGCAGAGTTTCCTTTTCGTAATGCATAGAAAACAGTATGCATTACTTTAAAAACATTATGCATAGTTACACCATTCTATAGCAATGAAGTTGTGGATGTAAAGGGTGGCCTTAGGGTTTCTGTAGTCATGCTTGGGTTTGATAATGTATTCACAATATAGATTGAATGTGCACATGCTCACCCAGCTCTAAACAACCACACATACACACACACACACACACACACACACACACACACACACACACACACACACACACACACACACACACACACACACACACACACACACACACACACACACACACACACACACACACACACACAATTCTATCATGTTGGGCAGTGAATTTCTTACTTTTCTTGATTGCACAATCTAGATAGCACTATTATACTAACAAGCACCATAGGAGATGTCTGACTCTCATGGAAGAGATAGCACTTTTGTCAGGATGACCTCATCAACATGTTGTCAGAGAGGATGTTACTGTAAAAGTTGCTAAAAGGGAGCTGTGTACACATTTAAACACAACCTATTTTGGGCATATGGAGATAACACTAAACATTACCCACATACAAGTTTTCCATGACAGGTATCAAACCTCCTACTTATCAGGTTTACACAACCTACAGAGAACTGTAATACTTACAAGCACCACAGGAGAAGTTTGATGTTGAAGGTAGATATAACACTTCTGTCAATATTACCTCATCAGTATGTGTCAGAGAGGAAGTTAATGCAAAATTTGAGATAAGGGAGCTGTGAGAAAAACAAAATAAGTATATTATTCTTAAGGGAAGTGGATTCACAAAGTCTTACATATGCACATCTTTCTTTTTGAGTATTGAACCTCCTACCTATCTAGTTTACACAATCTACTAGTTACAAGTGCCACAAGAAAAGTCTGACTCTGAAGGCAGAGATAGCAGTTTTGTCAGAATGTCCTCATGAGTATGTATCAGAGAGAATATTAATATAAAATAACAGATAAGATGTAAGAAAAGTAAATGCATTATTCTCAGGGGAAGTGAATTCATTACCCAATGATACACACAGTTTCAAGCATGTAATTAAATATATACATACATATACACACAAGTCTGTTTTGCTGAGATTTGAACCTCCTACCTAACTTGCATAAACAATGTAGAGAACAATATACGAGTCACAATCACCACAGAGGAAAGTGTGCAATGCTTATGTGAAACTGGATATTGGAATATTTGCAAAAATCAATGTTCAGCAGAGATAGTACTCTGCACCCCAGGTCATGCAACAAATGCATATATATTGTCCTGGTCCCCTTCAAGAAACACATCACACCAAATCACATTTGATGACTGTTATTAAACTTCCATAAACATAAATGTTAACCAATATTCATTCATTTCAACCAAACATGATACAGGTGAAATAACATCCATGTAACATTATCATAGGACAGGAGAGTGTAAACCTGCTCACCCTGATCAGTAAGCAGCAACCATACCTGCACTCACTTACTTATGAAGCAGCGTATCTACTCACTTTCATTACCATTTATTGGTACTTATCAAGCAGTGCACCCGCTCACTTTCGTTACCATTGATTGCATTATACCATCAGCCAAATAAGCAGTTTCCTCTGCTTATTTATGTACTTATCAGGCAGTGTAACTGCTCATTTTCCTTTTCCAACTTATTGAATTAACCATCCAACACCAGAGTGGGAACAGAAGAGGGCAAGCATGCTCCTCTTCTCCACCCACCAGCCTTGCCTGACTGGGCTGTTCCCCCTCTCTCGACCAAACTTCCATCATCTAGCCACCATAAGGGGATAAGGCCAAACATCATTCAGTGTACAATAATTACTAGGACATTACCAGCCCCTGGCTATTACCTAATGATTACCAGGCCATGACCTGCCACTGGAGCAGGAATACTCTACCCCCAACCACCCAAACCACCCTTCCCATAGCAACCCCTTTTACTTGCCCAATAACATGTAGAAACAATCTCAAAACTTTTAAATACCATTTAACAGCTGCCTTACCAGCACCAACTATCCATCATAAACAGTAAGGTACCTAAACCCCATGATAGCTTTAGCAATCTTACTCCTCCAGAATGTAGAAAATAAACCATACCCTTTCTCTCCTTCAAGTACGGTAAGTCAGAGCCACACTTCCCATGCAAGAACACCCCATCTAGCTCACCACCTGAACGCACTTACTCAATGCAACCCACTAATCCCCTACACCTGAACGCTGCAACCCTACCCGAGCCAATCCAAGAAAAAACCCAGCTACCAATAATACAGTGTAAATTCACTCCTGATGGTCCCCACCCAAAACAAACAAAACAAACTATTACATTGTAACTATTGAGAAGAAAATATAACAAACAATTCCATATGTGGCTGCCTTGCTGGAAGTCCATGACTCTTTTCACACCACTCCATCAACCGACATCATCCTCGACCCCCTCTCTTGCCTGTCAAAGCCACCTTCCTTCAGCCTACCAAGTAATTCCCAGACAGCCTGTCTCCAGTTGCAACCTCCGAGGGATCTGTAAAAGAAAAACCTGTAAATACTTCATTCACATATAAAGATGTGTTAACAAAACTACCCGTAAGATTTCCTCCACACCTCAGAGTCACGATACAACTGATACCCATGCGAAATAAAACAATTGATTGCATTAAAAAGGCATATTCTATAAATAAATATATCACTATTTTCACAACAAAGTAGTCCCCCCCCCCAACAAAAAAAAAACATCCATAGTCGCGCTATTATAGCCTATTACCAAACCTGAGATGTAAATTGCCCCCACGGCGCTACCTATATCCCTTTGGACACGGGCAACAATCACCCATGTCCCTCTTAAGAGCAACATGCAGTGCACTCTGTATTAAGGAATCTTACTTACCTGAAGCCGGTTAGTTCATCAAAACCTTAGAGCCATTAACCTAGTTAACTACCCCACCTCCTGAACTTTGTGCCACTCCTCCCACCAGTAAGAACCCAAAACTACGCCTAAGCAAATATCAAACCCTGCTATAACTTGCCCTCAACATACCTCATTGTTAAATAAAAACAAAGATAACAACACAGGAGGCTCAGATGCAAAAGTTTACTAGTGTACACCAGGAGGCAAAAAACCATACAAGTACAGAATTTTGTCTGACATGATACAGGAAGTACACAATTCTTATAGTTTCTATTTTCTAGTTTGTGCCCACCTTTCTGACATGGTTAGTCACAGGGCATCTGCATCCCTTTTACTAACAGTATTCTATTTATAAAGATTGCTGATGTTATATTTTTAAAAACGCTTTCCCTTGGGAATAATACAGCCTTGTAAAGCACCTGATCAGTTATAATGTCTTTCTGTAAATGTTACTCCTTCAAGGTTTCAGGCCTGCTCGAATACAATAGTTGGTTCAGTCTTGTAATACACTTTTTTGTTCTTCTTGCAACATTCTTCCAACAGCTGTATCTTATCTTGGTAACATTCACAAGGCCAATTATCCCAGAGGAAGGAGAAGAAGATTTTCAATGCTTTATGCATTTAATTTCCTGACCCAGCAGATAATCATTAGTGAAAAACATAAGCTTGCTGAGCTGGCTACTGCCAGGGTCAGAGTTCAAATACACTGCAGTTCCTAAGCTTTAAGCAATTACATGTAAAATCATTCTTATTGCCATATTATTAATAGAATAAAATGCATTATATACTATTTGCTTTTAAACTAGCACTTTATATATGTTCAAATACATATTTTTCTAACACTCATCCTCCCTTGGTCTTACACTACCCACCTTGAAATGCCTTAATGAATACAAAACAAACACTTGTTAACATACCATCTACCAGATGTCAACCAATCCTCCCCCAGCAGAATACCTTACCTCCAACTATAAGTGCATAATAACCATAAATAAAATGAATACAGATCAAGTAACTTTTAAGGGCCTTGGCAACAGTAACCTGTAACAAGTTTCTCATCCATCCCTACACACATGCATACCTTGCAAGCTCTGTCAAACCCTTCACTTAGTCCTGCCACTGCTGTCCATCCTGTGGACAATCCCAAACTCCCCATAAACAATTCACAAACTTGCTTCACCCTATCCCAGATATTTCTCATGTACCATGTCACTCCCAATTCACACTGTGATGTGCCTTAATAAATAAAGTGGGATTACGTACAACCTCACTGTGCACCACTCCAGTGGCAGGACCATCTATCCCAGTGAAATCCATCACATTTTGAATGCATTTTCATCAGGCCACTGACTAATGCCCACTCTGCACTTCCCCATCTGGGACCTCATTGTGATCTGTAGCCGCAGTCTGTGCACCTCCAGTGGTCAAAACCCCTTTTGCAGCAACAACCATCACCTGATAACCCATTTCCTTTGGACCACCAGCTGATACACATTCAGTGCTGACACCATCTGTGACTGCATTGTGTAGCACTCCAGCAGCTGAAACAACCATCATAACACTACCATCTGCAAAGAAAAAAAAAGTCATCTGAAGTACATAAAACATGTTTGCAAACAACCTGCCCACCCTCTATATCAGGTCACAAACAGGTGAGCTATGCACCCACAGAGACTTAGCATCATGTACTCGTTCAGGAATGACTAGATCACTCAATCACTCACCCTACTAAACCTGGACCCTATGGAATGATTTGTCAGCCAGAGCACATGGCCTACAGCCACCTACGGTCATGTGCACAAATTCCATACTCTACATCTGGCCCAGACCCACGCCGACTTACACAAATGCCATTCCAGCTGAATGTGCAGGAAAAGGCACAATTCATAAACTTTAACTCTCAAGCTGCTGTCTCCAAAATAAGGAGACCACCCAGCATTCCATACTTCCACAAAACTGAATCTGAAAAGGAAGCCATGCTTGAGGTGCAAATATTGTCTAACCAAGAGAACATGGAGACTAAGCAGTTCAAATTCTGAAAATTATAAGGTTATGTACAGAGGGCCCAAAAGTGTTTGAGACTGAGAATAGCTGTCTTTAGTATGTGTGTGTAATATGTAAATGTGATGGATTTCTGGATAAATGGTTGCTGAATAGCTAGAAGTAAGCTATACTTTGTGATAAATGGCACAGATGTATACAGTAGACTAATAAATAGTCTGAAATGAAAATATAAGAAATAAATTCCCCTAAAATTAGAAACAACCAGCATGGATAACACTGCATTTTTCCCTTCTGCTTAGCTAGGCACATGGAGAGAATTAGGACCTTAAAGGAAAAAGAAAATAATATTTTATGGCTGATAATTGTACAATGTCTCCTGTTAGTGAACCCTCACTCTGATGATGGCAACCAAATGGGCCAATTGCCCAGCAAAGGGATAATGATAACAGACAGTTGGGTCAAAACATATAAGACAAATAAATTGCTATATAAATTGAAAACAATTACTTTCAAACTCATTGTTATACCTTTAAACATTTTTGCAGAGGGAGTCACCTCTGTGCCTTGATTTGGTTGGGTCTACAACCCCCATACCACTACCACTTTGCACCTACTAACTCTGAGACTACAGTAGCTCTGAGCGGAGGAAATACTCTGGATACTAAATTAGCATGACCTTTTGTAAGGCACCAAGTGTAGACATGATGGAGCTTCCAGACTGCAATACTGATCCAAAATGAAGTCACATTTCATTTAACAACTCCCATCAGCCATCTCCACTTGGGTCTATTGCAGCAAGAGTTTAAGTCAAGTACTTTTATGTCCTTACTATGAAATATACATTAACCCAGCTTAAAAATAAAATTATGTTCTTACTCTACTTTACACATAAAATGACTGATACTAGGAAAATGTAGCAGAATCAATGAACTTGCCACATCTCAGCTTTGCGGGTGAAACATACTAAACTCAACAGTGGGATCCTGCTGTTGGCGTACAATTTCATAGTAGAAGAGCACAACACACAGTCATTTTTACTGCAGTTTCAAATCTATGAATTGTGGACCATCCTCTGTCTAGATTTTGCAAGGGATACGCCATTCAATATTCAGAAATAATTAACAGGTTACTCTCCACCCATCCTCTGTCTACCATGGCCTAACTGTTCTCTGAAATAACCAACAGTCATCTTGGATGAAACACAACAATTTGTTTGTACCTAAAGTACTAGTAGCTGAAACTTATGAATTGTAAACATCCATGATCATTGCACGGCATCTGAAAAAGCACCTTGCATGTGTGGTGACGCCTGGTACTGTGCCTTTCTTGAAGCCCGCGAAAAGGAACATAGCAACAGCCACAGCACCCTGAGAAAACAACACTTCCAGAAATCAAGAGATTCACCAGTGTGCATGCCCTGACCACTAAACCGAACAAAACCAAGGTGCACAAATTAGAAAAAAATTAACCCTCTCCATGTCCCAAAACAAGCCACACCACCAATCAATTAACCTTATATAGTCTCCATATTCAATAAATTAAACAATTATAATGAATTACTCCCTTAAAGTAAAGTGCCATATGAAATGGTAAATGTTTAAAATAAATGAATAAAAACTGATTAAAAAAATTTAATTTTCACTATTATTAATACATACATTAACTACTTACTATTTAAATTTTAGTTTATTTTAGTCTATTTGCTCTCTCTTTTAAAACTGGGAGAATTGATAAATGGTCATTCAGACCAAGGGGGAAGTTAGAAGCTAATCTAAGTTGCCACATTAACTCTGTTTTAACCAAACTGTTTTTCCAGTCCCCTCCTCTTCCATCAAGTTCAACAATATCCACAATACCAAATTTAAACCCTGTGTAACCCTGACAAACTAATGAATGCCTAAAAAGAGCATTCTTCTCTTTTTTATTTTCTATCTCATAAAGATGTTCATAGATCCTACACTTAAGGGCCCTCTCAGTTTTACCAATGTAGAATCCATTACAAGTATTGCATAAAACAATGTATACTATGTTACAAGTGTAGCAATTCCCCTTTCTTAAAAAATAGGGTGCTCCCAACCATGTTATTTAAAGTAATGCATGAAAATTGTAAAATGTAACTACATTGGGAACATCGCCCACAAAGTTTAGTATTTTCTCTCATGTTGATTCTTCCAACACCCACTTTTTCCAAACTAGTTTTTAAGTTGATATGCACTTTAGTGAAAAAGGAAGGTTTTTCACCAACTTTCCTGTATATTTCACTGTTGATTTTAAAAATTCCCCAGTTCTTATACAAAACATTTTTCACTCTATTGGAAAGTGGGAAAAGCTTAATGATACATGCCTGACTAAAGTCTGTCAAGTCTATGTTTAAATGTGTATTAAAATCAAGCTCATGTCCCAAATTGTCAGTGTCAGTTACCATACATCTCACCCCATTACCCAAGAGTGGTTTATATCTATTTCCCCATTGATCTAACACCTCCTTCAAAATGGAGTCCACTAAATTAGGGGAGTACCCTCTCTCAAGAAACATGGCTTTCAATCTATCAAATTCGTATTTAACATCATCTCTTTCAGATGTCATTCTGGCAATTCTAATAGCCTGCCCTTTTACAATGCTTCTTTTCTGACTCTTGGGGTGATGACCTAGATAATATAAATAAGCATTACAAAAAGTAGGCTTGTGATGTGCATTAGATTTAAAGCCTTGATTCGTTTTAGAAATCCTTATATCAAGATAGTTAATATCAGACCTGTTCAACTGTGTGAATTTTAAAAAGGCGGTGGTGTTGTTAAAATATTCCATAAAGTGTGGTATATCTGCAAGATTACCTCCCCACAAAACAAAAATGTTGTCCAGGAATCTACGATATAAAATAATGTCTGATTTATATTTACTATTCAGAACATATTGCATTTCCCACCCAAATAAAACTATGTTGGCATATAAAGGGGCGTATGCTGCTCCCATTGGGTACTCTTCATATTTGTTGGTAACACTCACCCTCAATAAATTTATAGCTATTATCAAAAACATGAGCCATAATCTCACAGGTGAGTTGAATCCTTTCAGGGTCCATGGTAGAGCATGCCAGTAATGCATCTTCAAAAAATTCCATCCCCTCAACCCTAGGAATGCAAGTAAAAAGATCCTGGATGTCAATAATTAAGAATATAACATCTTTAGACCAATAATTCAGTTTAATCTGTTAATAGTTAAGAGCAGGTTTCAACAAACATGATTGTATGTAATAATCTTTACTACCCTATTGAGCACTGTAGTCTGCACATCCAACTATACACCTTGTTTAATTTACAATAAACTGAACAAACATAGCTTAGCACAGGAGCACAAATAGAGACAGAGTAATGTGTTAGTTACATTTGCTGTCTGGCACCAAACACTGGCAAATGTAGAAGTGGAAGAGTAATGATACAGAAGGGAGAAGAAGCCTCATCAGGATGACATGGAGGTAGGAGCAGAAGATAAATCATCAGGGTGACATAGAGGCAGGAGCAGAATATATATCATTAGGGTGACATGGAGGTAAGAGCAGAAGATAAATCAGGGTGACATGAGGGTAGGAGCAGAAGATACATCATCAGGGTGATATGGGGGTAGGAGCAGAAGATACATAATCAGGGTTACATAGAGGTAGGAGCAGAAGATACGTCATCAGGGTGACATAGAGATAGAGCAGAAATATGCCATCAGGGTGACATGGAGGTAGGAGCAAAAGATACATCATTAGGGTAATATGGATGTAGGAGCAGAAGATGCATCATAAGGGTGACATAGAGGTAGGAGCAGAAGATACATCATCAGGGTGACAGAAATGTAGGAGCAGAAGATACGTCATCAGGGTGACATAGAGGAAGGAGCAACAAATACATCATTAGGGTGACATGGGGATAGAAGCAGAAGATACATCATCAGGGTGAGATGGAAGTAGGAACACAATTATTTATCAATGAAGTAAGATAATGGAACTTCAAAAAAGTTGTAGCCAGCAGGTACAACTACATTACAAACCACAACCAGTCATTAGCAAGTAGATGATAGGTGGAACAGAATCATTGGCATTTAAAACAAATCTTGCTGTACATTACAGAACTATCTCCACATACCACATACAAATTATTAATTCCCAGTATTAAAATAACACTGTTGTAAATGTATGGAAGAAGGAGAGTAGAACTCAGAAAGTTAGAGATAGATGCAGAGAGGAATGGCACACACATATTTAGCATTACTCATGGAAACATCTATAGTGTGTTAGGCTTCCTTATGAAATCTCAGTAATTAGCCCCACTCTGCACAATAAACTGATTGCAATAGGTACAAATAAGGGGAGGGGAGTGTAATTACAATGAATACCTAACCAAGCTAAGGTTGATTTACTAAGTCTCTCTGTTGGGGCTGAAATGGTTTTGAGAATGATGTCTTGCTGAACTATCCCAATGTTATGTTAAGATAGTGTGTTATATGAGAAATAGAGATATTTGCATTAAATATATGATAGGAAAATGAACTGTCATGAAGTAATATACAGACATACTGTGATAACAGAACCCATGACACTATGGCAACAGCACAGGCTATAAACAGTGTAGCTATCAGAGTATGCCACATAGGAACACCTATTTAAATACATCCAGCAGCCTAATAAATGTTACAGTAACTGTACCACAATACTGCCTTTAGTATGGCTTTACTCTGTATTCCTATAGTGCAGTAGATTTAAGCAAATTGGTGTTAAAGTAACCAGACTACTGTGGATTTAATAAAAATCATCAGCTTTTGCAGTACAAATGTAAACAGAGTTCACTGTCACTCACCGTTATTGTGTTATGCCAAACTTGGTGCAAATACCAAGAAGATAAAGAGAAGTCTTCTAAATGGACCATTTCTGGCTATGTGTGTGCTGTGTATAAATCTACTTTTTGTCAAGAATAAACATGAGAAAAATGAGTGGATAAGACAATGTTGAAAATGGGGTTGGCAAGCAGAGGTTAGCACAAAAGGAAACGAATACAGGGATTTTTAGTAGGGTCGTGGGAGAGCACTACAGCTATTCAATGTTTCACAACAATTTACACTCACTTTCATGACTGTTCAGAGTCACTACACCAGTGCTGAGCAATAACAATGAAATAATGTTGTATGGCCAATTGGATCAAATCAATTGTGGCAGGTTGACACATAGGCAAAGTGGAGAGCTATGTATAGGGTGTAATTTTTTGAAAGATAGTGCCCGTTTTTTTTTTTTGGAGCGGGGGTAGAGAGGAATATTAGAAAAAAGTGCTTAGGAATGAGAAAGAAACAAGCAGGTAGGGTAGATTAGGAACATCCACAGACACACAGGACCTAGAAGACAAATGGGAATGGTGATGGAGACAAAGAATTGGGTGACACCATGACTGGGGATAGGTAGGGGACATCAGAGTTGCACCCATGTCCAGCTTGAGAACAATGAGAATCTCATCCTCAGCCTAAGAACTGTAAACACTGTCTCCTAAAGCAGCTCATTGAGTCAGTGCTGGATGTGGCCTAATCTTTACAGTGTGGCACAGGACCCTTTCCACCCTGCCAATACATGCACTGAAGCTCCTCTCTTTTATATCATCCACTAGCCATGTCAGCTCCTGCCAGGAGACAAAATTGCAAGCCCCACTAGTATTGCTCCTGGAATATACCAATGCACCATCAGCCATGGGAGAGCTACCTGATGTACTTGGAGAAGGTAGGATAAGGGTGTGGAGGCAACACTGACAGGTTGTGATGCTGAAGTACTTTGTGCCTGTGTTGCCATCTGTGGAAGTATGGCAGACCAAGCCACAATGGTTAGTTCACTTCTCTGTTGATGATTAATTTTCATCAGCAAGTTATGCAAACAGCAAATTGTTAGTAAACTATAATGCCCCCCAAAAAAGAAAGAGAAAAGGGAGGGGGAGACCAAAAGCAGTAATTAAATGCATGTTATGCAACAGTACTCTTTACTTTAAATAAACATTTACTTGACAGTACATTAACAACTATAATAATTTACTATTTACACCTTTGAAACATCTATATATGATGGAAATGTATTTATGTGGTATTAAATAAACAAATATCACTGATCTGATATAATAAACAGCTGCCATTCTTTCATTATGATGGTATGGACTTATGCATTCTAACTTATTAATTACAATTACCATAATGAAATTCTTCCTGACAGACTGTTGTTGAGATCTTATAAATTATTATCAATTTATAAAAAATGCTGCTGCTGGGAACTGAACCCAAACACAATAAAGCTTCTACTCTTATTGCGTAATGCCAGCAGCAACACTTATTTGGGAAGACATGCAAGCTTGAGATGACTGATGACCTATGCCTGCTGGAAATGCTAGTGCTTGACGAACTGAAAATAATATTATGTCTTTAATTTTTACTTGATTCATACTTACCTTGTACCTCCCTGAGGTGAGTTATTCTCCCCTGGTGAACCTCATGATTTGCAGCAAACTCCACTGTAGCTATAGAAAACAAAAAGTAGACAAATATATATTAAAGCATGATAAGTAACTGCATTGGCTGGCTAGAAAGTTATTGTCGTATCATAAACAGGTTATGGGTCAGAATACTTACACAACAGAAATGTGTTCCCCATCCTAACTTCAGCCTCTCATTGCTTAGGAGGTCCTATTTGCACTTTTTAAGGTCAATATAGTGGTGACAACATTGGTCCCCACTGTGTGCATTGCCAGCTGCATTGGAGACAGCCTTGGCTAAACTATTCTGAGCCTCAGCCTTATACTGAGACCCTTTATAAACCCTGCTACAGCCTATGGCTGCATTGCTTCATGGGGAGTGGAATAAATATCTCTAACTCCTCAACACCTCACCTTTGTGGTGTAAATTTACCACCATTGTCTCCAACACCAACCATATCTGTAAAAGTCAAGTTTACAAAGTATGTCTTAATTGGCACCTAATTCAGATTTCATGTGCAACTAATATTGTACAA
The DNA here is from genome assembly GCF_019279795.1 of Protopterus annectens. Lineage (NCBI taxonomy): Eukaryota > Metazoa > Chordata > Ceratodontiformes > Protopteridae > Protopterus > Protopterus annectens. The sequence goes on along the minus strand of NC_056725.1, from coordinate 247,399,594 downwards.
GCACACAAAGACTTGCTAATTGAATTTGCATGATTATAATTGGATGAACTCCTTGGCAGACTCACTGACACTACTTACAGCTGACAGCAGTAAAGGTGTAAAAATGGCATTGATCTGTGCCATGTGATGCTCCACTCTGTCACAGTTTCTTGTTCAACAATGGACTGCCTACACACATGGCTTTTGATGGTTGCATTTTTGAAGGTTAAAGATGGCTGAGTTCTGGCATATTCTGAGTGTGGGGCTTAACAATTGTTAAAATAGTTTTGTAACAGCTGGGATTAGAACCCATGCACACAGGAGGCAAATATTTGCAGCTGAATGTATTAACTGGCATTACCACAAGAATGCTGACTCTCCTTCTGACCTTCTATGTACTTTTCCATCAACACTCTCAGAGCAAACATAGCACTACAGATGCAATGTTTGCTCTGAGAATGTTGATGGAGAAGTACAGAGAAGGACAGAAGCAGTTGCATTGGGTCTTTGTGGACTTAGAGAAAGCATATGACAGGGTGCCTAGAGAGGAGTTGTGGTATTGTATGAGGAAGTCAGGAGTGTCAGAGAAGTATGTAAGACTGGTTCAGGATATGTATGAGGGTAGTGTGACAGCAGTGAGGTCTGTGGTGGGAGTGATGGATGCATTTAAGGTGGAGGTGGGATTACATCAAGGATCAGCTCTGAGCCCTTTCTTATTTGCAATGGTGATGGACAGGTTGACAGACAAGATCAGACAGAAGCCCCTGTGGACTATGATGTTTGCAGATGACATTGTGATCTGTAGTGAGAGTAGGGAACAGGTGGAAGAGACCCTGGAGAGATGGAGGTATGCTCTAGAGAGAAGAGGAATGAAGGTCAGCAGGACAAGACAATATATGTGTAGGAATGAGAGGGAGGATAGAGAAATGGTGAGAATGCAGGGAGTAGAGGTGGTGAAGGTAGATGAGTTTAAATACTTGGGATCAATGGTTCAGAGTAATGGTGAGTGTGGAAGACAGGTGAAGAAGAGAGTGCAGGCAGGATGGAGTGGGTGGAGAAGAGTGTCAGGAGTAATTTGTGACAGACGAGTACCAGTAAGAGTGAAAGGGAAGGTCTACAAGAGGGTAGTGAGAGCAGCTATGTTATATGGGTTGGAGACATTGGCATTGAGAAAAAGGCAGGAGTCAGAGCTTGACATGGCAGAGTTAAAGATGTTAAGATTTGCACTGGATGTGATGAGGGTGGACAGGATTAGGAATAAGTATATTAGAGGGTCAGCCCAGGTTGGAAGGTTTGGAGACAAAGTCAGAGAGGCAAGATTACGTTGGTTTGGACATGTGCTGAAGAGGGATGCAGAGTATATTGGGAAAAAGATGCTAAGGATGAAGCTACTAGGTAATAAGAAAAGAGGAAGGCCTAAGATAAGGTTTATGGATGTGGTGAGAGAGGACATGCAGGTGGTTGGTGTGACAGAGCAAGATGCAGAGGACAGGAAGAAATGGAAACAGATGATCTCCTGTGGTGACCCCTAATGGGAGCAGCCGAAAGAAGAAGAAGACCACAAGAGTGCTGACTTTACATAGGTTCATAGGTTGGTACTAGGCTATCAGCCCTAGGGCCTATACAAGCCTAGCCATAACAATTCCCTGGCTATTTCTTCCCACACTATTTACTTCCCTGGACCCCTGTCTAGCAGGGTGACTGACGTGATCCTCGGGATGAATTTCCTTTCTCCCATCCAATCGTCAAGGTTCCTTTTGAAGAGGACCAAAGAGGCACTCTGCTTGACATGTATGGGCAATCTGTTCCAGAGTCTGGGGAGTATCTGGGTCAGGAACCTATCCTTCCAGCATGTTTTGTTTATTGTGATGACAAGGTTTAGCTCCCTGGAGTGTGTGGCTCTGAGGGATTGGGATTTCTTTAAGTGTAGCATGTCCAGCAGCTCTGGGTTTGACATGGCCTTGTATGTTAAGCAAAGATCGCCTCTGAATAGACGATATGCAACAGAGTATAGCTGGAGTTTTTTAAGGCGGTCAGCATAGGGCATCTGCTTTAGGCCTGTGATTCTTTTAGTGAGGTATTTCTGTGGCCTTTCCAGTTGTTGCAGATGTCTTGAGAGGTACATACCAAACGGGGCATTGTATTCTATAATGGGTCTAATGAGGGATGAGTACAGTGGGACAATGACCTCCTTTTTTCTGGATGAAAAGCCCTTAGTGAAGAGGTGTGCCACATAGAAGGATTTCCTGACTGTTGTGGTGATGTGGTTATCGAAGGTGAGACCGCTGTCCACCTGTGTCCCTAAGTCTCTTATCACACTTTCAGTGTTTAGTGTACTGCCACCTATATGGTAGTTCACGGATACATGTTTTTTCCCAAAGGGGATAACTATATATTTCTTGGCATTAAGCTTGAGCCCATGGCTCTGGCGCCAGGCATCTGTTTCTGTAAGGCCCTTTTGTAGAATATCCACATTATTTGGGGAATCAATAATGGCTCCTAGTTTGCAGTCATCTGTGAACTTTGTTAGCCAGAGTCCCTTAGTGTTGGCCTGTACTTCAGAGAAGTAGATGCCAAACAAGAGCGGTCCCAGGACTGAACCCTGAGGTACTTCACTTGTCACTTGTCTGGAGCTGGATTTGGAGTTGGCTACTTTTACAGTGTGGGTTCTATCAGTAAGCCAGTTAGCAACCCATTGGGTGACGTGGGGATTAATGCCCAGCTTAGTAAGTTTATCTATGATTCCAGAGTGAGGGATGGTGTCAAAGGCCTTGGCAAGGTCTAGATAGGCTGTGTGGACCACCTTACCCTTGTCTATGGTGGAAATATGACATTTACTGATATCAAAATGAATGGAGATACACTTCAGAGAGGCTAATAATGTGTGTGGTCATTATTATTGTAAGTAAGTAAGTATTGCTCATATGGATGCAGTTGAATGTGATGATCAATACAGGTCACATGCATAGTTCAGAAGAACTAGGGGTCCTAAACACACAGTCGGGATATATTATGAGTCATAATGATTTCAACAAGAGTATTGTGCCCATTATACATGATATTGATTTGTTTATTACATATAATTATTGTCATATCTAGAACACTGGAAAACATTAGATTGTGCATATATGTATTACATTATTTTTATATGCTAAAACATATTATCATCACACAAGTCTTACTGGTGATTGCAATAAGGTTGCTTAATTTTATCATATTCATTAACATTACAATCCTATTAAAATCTTTCTTGCAATCTTCTGGTTGGATTTAAACCCTTACTAGCCTATATAATTTATCTATATTAATTTGCCTTATATCTTATGCCATAGCAATAGCTCTCTGACAAGTAGAATTTCTGTTCTCAGTACAGTCCAGAGTGCTGAAAATAGCACACCATTGCTAAGCGTGTTTGAACTATTCAATGCAGCCAAAGCTAAATTGTTCACTTTCTTCCTTAGGAAGTGAACCACATTTGTGTGATGCCAAGCTGAGAGCAATTGTATGTTAGAGTGGAAAACAATGGAAAAGTGAACATTGTGAATTACGGCAAAGTGTTCTATAAATAGGATTCTCACAATGCTTCATGTACCTTCTTTATGTAGATTTACCTCAGTTATACCTTGCTCTACAAAAAGATTTACCTGACAGGTTTATTTTTTAATATGAATAATATCCTTAGTGCTGCCACTCACATTAAGCCACCAGAATTTTTTGGGCTACCTAAGGGAGCCTAAACCAAATTTTTCACTTTTTGCTTAAGGTAGTGAACTGTGTTTTCACAATGTAAAGTGCAGAGCAAATATACCTTAAGAAGAAGTTAATTAATAAAAGTCATATTGTAATAAATTGTGATGTGATCTCTATGCAGGATTCAAACAATGCTTCATGTGCCTTATTCCTCTCTAGTAACTTCAGTTACATCTTGTACCATAGAATTTGACATTAGTGAGGTGCATTTTCTAAAGTAAGTACTTTCCCTGTTATAGGGGGCTGAGCAATGTTGACGTGTGTTTCAGCGTCCTAATGCAGCCTAAATTGTTTGTTAGTTAGTGAACCGTTTTTGTACATGCCAGGTGGAGCACATAGAGAACAGAAATGGCAGGGTAATATATGTGATGGAATTTACAGATAGTGAATGAAATTTAATGCATGGGAACATGCAGCAATGACAGGAGTAAGAAGTGCAGTCAAGTGAACAATTCCTCCTTGTCATATCTCTATGCAACATCAAACGTGTACTTTGTGGAACACATTATCAGACCTGTATTTAGTGATATATTATGTCACAGTAGACAGAATTATGACCACATGTTGTTAGAAATGATGATAACAGTCAATGTTTAATGAAAAGCACTATGGTATCACAGCATGTGATTAAATATATATTCTGACAATCATGCGCAAAAGTTTAATGTCAGATTTGAACCTTGTATCACATATACTTCAACTGTCACCACTTACAACTTGCACCACAGAGAATAATATGTGTCAGGTATATTTTCTTCCCTGAGCAATATACAGACTGCTGACAGCCACACAATGCCAAATGACTGGTTAGCGTTACCTATGGTAGCCAAAATCAACTTTTTCACCTTTTCCCTAAGCTGTGAAAGTAATTTTTGTGCTGACAAATAGTGCACAAATAATACTAAATAAGACAAGACATAAAGAAGCCAGTATTGAAATATTAGGAATGTTGAGCTTCTACATATCATTCAGTGTACTTCCAGACTTTTTTATGTTCCTTCTCCTTGTCACACCTTGACTAGGTGTATATCAGAGAGCAGAGACTTTGAAAGCTGCGTGGTCATGCTGCCAGGGTAATCAGAGACATCTGGAAGACATTAGCAAGTAACACTTCTCAATGATCATCCTTGCAGTGCTGGGATATGTGAATGTAATCATGTAGCTCTTTACACCATATTTACACTCCCTACACTTATTGTAGATTGTGGTATCAGCAATGCTTAATGATTTGACACCACATTTGCATACTCACAGTGCTTAGAGGGCTGAATCTGCAATATAGGACAGTAATGGTGTATGCAGTGCCCTTTTATAATACTGGAGAGACTGTTTTGAAAAAGAGCTAAATACTGGAAGAATAGCAGGACTTTGGGTGATTTAGATTGTTTCTACAGTGCTGTGTTGTCAAGGTATGTTGCTATTTCTTAAATAATGCTATCACTTTGACAGTACAAGGATGAAATGCAGTGACTGATGAAAAGTATTTGTGTGAGTTTTATATACTTTTGGCATAAACATTTCTGCATTTCTACAGTTATGCTACTGAGTGCTGCATGACAAACATGATTTAATTTTTGCCATGCTTGCACACTTTTTGCAGATAATGGTGCTGGAAGTATGTAGGTAGGTCTGAGGTTATTACATGTGTAAACAGAAAAAGGAAAATCCAAAGTTTCAAGCTCTGTTATCTCATTACAAAGGCGTTATGCAACCTGTGCTGGCAACTAAGTTCAAGATATAATTATTTTTCTGTGTTTTGTTGGGTGATGCTGTGTGGTGGTGAATGAAAGGTTAACTTTTGTGTACTCATATGATATACATGTCAATATGAGCGTAATCAGTGTTATAACATTTTTATTTTAATTTCATTTTCCACACTTCGTTATCATAAATGCAGGTATGCCTTGTATCCTGGGGGGGGTTGCCCCTGTCTGATTCTATCTGAACACATGGTTAGATAAAGGTTATGTAGTCTGACAGGCATCTTTTTCATATTTGTGTGTGCATGCTATCTTAGGCTTTGACCTAGGTAGCGATTGTGTGTGCTATCCTTTGCCTCTTATCCAGAACCAGGGCATACTGTGCCTGCTTCTGTCTGCCAGCACCATCTGCAGATGGGTGCTCTCCCTCAGACTCTTTATCTGTATCTACTGCTGCTGCTGCCCCTGCCTGTGGTCCTTGAAACAGTGGTATTGCCCCTTGCTGTTCTTCATGGAGCTGTTTCTTGAGATTCAGAGCAATGTACCACTACACCAAATCTCCTGATATTGTGTAACATAGCACAGACTGTAAATATTTCAGCACATGTGTTCAGGCCACACTGCAGTGTACTAACAGTGAAATGACAGCATGGGAAGGCAGAGCTCAAAGAAATCAAACTATGAACCAAAAAATTCTGAGACCTGCCACCGAAAAATGTGCTGGAAAATCCCACAAACATGAACCACAATAAAAAATATATCCAGGTAGTCAAAAACACCAAAAGTAGCTGATGACACGCTTTTTATTGAAAGATGTATTACAAGTGTAATTTTTTCTATATAGAAAAACAGAAAGAACTTTGAGGAAGCAAATTTATAGACACACATACAATATTAGCAAAAATAATGATAAAAAATGCATTAAAACACAGTATTGTGAAAAGCGGAAGTTTAGGTTTTCTATACTAGGACAGATAAAAAAAGAGGTCCAAGAAGGGGTCAATGGGAGGACAAAACTGAACACACAGAATTAATGTGGCAGCTGGCATTGGGATAAAATAAAGAAATAGAATTAAATTAAAGAATTTCTATAACACCGGTTTTGAAACTAAGGTACACAAATTTATATAGAGTGTTTGTAAAATGGAAAAGAAATGTATAGTCACTTGTAGCATGATTATTTAATTTTTTGTGCATTTCCAGTGGTTTTACACTGTGTCAGTTTTAATGTATGTGTCTTTAAGAAGAATGTTAGTTCATTTAGATCTGTTAATTATGATAATGAGGGTATATATATATATATATATATATATATATATATATATATATATATATATGGGTCTAGGTTATCAGATGGGAAGACCGACAATGAAATCACCAGAAGATCGACGGATGAAACACCGGCGTGGAGAACACTGAGATGGGAAAGGATGTGTAAGTATGCAGTGGTATGAGTTCTCAGTTCTGAAGAAGTCCTTGGCAGTCTGTAGGGTAGGGGTGGGTTAAGTGAGTTAGGGTTAGGTAAGGCAGTAGTGACTGTTTTGGGTTAAGTGAGTTAGGGTTAGAGTTAGGTAAGGGTGCAGTAGTGAATGTTTTGGGTTAGGTTAGGTTAGTGTTAGGGTTAGGTTATGTGTTGTGTGTGTGGTTTTGGTCAGGAATTTGTTTTGTTTATTGGTTGTTGTGATGATGTGTTGAGTTTGTGAGCTGTCGATGATGTGTTGTTGTCGTATATAGCATATATATATATATATATATATATATATATATATATATATATATATATATATATATATATATATATATATATATATATATACGATGAAAGCGCTTAACTGTTAGTTTCAATAAAAAAGTGTGTCATCAGCCACTTTTGGCATGATTCAATTGCTTGGATATATTTTTCATTGTGGTTCATGTTTGAGGGACTTTCTAACACATTTCATGGTGGCAGTTCTCAGTGTCTAGACACTGGAAAATTGATTTAAGCAAACCAAAAACAAATCCTATGATATTCCTAGACTGAGTCTGGACCTCAATGAATTCTTGGTCAGTGGGGTTGTGTGGGTTTCTCATGGGTGTCATTAGCCAGGGCTTCAATGCATAATATTCATCCCCCACTAGATGCCTCTAGCAAACCTGGTATACAGTTCACAAGTGTGCCTTATGTGTGAGTTGTGGAAACTGCCTGCGTTACCTGCACAAACATTGTAGATGATCGCATGGGCGTTACAGACAACCTGACAGTTTATGGAGTGGAAAAATTTTCTGTTGATGTATCTCCTTCCCTGTTCTCCTGGTGGGGCTTTTATTTCTATGTGGGTGTAATTTATGGCCCCAAACACTTCAGGAAAGTGTGCTATTGCATAGAATTCATGCAGGGTTCTTGCTCTCTCCTGTGGTGTTCATGGAAAACAGATATGCTCACTTGCACATGGTAGCATTGCATTTAAAAACTGATGCAATATTCTTGAGACAGATACCTGTGACACCCCTAATATATCCCCTGTGGCTCTCTGGAAAGTATCAGTAGCTAGTATACATAATGCCAAAAATACTTTTGTTTCCAAAGGGATAGGCTCTCTGTTATTTCCCTTCGGCCTGAGGTGGAGGCAGTAGAGGTTGCATATTTCCTCCAGTGTTTCCCTGTCTACTCTATATTTGTCAATAATGTCTGTTTCATACAGTCCTTGATATGTCAAACGGTCTAAACACCCTTCTTATTCTTCTTCTTGCCCAAGATCTGGCAGCAGCAACACCATCCTCGTTAAAAGCTTGCTGCACATTCAGCATAATAACAGTAGCAGCAAACCATAACATGTTTTTTTTTCCTAAGTGTAATCATGCCTGTATTTTGATAGGTTTTACTGTACATAAAAAAACCTTTCAACAAGTGTACACAGCTTCTTTATAGCTTCCTGAATGGCTCAGCCATACTGGATCGGTTAATTAGCAAGTAGTTTGTCTCCTTATGCTTTAATATTCTGCCATTTCTTATTATTGTACAGCTCTATGAATCATGTAGAGTCACTAAATGAATACCAAATTGTACACTATCATGTTGGTGGCTCTGTGCAATCCCAACATGATTGCTACAGTTCATGTAGCTGTTAATGAATCCTGGCCATTATCTTTTTCCACATCATTGGAATGATACTTACTGTTAGTAAACTATTACTGTTTTAATAATGCTAAGTTCAAATATGTTGTTAAAAATTGATAATAGAATTTATGGAATAGTACAGGGTCTCATACTTGTGTTTTAATTTATTATTTTCAATCATCTATTAAAGATGTCTTGGGTTATTAAAGTGTAGATATCACCATTTGCTAAGGTATGGTGATCTATAATATTCATTTTTACATTGCTATTGATAAGTATATTGGAGAAGCATTTGTTTACCTTATTAGCCTTTTGCTTAGCATCAGAGATTAATATGTCTATATTATTATTATGTTTTATCTGAGTTCACAGCCAACTTTGTCTCACTTTGTATTTTGTCTTATTTCATTTTTATTTGCAAATATATTTTATATATTTTATTTAATTTAGTTTTGTCTATTGCATTGAATATTTTTTATAGTTAAAAAGATCATTTTTTTAATATTGCTTTATTAACCACAAACGCCATCAATACGGTAGTCTATTTTCTTTTATTAAGTGATGTTTCATTACTGCCTTTGACTCCGCACTGCCATCTAATATCTTTTCTAACATGTAATGTCCATACCCCTATTTTATTTGTTGGGTTGCTTGTATAGTACCAGTCAATCTTGTTCAAATCCTCCTTAATGGAGACAAAATTTATTTTACCATAATTATATTTTTTTGTAATTACATGGTGAAGCATTATACATTACCAAATCAAATGTAATTGAATTTTGATCAGACAGTCCTAAAGGCATTCTGTCATTGATATAATTGACTAGATTCATTACATTGTTGACAGCTTAGTCCAACACATTATGGTCTCTTGTTTTCCCTTCAACTAGCTGATTTAAGTCATACAATTTTATAATATTTATGAATTCCTGTGTAAAGGAAGAATGAGCAGTGAGGTCAGTCCAATTAATTTTAGGATACATAAAGTGGTAATATTTCTGGAGTCCAGGATTTTATCTAAGTGTCAAAAATGGGTGGGGCAAGGGTTGAAAAGATTACTACAAGCAGTAAACGCTAGAGATAACTATTTCTAATTCATAAGTAGCCCTAACACACTGCTATAAAATGAAGAGTTGAAGCCCCATTCCACTTGCCTTTCTGGTATACCACAAATGCTGATGATGCATTCTGGGGGAGTGGCCTACGCTAACTAGCCATGTGCTGTCCCCTGAAAATGCCTGTGATAAGGCAATTATTTTATTTAGCCAAGTGATTCAGAGAATTACTTGGCTGCATAAATTAGTTCTACCAGCTGTGTTAATGAACATGGCCAAATGTTTACATCCAGCCATTACTTTCAGTGGGTAAGATCACATTAGAGGTAAGTGCTGCCAAGTTTAGTGAAAATGTAGTTGTAGGGGTGTGTGCATATTTATATGTATGTGGCTTATGTGTAAATTTATGCAGAAGGATGAGTGATTTCAGGTGAGTGAATGTGTGTGTGTGTGTGTGTGTGTGTGTGTGTGTGTGTGTGTGTGTGTGTGTGTGTGTGTGTGTGTCTGTGTGTGTGTGTGTGTGTGTGTGTGTGTGTGTGTGTGTGTGTGTGTGTGTGTGTGTGTGTGTGTGTGTGTGTGTGTGTGTGCATGTGTGTGAGAAAGTGCATGGGGGTCATACCTCTCAACTGTCCAGGTTTTTGCAGAATGACTTGATTTATGCCTCATATTTCTGGTCTGTTTCTTATAAAATGTGTGCTTTTCCAGCAAATCTCTGAGAATTGAAGTCAACACTTAATGATATACTTTTCAAGTTTCAGTCTTCATATCCTTCAGAATATGCATGACAACCAAATTATTACTCTAGCAATTGTCTAAGTTTATAAGAGCAATATTTAAAACATGTCCCTATCTTGTGGCATTTGTTTTCCAATTATTTTAGACTTTGTCCAGATTTCTTGTACTAAGAGGTTGAGAGGGACCTCTCAACCTCAAAGTGCAAAAAAGCAAAAGAAAGCCAAAAATAATGGGGGAAAAGGCTCAAAATCAGGAACAGCTTGCAAATAGGTTCATAGGTAGATACTAGGCTATCGGCCCTAGGGTCTATACAAGCCCAGCCAAAAAGGTACTCTGACTTTTGCCACCCAAGAAAATTATTTTCCTGTGCCACTGTCAAGCAGAGCCACAGAAGTGATCCCCGGGGTGAATTTCCTATTTCCCATCCAATCATCAAGATTTTTCTTGAAGAGTGCTAATGAGGAGCTTTGTTTGATATAGATAGGTAGTGTATTCCAGAGTATGGGAAGTCTCTGGGACAGGAATCTATCCCTCCAGCACGTTCTGTTTATTGTGGTGACAAGGTTTAGGTCCCTAGAGCGTGTAGTTCGGAGGGATTGGGATTTCTTTAAGTGGAGCATGTCCAACAGCTCTGGGCTTGACATAGCATTGTATGATAGGCAGAGATCACCTCTGAGTAGGCAATATGCAACGGAGTAAAGTTGGAGTTTTTTGAGGCGGTCTGCGTAGGGCATCTGTTTGAGGCCAGTAATCCTCTTTGTGAGATATTTCTGCAGCCTTGCCAGTTGTTGTAGAAGTCTTGTGAGGTATATACCAAAAGGGGCATTGTACTCTATAATGGGTCTAATGAGTGATGAGTAGAGGGAAACAATGACCTCTTTTTTTCTGGATGAGAAACCTTTTGTGATGAGGTGTGCCATGTAGAAGGATTTCCTGACTACTGTGGTGATGTGATTATCAAAGGATAGACTACTGTCCACCTGTGTCCTAAGGTGTCTAATCACACTTTCGGTGTTAAGTATACTACCACCTATGTTGTAGTTTATGGGTACAGAGTTTTTACCAAAGGGGATGACAATGCACTTTTTGGCATTGAGCTTGAGGCCATGGCTTTGACACCAGGCATCTGTTTCAGTGAGACCCTTTTGTAGGATGTCCACATCGTTAGGAGTTTTAATTATGGCTCCTAGCTTGCAGTCATCTGCGAACTTCGTTAGCTAAAGACCTTCTGTGTTAGCCTGTACTTCAGAGAACTAGATAAAAAACAGGAGAGGACCCAGGACTGAACCCTGTTGTACTCCACTTGTCACTGGTCTCAAATCGGATTTGGAGTCTACTACTTTCACAGTCTGGGTTCTGTCAGTGAGCCAGTTGGGAACCCATCTTGTGACATAGGGATTTATACCTAGTATAGTTAGTTTATCTATAATTTCAGAGTGGGGGATGGTGTCGAAAGCCTTGGCAAGATTTAGATAGGCTGTGTGAACCACCTTACCATCGTCTACAGCTTTGGTGACTGATTCAAAGAAGTATATCAGGTTTTGGAGACATGATCTGCCTTTTACAAACCGAACTCGGTGGAGTCCAGAGTTTGGAGATTACCAGTGTCTTTGTTTATAAGTTCCATGATTATACGTTTCATGGCCTTGCAGACCAGATTTGTCAGGCTAATGGGGCGGTAGTTCCCATGGTCCATGGTGGCTCCCTCTTTGTGGAGTGGGTTAACCATCGCTGTGCGCGATTCAGTGGGCACAAAGCCTGAGGTGAGGCTATGATTGAACATGGTACTTAGGTGGGGTGCCAGTTCATTCTGTAGTTCATGTAGAACACAGCCTGGGATGTTGTCTGGTCCCATGGATGCTGTGTTCTTGGCTTTGGAGAGTGTGGTTTTTACTTGTGCAGCCGTGATTACAGGAACTTTGCATTCTTCCGGTATAGAGATGGGCCCTTTAGGGGTTGAGAGGGGAGTAAAGTTAGCACTGAACCTATCTGCCCATATGTTGGCAATATCAGTTGGGTCTGTATATTTAGTGCCATTGTGCTGTAACTCAGAGCAGATCTGAGTGTTGCCATTGAGATTCTTGACATAGCTATAGAATGCTTTGTGGTTGTCTTTAGAATCAGTGGCAATTTTGTTTTCGTAACTAGCTTTGGAGGATTTTATGAGGGATCACGGCTTCTTACTGAGGCTGACCAGAGAGCTCCTCCACTCATGGGATTTTACTCTCTTTTGCAACAGTTTCTTCCTTCTGTTGTACAGCTTGTTTATGGCAGGGGGCCACCAGATTGGCTTCGTTTTTTTGGAGGATAGCATCTTTGTTCTGTTTGGGATAGCATGATCCATGCACTCGTGTAAGTGCTTATAAAGTGCAATTCTGTGAGATTCAGTAGTTGTAACTGTATTGTCCATCTGCATGGGTGTCATGAAGTTCACCACTCCTGTCTTAGGAAGCATGAAGTTGGCTTTGGGGAAATTTTTTTACCATGGTTTCCTTAATGGGGGGTGGGGGCAAGATGTGGATATCTAGGGTGATTAGCTTATGGTCCAATTGGACCAATGAGGCGTTGACTTCAAGTGTGGAACACCAGTCACTCATGTTGGTAATGACTAGATCTAGGATATTGTTGCCCCTGGTGGGGGTGTACATAAGTTGATCAAGTGCACTGGCATTTATGAAATCCAGAAAGCGTTGAGCGAAGGAATTGGTACATGAGTATTTTTCACATTTAATGGTGGGGTAGTGGAAATCAAGTGTATGTCATTATTGAGTGACTTTAATCCTGAATGATTAGCCAGTAAGCCACAAATTTAAACATTCTACAAAAATCTAGACAGGTGACAGGTAGTGTCTGTGCCAACATGATTCATAGTCTGTCTGGAGCGCTTATTGTAGGAAACTCCTGATTTGCACTTGCAGTTATTACCAATTATTCAGAGGCGTGCAGATTATCTGATTATAAGGTAGTTCCTCATTGCAGCTAACATGTTTCTGAATCACATTTTCTGTCGTTCCAGACACATTCCCTTTTGGCTGCAGCTCTTAGCAGACATGGTCGGATTATTTCTGAATCTAAGAGGTGATATTTACCAGAAAACATGCTTGGGCTACTTTAACAAGCCACTAGTTGCAGTTTATCTGCTGGACCCAACATATCTACAACTAAAGCCTCTTTATAGTTATTTATATATATTAAATTGTAAAAAATGGAATCATTCACATGTAATAATATGTCTCCACCTCTTGACTTATTTCTAAGACATTCATATTTTCTCTAACCTGGGAAATGTAAATCCAGTGAATTCCAAGGTTTGACTACTGCTGCAAGTTTATAACCCACACAATGTAATAGATGGGTTTATATCACTTTGCCAAAGGTTCATGTCCATGAACCTTCATTTATCTACCTTCATACAGTGAATGTTCACATCAGCAAATGTTCACTTCAATGAATGACTTACCCAGGGAAAGAAACGAGTTGGACATCATAAGAAATTTGTCTTTTCCCTACTGTAGTGAGATCTCAGACTTAGTATATATAATTAGGAGTGATGTGGGGGGCTTTGGGTTTGAAATGCTATGCTTTGTGTGATGGTCAGAATGCTGGGCAACATGTTCCTTTTCCTGGATAAGTCATTCATTGAAGTGAACATTAACTGATGTGAATGTGTTCGCTGTATTAGGGTTGATGAATGATGCTTCGCCTAAATGAACCTTCGATGAACTGATATAGACCCACAATAGACAATTTAATTCATGTTGCTTCTTACCAATGCTTTGGGCATTACAGAAATTTATTTATTTGTTTATTGACATGTGTTTACCAGGAAAGTCTGATAGGGCCAAAAGTACTTATAATTTCAAAGGCATGGGGGGAGCTCCAAGTGCAAATAATTGTGAAACATTAAATTATATCAATAAGAAGCAAGTTTGCAATGTAGGTACAATAAGTTTTAGAAAGTCAAAACACATAGTGAATATATATTGATAGCAGTAGAGACAAAACTATGGCATAAATATAAATTATATATATATATATATATATATATATATATATATATATATATATGTATACTTTACAGGCTATGCTATGTAGTATATATATATATATATATATATATATATATATATATATATATATATATATATATATATATATATATAAATATCTATCTCTCTCTCTCTCTATATATATATATATATATATATATATATATCTATATATATATATATGGATCTACTTTACATGGTCGACTTTTCACAAAGTCAACTTTCATATGGCCGAGACCATATGATCGACTTTTGGAAAGCTGACCATGTAAAGTAAACACAAAAAACACAATGAACACTTACCTGAAAACTGTTAGCAGGGGGGCAAGCCCCCCTGCAACACATATGGGGGGCTCCACCCCCACAACCCCATAACTTAAATATACCAACTCCTAGATCGCACTACAGTGCAGAAGAGGGAAATTTTACCATTACTCACTATACGGAGAAAGCGGCTCCCCATGGTCAGTTTTTTAAAAGTCAATCATATGGTCTCAGCCATATGAAAGTCCATGTGAAGGGGACCCATTTATACATATATATATATATATATATATATATATATATATATATATATATATATATGGATCGACATTCATATTTCAAATTACCAAATTATTGCATTTCACTTGATTGATTCAAAAAACCCTAATGCACAAAACACTATAACTTCAAAATACTGAACATCAGATGAAGAAAAACAGAAAGGCAGACCCACCACACATCCTAGACCTAAAAAATTTTGTTTTTACATTTTTGAAGGGGGGCTGCACCCCTCTGTGTCCCCGACACCCCACACACCTGCAAATTAACTATTTAAACTCTGAGATCATACTACATTGAAGAAACCAGCAAGTAGACATATTCTGCAATACTTTTCCAATACCCAATGACAAAATAATACTTAAATAAATAAAAATAACATTAACTAAATACATAATACTAGTAATGTACCCTTCTATAAAATCATTTGCTTACTTTTTTTATATTCCAGTTCTAGTTAGTTCCACCACTGTTAAATGTATCATCCGCCATGTTTCTGAAGTACAAACTAAAAATATGCAAAGGGATAGTACACTGCTTTCACAGTTAATCAGCAATCATCAAAATGTTCGACAATGTGATATACAATCATTTACACTTTCAGGGATTTGCAAATTCAGGTTTTTCATATTGATCAAGTGAAATGCAATCATTTTGTTATTTAAAATATGAAAGCAGATCCACACACACACACACACACACACATATATATATGTACACATATATATATATATATATATATATATATATATATATATATATATACATTGAGATCAGTTACATAATCAGAATTTTGTACAAAATAAGAGAGTGTGCTGATAAAGTAGATCAGAAACATGCTAATCTTGAAAAGTCTGAGCTGAAAAGGTACAAAAAGATGTAAATACAGGTAAATATTGAGAGAAAAACGTGTTAACAGGGAAAACCACTAGATGGTAAATACTTAGCAGAGCCAAAAAATGGATAAAATTTATTTTAGTGAATGTTTAAAGGAATGGTTAGAATTTGGCATTATGGGAGGTGGAAAGTATTCCACCATTAAGCAACAGAGGAAGAGGAGGAGCAAGAGGCTCTGCCCAGATGATTTGTTGCTTTTGTTGATCATAAGGAGTTGTTTATCCTCTAATTGCAGTGATCTTTTGGGAAGGAAGGAGAGATTCAAGGGCAAGAATGAATCAAGCAGCCTTCCAAATGTTGGAATTTCTGGAAGCCAGCTTGTTAGAATTACTTGTACTATATTTGCATTTCTTTAAAAAATGGCATGTCGTCAGATATTTCTACACTTAGAAATCCAACCTCATAATACCTTAAATGATATTTATTTCCAAAGAACATAAATAACCATAATTGCAGTCCTCCTGATTTGCAAATTTGTTATTACAATGAAAAGTTGTCGTAACCAGGTAATAGATGTATAAGCGTTTATGAAGCTATAGTCATTCCACCATGAAGCTGGAATATTCTTATTAAAAGTTCCATTAACTGAGATGGCTTCCAGAAATTCCAGCATTTGTAAGATTGCTTATTTCATGTTGCATTTTTGAAGTGATTCTTTATGATTGTTTGTTCCTTTATGTATAATTATATGTTCATACTTTAGCCCACTTTGTGATAATCTACATAGCAAATTAATAATTCAAAAAAGTTGTAATCCTGGACCTGAGAAAACAGTATTTTTTTCTTTATTTATATCACATGATTTTCTTGCTAGCAGTTTTATTACAGACTCTCCTAAACTAATAGCTAATGTCTTTCATCTGTGGCGTTCAGTCCATGCCCATTATTCACCTATTGATTAGTGGCTTTGCCAGTATTAGTTAATTTAGGTTAATTTAGTATAAAATGTTGAATATCCTTGAAATCTGAGGTGCATTTTAGAATAACAGGTATCTCAAAGCTCCTAAGGCTCTTATTTTAAATTTTCCTTAATTCTTGTTATTGTGCAACTAGTAATTCTTCTGCAGAGCTATTAATTTTATATATTTTAGTAAACTAAAACAATGAGTGAGAAGGTCAAACCAGGAAAAAACAATCAGTAAAAACTAAATGAAAACTCCAGCCAAGCTGGAACTTTCAAAGAGTGACCTCTCAAACCTCTTGAATCAGAGTCACGTGGGATATATGCAAATGACCCTTATGAACACCAGGTGTTTCAGCTAACTGGTGATTCTGAATGCCCATGACTTTTTTCATCATTTTAATGGACAATTTTAGGCCAATAAAGCCAAACCCCACTAACAAGGCCGAAATATGCATATCTACAACTAGTGGGGTTTGGCTTTATTGGCCTAAAATTGTCCATTAAAATGATGAAACAAGTCATGGGCATTCAGAATCACAAATTAGCTGAAACACCTGGTGTTCATAAGGGTCATTTGCATATATCCCACATGCCTCTGATTCAAGAGGTTTGAGAGGTCACTCATTGGAAGTTCCAGCTTGGCTGGAGTTTTCATATATTTTTAGTAGCTGATGATAATATTGATATATCTGGCTAAAATATTGATGGTTGCCTGTCAACTAATTGATCAATCTCATAGATTTTACACCTCTTCACTAATTTATTAGAATTGAAGCTCTTCATTTTAGTGGTATTCATGGCAACAATATTTTCGTAAATAATTGGGTTTAAAGATTGCATGTCTCAGCTGAAAGGTTAATATCAGTGCCAATCATCACTGAGATTTCAGCTTCACAAACATGTGTACCATTCTCATCTCTATGTAGACCTTCATCACTGGGAATATTATTTGTAATACTTTTAGTTTTCTCTTTCATTCTTTCTTCTTCTTCTTCTTCTTCTTCTTCTTTTGATAACTGTTTCTGTTTATGGTTTCCACTTTTTCAAACTGTTTTACTTCTTCTTTCAGTTTTTTTGCATACTTCCCGCCACTGTGGTGTTCCTTTGGTTATTACTCCATAAGGTGGTCAACCTTCTTTTTAAAGATGTTTCACTTTTGCCTACAGTAATCCTAGCCAGATCTAATATAGGACCCTCTTTCCAGTGCACAACACACTCTAAAATTTGTTCATTGGGCCTTGCTATTACTACAAGAGCAATGTATAAAATCATCATTATTTTACTTTTTATATACAAGATAGCACCTCCAAAACAAGACAATTTACACATTGTGTAATAGCATTCAAGTCATTATTATTTCTATATACACTACAAGTAATGCATTCAGTTAGAAAATTGTACATAAGGAGCAAGTACATAAGTGTTAAGAGTATCCATAGCTATTTTTTAGAAAAGATGTGAGATGTTTAAAAAGTAAAAAAAAATCATTAAGAATATAGTTAGATATGAAAAACAGTTTACAACCTGATTCTTAAATAAATGTATAGAAAGCAGTTATCACGTGTAGTCACCTAACAGTTTTACTTTCAGTATTTGTCAAAATGCATTGTGTGGCTAAATAAAATTCTAAAATTAGGAGTAAAAATATAACCAAACTATATAAATCCAAAATAAAACAAGAATTCTAACAGAAGCAAATTATTACATTGGTAGAGATTTATAAACTACCATGGATAATGCTGCGATGTTAACTAAAAATGAAAGAAAGGATGTAAGCCCTTGATCCACATGTATGCATCTTTAAATACCCAAGTACAAGACAAGGCCTGTTGCCTGAATCAACTGCACTTTAAAAATAAAGCATGCAGTATATACCAATGCCTTTTGAAGGTTGTCTTTTAATAAAACTAAATTTCTCATATCCTCAATGAGGAAATTACTCCTAGTTAAACACTCGAAAAAATGAAACATATACCAAAACACCAACGTCGCTGAACAAAATAACAGCCAGACTGTGATGATTGAATTTGTTTAATCAATTCTGGTACCTCGGCCTTCGCCTTCTCATGGAATAAATCTGATACACAATACAGTCACTTATAAATCATCCCAAAACATTTGCATGAATAATTTGTTTCAATAAAACAATTAAATATTTTACTTCTTAAAGCCACAAATGCTTTCCCTAAAACTTTTTTAAACAACATGCGTTATTAAGCATATCCCAAATAAACCATTTCTTAAATAGAATGTTTCATAAATAAAATAAAAAATAAAATACTGTTGTTATACAAAATTTATAATTTTATAATTTTTTAATTTTATGATTTTGTAACTTTATATTTCTAAATTCATCCCATTTGGAAAAAGAGTATTATAATTTATAATAAATCTAGATTCCATTTCAAATAACCTGTTATGAAAACCTGAATTGTTGCCACCCACATCATTTGGTTGAGGAAATTACTTCTAAGATCTACGATATTTGTTTTCTAAACCAAATATTAACACTGATGCAAATTGTGCAATGGAAGATACTTTTAACTGGTCTGACAGCCAAATAATTAATTCCACACTGTACTGGAATAAACATATTTGAGTGTACAGCATATCCAGGTAAACCCATTGAACTGTTGGAATTATGTACGATGTATATTGTTGCAGCAAAGTTGCACAAAGAATTACACATCAGTTTTAATGCAGTCCTATCCTTATCAAGAGAATCCAAAAAGTGATAATAATATGCAATAAAAAAGCCCAAGCAGCCGATGCAGCAATGTTAAAACAGTTTTAACTAGCCTAGCCAAGAGTTGATAAATTTACTGCAAGCTGAACTGTAGTAAACAAATGCTTAAGACGTATTATATCTAAAATAAAATCTAAAATTATAAGTATTGTAGTTAAATACAAAATGCAATGTTAGTAATGACTTTAATCAACCCGTTGTAAGACCGATCATAAATGCAACAGTGAGTGTAACACAGAGATTTAACATGAGCAATGGTCAAAATAACTATATGAATTTCGTCAATTCCCCCTTCCCATATCAGTGGAGAAGGGGGCAAGGGAAGACCGCTCTGCCAGCCAAGGACGGCAAAAGCGGAAGCTCTCATTAGAGAGGGATCCGAATCAAACCCTCAAAAAGATGTGGAATCAGACAAAAATTGTTTAGTCTGGAATATTTCAAATAGAAACCTAGATGTTGATGAATTAAATGTTTTAAATAAGGGTTTGAATTTCATTCCCACTAAATGTAATAGACTTACAGATGTTTTAACTGATCTTAAGATATTTACAAGGAATGTTATGTTGAAATATCAGTTCAGAAATACTGAAAATGAATGCAACTATCCTTTTAAAAAAACAAGTGAATATACACTGAATAATCTCCCTTTAGTTGAAGCATTTTATAATCTAGTTGAAGATGATCTATATAATATGTATAATGAAGGCAAATTACACCATACACATAAGAAAAATAGATATAACCTAAATTTAAATCAGAGAAAGGCACTAGAGAGATTACAACATGATGATACATTAGTCTTCAGGCCTGCAGATAAAGATGGACCCCTAGTGATTATGAATAAAGAGAACTATCATGAGGCTATGCTCACTATGCTTAAAGATATCACATATTATAGCATTATTAATAAAGAGAGAGTTGATACCATTAAACACACTTTCTTTAAAACGGTAGCTGATTTTGTAGATAGTCATATTATAACTAGTGAATTAGCAAAATTTCTTAAAGTAGAGTATCCTATGATTCCCATCATTCAAGGTATACCAAAGATTCACAAGGATGGTACAAATCCCCCCTGAGACTCATTGTCAATGGAAGGGGATGAGTCACTGAGCCTTTCTCTTTGATTGTGGAAAAGCAACTCCGACCAATATTAGATAAGAATAAAATTATTCTTAAAGATACGAAACAATTTTTATCTGATTTATATGCCTTTACTAGTAAATCTGAGATGAAAGCAGATATGATCTTTGTGAAACCTGATGTACAGTCATTGTTTACGATAATTCCAAATGACATAGGCATAGTATTCATCAAGAAGTATCTCACTAAATATAGTGAATATAATGAACAAAAGATAGATCTTATTTGTCTATTTTTAGAGACTATACTTGAAAACAATGTCTTCATCTTTGATAAGACTATATATATTCAGTGAGATGGCGTGGCTATGGGCACTTCATGTGCCAATAGCTATGCCAACATGTTTTTAGCTTTATGGGAGGAGGAAGAGCTGTTTCCCAATGTATGGTATAAGAAACAAGTCCCCTTTTATTGCCATTTTGTCAACAATATTTTTTTCATCTGGGATGGTAACATGGATGAATTGAAAAAGTGTATAATACAAATGAATAATATGACCACATACCTTAAATTTACATCCAGTTTTTCATCTAAGAAAATAGAATTCTTGGATGTATATGTAGAGATAGTGATGGATACTCATATTAATACTGGTGTTTATAGGAAGAAATGTCATAGAAATACACTTCTTCACAGACGTAGCATGCATCCTCACTACGTATTTAGTAACGTTATTAAAAGACAAGGTATGAGGATTTCACGTCTTAATGCAACAGAAAATGGTTATAACAAGAGATTAATGCCTTTAAGGAAATGTTATCTAAATGTAGTTACAACTACTCAGAGATAGAAAATGGTTTGCAGAGTATAGATCTTCTTAGAGAAAATAGAGCTGCACCATACTACTCTGAATGTACTGATATTGATAACATGCAAAATAGTAGAATTTTAGGACTGACGATACCCATGTTTTACACTACAGATGATAAGGACATAATAGATGTTATTAACCATCATTGGCGTATTCTAACTACAGATATGGAGATTAGGAATATAGTTGGGGATAGGCCCAGGTTTCAATATAAAAACAGACCCAATCTCAAAAGACTGCTTTGTTATTCCTCTGAGGAGCATAACATTACTAACCATACAGGGACTAATCCCTGTGGAAAATGTAATATTTGCTCATACATTAATATAGGTGACAGCTTTATACATCCAGATACAGGTCAACATTTTCAATTCAGACTGTCTGTTGATTGCAGCACTCTTCATGTGGTCTGTCTTGCTATTTGTCAAGTATGCTCCTCTCTCTATGTTGGTAAAACCAATAGGGTTTTCCATATTAGAATGAGAGAACATCTATATGCTATTAGGGTCAGTTACGTCAACAGCGCTTTGGCAAAACACACATTGGCTAATGGCCATGAGCATACTTTTCGCTTCATGGTCATAGACATAGTAGCACCAAGAACAAGGGAAGGTAACATAAGGAATGGCACAGAGAAAAAGGAAATAAACTGGATATTGAGAATGAGGGCAGACAAAGGTAGAGGCCTCAATGAGAGGGCCTCACTCAAACCTATTTTGAGATCTAGAGGTATAATTACTAGATAACAGATTTGCTACTGTATTGTTATATTTTATTCCTCTATATAAACTTTCACTATTATAATTTTTATCAGGGTACATTTCTCTTTTGTACTTATATTTCTGCCATCAAGTGATTTTTAATATCAGCAGCAGAAATCTAGTAATGTTGTATATTATATGTATAGTATGAATTCTTGCTATAGAATGCTTCTATATATTTATTTACAGTTATTATTATATTAAATTATCTTAGAACATTTATTTACACATTTATGTATCTGTTGTTGTTAATATAAGTAGATACATACTAGTGATCAAATGATTTTAACATAATTTTATAGTAATTTAGATAGTTGTATACAGTATGTCATATATTTTTAATTGTTAATTGAATAATTGCATTTGTATCATGTGATGAATATATAAGGAAGTGCTTTTGCAGTTAGAAATTTTTATGGTCTGATAAAGCGATTTGTGAAAGCGCTCACCTTTGTGCACTATATTAATTGACTGTTTTACTTGAAAGACTGGATTATTCAACACTTGGTGGTTGCCTCTTCCTACACCTGATTTTTGAATTTATTATTTACATTGTTCTAGTTAGTGGAGAGGCATTTACTCCTGTGGGTGTGTATTCTTTTATTCTTATTAAATTTAAATATAAGTAGAGCTATATATTAAACAATACCATCAAAACTATCATAAGACCATATTAATTTTCTAAAAGAGCAATTTTACTGATGCCAAGATCATATACAAATCTGCTGGTCTCCTTGTAGCACAATATTCCAAAAAGACCCACAAAATGCAATGTCCTCAAGTTTGACCTCCATACAAGTCCATCATTAAAAAAACAGTAGTAATAAGCTTGCAAGTTAAAATAGACACGGTTTTTGTAACTGACTTAACCAGAAGAGCTACACTCCATACTTTTCTGTTGTCCAGCCTCTGTATGATGTCAGCATTACTAACCAGCTTCCTTACAACCACCACCCATAAAACAAAGCAAACCATTAAAAGGATTACATGCTTTGCTACTAGTTCACTTTCCTACTTTCACTGTTTTGAAGGTCGAAATAAACATTTCTGATGAGAATATCTTAACTATCTTAAGGTCTACTAAAATAACAAAGGCTCACATGCTATTATACTCCAATAAATGGCAGCCATTGTATAAAGCGGAAGTTGATATATGTGCTTTAGATCGACTTGCTTTATTGTTACCTCTATAGTACAGGCCAGTTCACTGACCATTAGACAAGGAAGTTCAGGATATGGTATCCCCATGGGAAGATAATGCAATAAGCTTCCTCTTAGCATGCACAGTGGTCATCACATCTCACCTAGTCAGCATCAACTATTGTGACTTTGGGCTTAATTGGCATGTATAAATATTCCCAAGCTTCCCTTTCCTTTTCTAGATTAGGTATGTATCTTCTGTTAAACATTCAGCCCATTATGTAATAGTACTTCTCATTCCCACATATTCTAATTCATTATACTAGTCAATTTCCTGTATTCACTCACATACTATTTCCTTATACTCACCACCTCCATACTTACCATAATCAGACATTCCTCTGAAGTACCTGCCCCATTCTCCTGCCCCCCCCCTGCATTTTGTCATTATTCCTACAAACTTGTCTTCCACTCATTTCTCCCATTGCTGTTATATCTATAAAATTCATAGGATATTGCATTAATTGAACCCAGGTTCTTCTGACTTTATAACTCATCTTTTCTAGCATCGATCTACACATTATTTATTCTTGTTCTCATTTACTCTAATTTATATCCTACATTTCTGCTCTACTCTCAGTATGTATACTTTGGATACTTTCATTTTGCTTTCATTTATTAACTAAAACACTAGGTTTACTGAATAAAACACTTAGTTTAATGCACATTTATTTGCTATTCGTTGAATATAGCAATGTCGTTTTTCAAAAACAAATATAGTTCATAGCATTAATTCCATAGACAGGTGCAATGAATATATTTCAGTCCTGCCCTTGACGCACTCTGAAAGTTAGCCCAAAATTAGCCCCAAAATTACACAGACACATTGAGTGACATCACTATGCGTAGATGTAAAACTTATTAAAAGATAAAGTTCTATTAATATTGAACCTGTATTCCAATTTGTCTGTTACCTATATAGTAATTTGTCTGATATATAACAAAGATTTACTGACTGCTTGCATTGGCATGCTGCAAATTTTAACATGTGGATAATCTAAACCTTTATATACTGAACCTGTGCAGAAAAACTTTTTTTTCATATGTTGCATTATATAAAACAGCACCGCCTCATGTAAAGAGTAATTGTCTCACAACTTCTTCATCACATTCATGAAACATGGTTTGATACAAGGAAATGTTGCTAGGAGTTTCCTTAATCCTGTCAAAGAATCTAAATAATTGTATTATTGCCAGGGATGTATTGTACAATTCTTTGTATGTCAATGTCTATTTATTAACGATGACAGCACCAGCAGTGCCACAAAGTCACTAGAGACAATTGTGTCTTGCTGGGAAATCCTATCTAATATTTTGATACTGCCAAATGCCCCAAATATTTTGATACAAATATCTTTAAATGCAGTGTTTTTGAAATCCACCTTAATCTTCTAATATAGAGAGCATAGAAGTGAACATAGTGATTCAAATAAAACCAGCATTGCTGGGAACCTACAGCAGCTCTGAATAAGTATGAATTGTTTACAGTGAAATATAAGAAGGGCACATATTTGTATGACTCCTTGTAAAAATCTACTCCAAATACACTGCAACCTTTTCTTGCAGCATCCTGTCCCAGTATTTTGTTATCTGTGAGAGGAAATTATGCACTTCAGAGAGGATGTCTTCATAGATGAGAGACATAATCCTTTTTGAGGGTTCACTTCATGCAACAAAATCTATGGTGTCAATAGAAGATTACATTCTTGCACAGGTTTATTAACAGTCTCTAGTTTTATACCCCAATTTACATGAAAAGCAAAAAATACAGTGAAAATTTTGAAAATGATCATTCAATAGACATGATGACATCACTAACACAACCATTAAACCAAATATTTATTTTCTAATTCATTATTCAGACCAGCAGTTTGTAATGTAATAAACATAAAATATATATTGTCTTACAACTGTAATAAACACTTACCAAGCAACATAGTTGTTGGATAAGCATACAATAAAATAAACTTTAAAAACAGAAGCATCAGAATTATGATGTCAAAAAATACTGTGCTACTGAACTAGCGCTAGAGATATTTCTAGTATCTTTAATATGTCCCAGGTTCTGTCAGTTTACTTATCCTTAAAAATTTCCAGTCATTTAGCCATTGATTTTTTCCAAAGATTTGCTTAAGCAGTATTTGGTTGTACTGCGTGAAGATGGAGGTGTTTACTCTTCGGAGTAATTTAAATTCCCTACTGTATTAAACCTCATCTGTAATGACTAACTTAAATTATGGATTTTACATACACATACACTTTTTAAACTGCAGTGTTCAAGAAAAGGAACTACTTTTATTTCACACCTAGCCTACTGATATCGCCCTGTAACAAGTGAATTCATAACTATAGTGACTTACATGGCTATCTGTTAGAAGGTGTGGCCCATACCACTGGCTTGTTTCTGAGCTATCATCTTTGTTTGAAATTCAAAGCATCTTTTATTGCCTGATATCTGAGAAGATACTGTATTTCCAGATCTTGCAACATTATTTATTTTCTATCCTTCACTTGATATGAGTTGTGAAAAGGAAATCTACTCTGGCCATGGAATTCAAACTTATTTTTTTTTAAGAATCTTCTTAGCAGTAATTAAAGGGATAGTAATACATTAAAAGATGCTTTTTATATAGCCGCAATATATTTCTTCATTCATAATACATAATATTTACAGGCAGTATTCAGCCAGCAATGTAACCTCAAGGTTAAAAGCATTAAATCAGCTACTTCAATTCAGATGGCCTCAATTTAAACAGTAAAAAATATGTCTTCTGTAAGCTTACTCTGTAATTCTAAACTACTGCCCTAGGCCATTTCTACAACTCTGAGTTGTGAAGAAATTAAAGGGATCCTCTTACACAAGCTGTGCATGCAGAAAAAGAAAACTAAAGCAAAGGGCTCTGGCTGACTATATTTGTAGACATCTGCAAGCTAGGAACAGTCATTGAATCCCTAAATAACTCAATCATGCAGGAAGATTTGTCTCAAATAAAAAAAATGATGCCAGAATCATGGGCTGAAAATAAATTCCAAAAAAGCTTTATGGTATCTTTTCAGAAGTCATTTACCCTTGGAACTACTACAGTGACAATACAGCCCTAGAAGTTGAACCAGTCGTTTGGGTTTTTGTAACTTATGTGAACAGTGGTCTAACTTTTGAATAATGTGTCAAGTTACTGTAAGAAGGTCTTTCTATACTGCACAGATTACAAACAAAGAAATTGTGTCTAGATCTAGCATTGTCACTGCCCCCCTTTACACAGCCCTCATTAGGCCAACCATTGCGTATAATGCCCCTTTTGGCATGTATCTGTTCAGACAAATGCAACATCTGGAATGCCCACAGAGGTGACTTACTACCTTACCAGAAAAGTACAAAGCCTAAACAGCACTCTATCACTTGATGCACTGTCCTACAGACAGTGAAGAGGTGGCCTGTCTCTGGCATAAAAAGGCACCCTCTGACTGAATACTTACGGATTTATTGCACATCAACAAGTCAAATGGCATCAGAAATACTTGGTCTATGGATCTAAACCTCTTTTGTAACATTAAAAGAACCCTTTGGAGGGACAGGTATATCTCACAGAGGATACTACTGCTCTGGAACAGACTTCCCAGCCATATAAAACAAAGTTCATCCCTGCCCATATTCAAGCTTAACTTAAGTCTATGGATAGGAAATAGACTATTTACCTCATGACTGCCCACTGTACCACTAATGGACAGAGGCAGCTCTTAAATGCTTTACTCCATGCATGGGTCCCCTCAAATTATGGTATGATCCCAGTTATTCTTATGGGGGGGGTAATATATAATTATCAACCACCTGTTGGGTAAGGCCAACACCTAACCAAATGGGATGTGTTAATTTAAGCACAAAAAGGGAAATTGGCTAGGCTTAAAATGGCCCACATGGGCAACTAGCCTAGTACTTACCTATGAACCTATAATAAACAGCAAAATGAAATGACAAATGGTCAGGTTTAACTTAACATTAAATATATGCATATGATCATTTATATTTTAGGAACTAAATATTGTTACATTTTGCTGCTTAAGCAAATCAGTGCTGATTAAGTCATGCCCCAGGATTCAATAAACTCTGTGTAGTTTTTGCACAGATCCTACACAGAGTGTTTTCACATATGCAATATTGCTCATCGTGCCATGCATATTAATGATGCCAGGCACGTGTAAGCAAGGTTTTGCAGCTCATGCCAGTGTTGCTTGCCACAAAACTTGTAAAATGAATGCGGATCATAGCTCCCAACCTTTAATGCAAGAAATCTGGGAAAATGGTAAAATAATTTGGGGACAAATCCCCAAAAATAGGGACAGATTTACCACATTGTTCTTATAAATATATAAAGTAGCTAGAATACTAGGATTTGTGTCATCATGCATTTTCAGAGGGATATGAAGTACGAAACTGAAATGTATGTCATTATGTATTAACTTCAGTCTTCAGTGATTTTCCAGAAAACCACACATTTTACAAAGAATAGCCCCAAAATATGATGCAAACATCTGGTCATTTTGCCAAATTCTGGAAAGTCGGGAGGTTTGATGCAGATAGCCTTTCCATGTAAGGCTGCTGGCCATGAAAGTGGATTGTAGCACAGCACGGCAATTGCCTTTCCCTTACTTGAGTTTTCTTTATTAAAATTTGTTTGGGGAACTGCCATATATTGTTTTTTTCTTCCATTTCAACCATGCTTCCATTTTTTTTTTTTTTTTTTTTAAGGCTAGTGTTTGCCTGATGCACTGCTTAGCACAAACATGCTTAGCTGTGCTCATCTGGTTTGAGTGAAGTACAGCATTGCACTAATTGGAGGAGACAACCACAAATATAAACCGGATGCATTAAATTAATAATATTGGCCATTGCACAAACATGGTAAGTGGCATTGTACTGTGATTAACAGCAAGAAATTTACAATGAATACTAAGATAAGGAATATCATGTCACAAATCCTGTGACAGCAGACATTAAGTGAAGGTGTGGAGTGCAGATGGTCCAGAGTTCTAGTAAGGGTGTGCAAATTTTGTTCTACTGTTGTGAGATTGTAGATTATAGCAATGAAGTGAAACATACATACACAACTGTTTATTCAACCTTCTTGTGGCAATAGCTGTAAGTGTAGAACCATAGACATAGTCCATTTGGCTAGCACATTTACACAAGTGCATGTATACCAAATAATCTTGAAATTGCAGTGCTTGCCACTGTTGCACATCGCCTAGCATCATGAAACATAGTGCATGCCAATGCACACCCTAGCTTGTCATGTTTGAGCAATGGAAGGAGATGCGCAACATTTTCAAATGTTGCAAAACCAAAATGTCCACATTCTCAGTAAGTGAGAGACATGCAATTGGCAGGAAAACAGCAGGATACAAAATGCATTTGGTGTGAAATGCTCATTCTACATTGAGCTTGAGCTATGGTAGACATGTCTTGTGCTGCTGGTGATGGAGTCGCTTCAAAGTACAGAGGTGGGGTATTCAGGAGTCCAAAGTCTTTATTGGACTCCTAGTTAAGGAACATGGACACTGATTGCTGTAGCAGGATTATTCAGGCTCAAAATACAAGTCTGAAGCCTGGAATAGTATTGCCAGAGCTTTGACCAGTGGTATAGATATACCCCAGACTGGTGAACAATGCAGACATCATTTTGTTGACCTCTGGAGGAGGAAGCAGGATAACCCCGACCAATGGATCAGGGAATTTAGAAGGGGGTACACCCCACAGATGTGTAAGTATCAATTACAGTGAGTAATTGTAAGAGTTAAAAGTTATAGTAAAGATTTGTATTCGTAATGGTATTCTGTTCTGTTCTGTTTTTTTCCACAGCTACCACACAGCAGTCTTCAAATGTGAGGTCCCATGCTGAGTGTTTGTTAAGGATGTGAGAAGCATGTGGTATGTATGCATCAGGACAGTACTGTCACTCATCCAGTCAGGATAAAACAGATGAAAAGTTGTAGGTTCAGTTCAAGTAGCTTTATTATATATAAATGCATCAGGATTAAGGTTTGGTAACTCTAACTTAAATAAGCTTGCAAACAGATTGACTACTACAGTCGTACATGTTAACACTCTGGCTGTTCTCTGAAAATGACACTGCTGCCTGTTCGTGTTCACTCTATATATGCATGTGCCTATACATGAAAATGCTACTTAAATTTACAAGGTGTGCTCTGTTCTATATCCTCCCCCTTTGAGAAATAGGTTGCGCATTAAATGACAACATTCACTGACATGCACTTATACAGAAATGATTCTTTGATATGCAATTATAAAAAACTACTTCTTTGACATGCAATCATACAAAATTAAACACAAATGAAATAAGCATGTCCAGGTTGCTGTGTTTTACATTAGGTCTAGAAATATGACCTGACTGTGTGACATAAAAATCAGAACTGGATCTAGCAACAGGGACTGTCTTTAAGGACTGTTCAATTTTTGAGACATCTGGGACATCATCAGGAATGGGAATGGGTACTGAGACACGTTCTTCAATATGAACATTGTCTGGGTTGCTCTGAGATCTAGAGTCTGTATCACAGGTACGATGCTGTGATATCATTTCAGACCCTGGAAGAAAATGCCTGCGATTTCTCCTGTATTCCATACCCTCAGATTCCATGAAGTAGGATCTCGGCTCGGAACATATACATTTCACTTGACCAATACGATCAAAGCCTTTCACCATTTGAATCCTCACTGTTTCTCCTTCTTTCAACGGATGAAGAAATATGCTCATTCTATCATAGCTGGACTTCTGAAAGCAAAGCTTCTTAAAAAGTTGGGCTTTTATTGCTTTGTTGTTTTTTAGCATTAGGCACCAGCGAGGTTCTTCTGGTTTGCCTAGATAGAAGTCTCTGAACAGGCAAACCAAGTAGGTTATCACGGGGTATATTTCTGAGATTAAGTAAATTCAAGAAGACATCAGTACTGTCACACTTTGCTCTTTCAAGTAATTGCTTTGTACTGTGTACTGCACATTCAGCCAGGTCTTTAGACTGTGGGTATTCTGGACTGCTAGTAACATGGATACAGTCCCACTCTTTTGCAAATCTCTGAAACAATTGACTGGTAAACTGGGTACCATTGTCAAAAATAACTTTGTGTAGACTACCATAGACTGAGAAATGATGTTTCCACTTAGTAGTAACAGTAGCGGATGTTAGGTTAGGTAGCAAATCGATCTCAAACCAGTTTGAACAAGAGTCTACCAACACTAAGTAATGCTGGTTGTTCCACTCAAATATGTCAGTGGCTACTGTTGACCAAGGTAGTTCAGAAATCTGGCTTAGCTGAAGTGGCTCTTTTTGCAAATGCAGTTTAGTACTATTGCATACTGAACAAGGTGAAAGCACTCTATCAATGTCTTTCGACAGAGAAGGCCAAAATACTAGTCCTCTCGCCCTTTTTTGGTAGATTTGGAACTTATGGGGCAACAATGCAAAATCTGAATGTATTCGTGTTGTAAGTAAGTAGGAACAATAACTTTTGGACCTTTGGAAATGATCCCATCTTCTGTCAGCATCTCATCTCTGTAAGGAAAATAAGGTTGCACTTCTAGCTGTGCACAAGATTGCTTTGATGGCCATCCAACATTGATGAAGTAGTTGAGCTTCTGCAAAACTGGATCAGTCTTTGTATGATTTCTCAACTCATCAAGACTCGGGGTAAAAATATTACACACCTCCATGACATTAAAGTCAAAATTCTCTGCATGAAGCTGTTCTGTGGTATTTCTGGGTGTTCTGGATAGGGTATTAGCCAGATAAAGAACTTTGTCATTTGTATAGACCATTTTGAAGTTATACTTTTGTAATCTGAGAATCATTCTTTGTAGTCTGGAGCTGTATGCATACGCTTCTTTTAAATAGTGACTAGAGGCTGATGATCAGTCTTGATCTGGATAACTCGGCCACAGATATAATCATGGAACTTCAAACATGCAAACACAATTGCCAAAAGCTCCTTCTCAATCTGAGCATACTGCATTTCAGTTTGGGTAAGAGTTCCAGACACATAAGCAACTGGTCTGCCTTCTTGAAGAATAACTGCACCAAGACCAAACTTAGAAGCATCACAGGAAACAACTACTGATTTGTGGACATCATAGTATCTCAATGTAGGTGGATTGGCAATTTGCTGTTTGAGGTTATCAAATACACTCTGGTGCTGTTCCAACCATGACCGGGTAACATCTTTGCTTGTCAGCTCTCTTAAGGGCAATGATAACTCACTAAAGTCAGGGATAAACTTGACCAAGTAATTAACCATAACAAAGAAACACTATAAGGCTTGGATATTATCTGGAGCCGGCATCTCAAGAATGGCTGTTCGTTTGGATGGTTCTGGTTGCAAGCGTGTACTGGTAAACAAATGACCTACATAAGTGACTTCTGATAGCCTAAATTTACATTTCAGAGGATTGAGCTTTAAGTTCACTTCATGCGCTCTGTCCGGAACTTTCCTGAGGTTTCTGTCATGTTCTGCTTCACTATTGTCTCCAACCAATAAATCTTCCACTATTATACCACACGGATAAGCAAAAAAATTTGATCCATTGCACGCTGAAAGACTTCACTGGTAGAGTTTATTTCAAAAGGCATCCTGAGGAATCTATATCTACCAAATGGTGTGCTAAATGCAGTCAGTAATGAAGATTTGTGAAAAAAGCATTATTTGCCAAAATTAACTCTTTGCATTCAAGATAGAAAACACAGTGGCACTTGGCATGAGGCTGGCTACCACTTTGAATGTATGCATAGGATGGTGAGGTCTCTTTAATGGTTTTTTCAAGTCTCTTGGGTCAGTGCATATTCTGATTTCATCTGCGCCTTTTTTATGAGCAGCTACCATGGAAGACTCCCACTCATTTGGTTCTGTGACTGGACAAATCACACCTTGCTGCACCATTTTGTCTAACTGGACCTTGACTTTGTCGTTCAAAGCTACTGGAACTCTTCACACTGGTCTGACCACTGGACTGACCTCTGGGTCTACTTTCATGGAATACACAACTAGAAGTTTGCCTAAATTGTCATCGAAAGCATCAGGATACTTTGAGAAAATTGCATCAGTGAAACAGGAACTGGGACATGTACTTATATGATGGACTTCTTTGGTAAAAGAAAGCAGTTTCTTTCTCACACTGTCTCTGAGACCTAACAATGACTGCACAGGTCTGTTGACTATATAGAATTGCAAGCTGTAACTGTTCCCAGCAGAATAGCATGAAAGCATTACTGAGCCTACTGTGTGAATTTCTTCTCCTCCATAAGCAACAAGCATCACACAATTAGCCAAATTAAATTGCTCACCAGCTCTCACTCTAGCAAATGTTTCTGCTGACATAACATTGCACTTTGAACCAGTGTCTACTTAGAGCTCCGTGAGTGTACCATTGATCAGAACAGTACAAAACATTTGGTTCTTTGTCCACAAATCTACTGTATTAAAAAAAACACAAATTAATGCCAGCACCTTTCTTTCTTTATTCAACAACAGTGATCTCTTTTTTTTCACCTTTCTTTCTTTATTCAGCAACAGTGATCTGGCACTTCGGCAGTTCGCCTTCAAGGATCACAGTATAACAAATTCAGCTGACTTTTATATTATACAAACAGCCTCTTAACAAGATACAGTGATTCAATTAAATTATTTTAAATAACAGTTAATGTATACAAACACATATAATTTTTAGAAACTTGATAAATATTTATAAACTATTGTACAAATACACAAATATTTTTTTACATACTATCCATATATAACTTATAAATATAAATAACAAGCATTTAACCATTTAATTTCCTACTTCTTGATTTAAGCCATGAGGTAACAAAGTTTGAAATTTGTATATCATTCTAGTTTCCAACTCAAGTAATTTACTAATATAGTCACCCCCTCTAGGTAGAAAGGTTTTTGCAAGTACAGAAAAATGAATCCACTATCCAAACCCTCATGCTTTTCATGAAAATAATTTGCTATAGGACTTAATTCATTATGATTCCTTACATCTCTAAGATGTTCAAGGACCCAAATTCTAACCATACATTTGGTTTGCCCTATATACCATCTTATATTGGGGCAAGTGCGTTCCAGAATATATACCACCCCTGGTGACCTGCAGTTGAAATAGTATCTAGAGTTAAACAATTTCCCATTGATCATAGAACCTGATACATTTCTCACTCTCTATTACATATACTGCAATGGCCACAAGGGAATGTTCCTAAAGGTAAATCAGTATTGGGACCCACAACAAAATTATAATTCAATAATTCCTTTAAGTTTTTCCCTTTACTAAATGAAAATGTGATATGTCTGGGGAATAGATGACCTATATTTTCATCCTCAGAAATAATATGCCAAAACCTCCTTATAATAATTACTAAAGTATCAGAAAAAGGAGAAAACTTTATAACATAATACGACTTTTTACTCACCTCAGTACCACTTGAAGAGCTTATACCCCTAAATTCATTATTGTGGTTACTAACTGGCATTCTTTGTGCTTTTAACATAACACCTCCAAGCGCAGCTTGTTTACATCGCAATCATTTTCCCTCATTATACCCTCTCTCTTTTAATCTCCTCTCCACATTATTCAATTCAACCACTTTTTGTTTTTCCTTACTAGTATGATCAAAAATTGTCTTGAATTCACCTTAGGATAACGAGTTCAACAAGTGCTCAGGGTGCACGCTTGTTGCATGCAAAAACATATTAACTGAGGTTTGTTGTTATAATGAGGGAAAATGATTGAGATGTAAACAAGTTGTGCTTGGGGGTGTTATGTTAAAAGCACAAAAATGACAGTTAGTAACCACAATAATGAATTTAGGGGTATAAGCTCTTCTGGTGGTACTGAGGTGAGTAAAAAATGTTAATATGTTACAAAGTTTTCTCCTTTTTCTGATACTTTAGTAAATATTATAAGGAGATTTGGGCATATTATTTCTGAGGATGAAAATATAGGTCATCTATTCCCCAGACATGTCACATTTTCATTTAGTAAAGGGAAAAACTTTAAGGAATTATTGAATTATAATTTTGTTGTGGGGCCCAATACTGATTTACCTTTAGGAACATTCCCTTGTGGCCATTGCAGTATATGTAATAGAGTGAGAAATGTATCAGTTCTATGATTAAGAGGAAATTGTTTAACTCCAGATACTATTTTAACTGCAGGTCACCAGGGGTAGTATATATTCTGGGATGCACTTGTCCCAATATAAGATGGTATATAGGGTAAACCAAATGTATGGTTAGAATTTGGGTCCTTGAACATCTTAGAGATGTAAGGAATCATAAGGAATTAAGTCCTATAGCAAATTATTTTCATGTAAAGCATGAGGGTTTGGGTAGTGGATTAATTTTTTGTGTACTTGCAAAAAACTTTCTACCTAGAGAGGGTGACTATATTAGTAAATTACTATAGGTTCATAGGTTCATACTAGGCTATCTGCCCGAGGGCATTTACAAGCCTAGCCCTGGTTTTTGTGGCTTACGCCTTTTAGTATGGGGGGAACTACCCATTATTTTTTTGCTGTGCCTCTGTTTGGTGAGTGACACTGTAATCCTGGGGGTGGGCGATATCCCATCCATTGGTCACAATTTTCAAGATTTTGAGGTCAGCGGAGTGCTCTGCCTCACATATGCCGAGTTTTATTCCACAGCATAGGAGTCTTTGGGTGATGAATCTATCCCTCCCCAGCGTCCCTTCCTGCGGTGTGTTGCCCACGCGTCCTCCCTTGCCTTGTGGCTGGTTTCGTGTACTCAATCATTTGACAGACTACTGTGAGACCCAACTTGAGTTGGAAACTAGAATAATATACAAATTTCAAACTTTGTTACCTCATGGCTTAAGTCAAGAAGTAGGAAATTAAATGGTTAAATGCTTGTGCTATGTATATTTATAAGTTATATATGGATAGTCTGTGAAAAAATATTTGTGCATTTGTACAATAGTTTATAAATATTTATCAGGTTTGTAAAGAGTGTATGTGTTTGTATACATTAACTATTTAAAATAATTTAATTGAATCATTGGATCTTTTTAAGAGGCTTTGTATAATATAAAAGTCAGCTGAATTTGTTATACTGTGATCCTTGAAGGCAAACTGCCGAGGTGCCAGATCACTGTTGCTGAATAAAGAAAGAAAGGTGCAAAAGAAAAAAAAAGATCACTGTTACTGAATGAAGAAAGAAAGGTGCTGGTGTTAATTTGTGTTTTTTTGGAATGGACTTTGTTGTGTGTTTTTGATCAAATCTACTGTATTAACCTTTTCACCAACCACTCTTAATAACTGAATGAGGCTTGCTAGATTTACAAAACTTTTGAAAAGTGGTTCCATTTTCTGCACTTGTGGTATTGCTGACCAAATGCTAAGCACTTCTCTCTTTTAGACTCATGATAGGCACCATAATTATGACAGTTAGCAATAAGACTTGACTTGGGTTTTTGCTGACTTACCCTTATACTATACTGAGCATGTCCATTTTGCTGAGCAAGTTTTAGAACTTGTTGGAAAGTTGTGGGCCCTCCCTGAAAAACCTGCAGCGGCTGCAGCTGCCAAGTGCTTAGGACTGCTTCTGCTTGCCACATGCTGCTTGTGGTCTACATGTGCTCTAGAGGCTGCACAAACCATGCTATTATCACATGCAAGCATACTTGTGTGCCTTTCTGTGATCTCATGGATTTGACAAATGTCTATAGCTTTGCTCAACATTAGATCACTGTCACAAAGCAAAATCTTTTCTCACTGCAGCATTGTTAACATCACATACAAGTCTGTCCTTTATTAACTCATCTTCCAGATCACCAAATCTACATGTTTTGGCCTTATTTCTCAAGTCAGTGATATATGCTGCAAAAGTTTCTCCTGGCTTTTGGTCTCTTGCATAAAATAGGTGCCTCTCTTATGTAACATTCATCTGGGGGGTTGCACATTTCTCTAAATTTATGTTTCTAGCATTCAGGGTCCTGTCTTGATTCAGATGGCAACATAATATGGCAGCCCCCCCCCAGCATATACTGCTGGTGCATACACAAATGAATGCTCTCTTTCAATGGCATCTGACCCTGCTAAGTTAAGCAAAATGAATGCCCTCGTACTTTCATCTTTGTCAGAAAAAGCTGCTTGTATGAAAATATCATATTCCTGCTCAAATACTCTCCAATTCGCTGCAATATTATGATAAAACACAAGTGGATTGTGTCTGCAAAATACCTCTGCCATATCAACATGCAGTAGTGAAGGTGCTTGAAGTCATGTACTAACATGCACACAGACAGATATATATATATATATATATATATATATATATATATATATATATATGCTAAAACTTTATGCCTAAATTTGTAACTATGCCCAATAGCACAACAGACTCTTTGAAATATCTGCACTTTGCTAAGTAAGTCTCCATAGCACAAGAATACTTTAAAATAACTCTGCTTTGTGAAAATGCCCTTTATCAGTGTAAGAAATGCTTTAAAATCATTATAATTTGTGAATAAATTGTATACAGCACAAGAAGCTCAGAGTAAGAAACACATCAAAATGAATGCACTTTGCAAATTAACTGTATACAGCACACACAACTTTTCAAAATGTCTGTATTTTGCAAAATAATGCTGTACAGAGTAAGAAACTCTTTAAAACGGTGGCAATCTGCAAATAAATGTAACAGCACAAGAAACTTTTCAAAATGGCTGTACTTTGGCTGCACTTTGTGAAATAACTGTACTTGCACACTGTAAACTCTTTGAAATGACTGCACCATAGTAAAGCATACACTCTGCAACACGTTGCACACTCTGAGATACTTTGAACAACTCTAGTTATACTTTAAATGGCTTTGGTCAATGTGAAATAATAGCTCATGCCCAAAATACAGTCATTTACTAAATAACATGCAGTTGTCTTGGTTTTCTAGTTTATTCTGCCCTTTTTGTTGTACTTGTTATGTCTATTTGACTTCTTTTCATGCAAATTATACTTCTCTTGTGCTTGTTTTACTTTAAACATGTTCATTATGAAAACCGGAGATAATTCTGAACCCCATATATGTATTTCTGATAATTTTATCAAATATTGTGCTTTCAAACACTTTAATTAATAATGCATTTTGTGCCTTTCATTTGATTAATATTACATTTTGTGTTACTTGTTTGATTAATAATGCATTTTGTGCTTTATGGATGCTCAGTATCGTTTTCTTTGCAAAATAAATAATCTGTGCAAGTTTTGGTTACCTGAAGTTTGGTTCTGGCCTTTTTTAATTGTTTGAGCACTGTATCACCCAGACTGTTCAATATACCTTCACCTTTGGCTCTGCACCTCATGGCTTGAAGAAGTTCCACTTTCAGTTCTGATTCTGATACCATGTCCCTCATCTGGTCAGGATAAAACAGAGAAACAGTTGTGGGTTCCGTTCAGCTTTATTATATACAAACACATCAGGATTAAGCCTTGGTAACTCTAACTTAAATAAACTTATAAACAGACTGACTACTGCACTCATACATGTTAACACTCTGGCTGTTCACTCAAAATGGCACTGCTGCCTGCATGTATTCATTATTTACATGCATGTTTCTACACTTCGAAATGCTTCTTAAAGTTACAGCACATGCTCTGTTCTACCAGTACTGTTTTAAATAATAATTTAATAATAATAATAATAGTTTTAATAGCAATTTAGCAGCAGTAAAAGTTAAGGATGGCTTAGTTGGTATTTAATACAGTTGTATCAAACTGAGCATGCATATCTCAACTATAAAAGAAAGTATGTATGCCTTAATCTGTTGCTCAAAGCAACAGTGCCATATTCCCAAATAACAGTGATTAAGCAACCTAAACTGTAAAAGGAAAGTATGCATGCAGTAGTCTGTAGGACAAAATAAAAGTACGGTATTAGAGAGTAGTCAGTGATTTTTGGGTAAGAAAATACACACTTCCCAAATATAAAATACTGTTAGGTTTTCATCATTATTGCAATGTAACTTCAGACCTCTATACCAGTGGCACAAATGGCCTACCTTAAACTGTAATCAGTTTAATTGGAACACACATATGTGCAATATATGCACACATCAGGGATTGCTGGCTGCAATCTGTACTATAGTGTGCCTCTGTTAGGAACTGAGTAGTCTTAGAAGTAAGAACGGAATTTAATTAGGAGTTTGCAGTGTTAAAAGTAAAGGTAACAGAATAGAGTCAAATAATTGTATCAATGTTTTTTATGTCATATATGAAGTTACTAATGTTCTCCCTTTTTTCTCACCCTAGCCTTTATATTCTCTTTTTATTTATTTATTTTTTTTTTGGGGGGGGGTTGTTTTTATTGTTTTTTTCCCCACAGCACAGTGGGATAGGCCTGTCCCATGGGATCCATTGGTCACAGCCTGGGCAAGACTATTCCATGCCTCTGACTTTTAATATGAGCCACAATAGTCCCTCTGCAAAAGCTTGGGTCCATTTTCATTCACTAGGAGTCCAAGAAACACTTTGGACTCCTGGACACTGCATATTTAAACAGAATCTCAAAACATTTCCATGAATGCCTGCCATGCCTACCACAGATCAAGACCAATGTTAATGATGTTTTCCTGCTACTTGCAGGTATCTCACTTACTGAGAGTTTGCACTTTTTGGTTTTGCAACATTTGAAAGTGTTGTGCATTGCTTACCGTTGCTCAAACATGGTGCTTGAAGCTACACACTGCCAGGCAACATGTTTGTGTGATGATAAAAGTCTTAAATTAATGCATCTAGTTTATGTTTGTGACTGTCTGGGTCCTGTCTGCTATTTGAGTGGGCCATTTGACCAGGTTGTGCACTGTCGCACTGCGCACAAACCAGAAGAGAGTAGCCAAACATGTTTGTGCTAAGCTGAGCATCACAAAGCAGTCCCTCACAAAAACATTTTAAAAAATGAGAAAGAGTTGAAATGAGGAAAATCAATCTATCTATGACATACAGTAGAAAATGTTGATACACATAAGATATATCTACAAAGGTTTGTATCCCAACTCTCACTCCAATGCACCTTCAGAAAACAGGATAGGTGCCTTATCCATCTTTACCATACAAACAGCATTGCAGCAAAGAAATGAAGTAAATCTTCACACAACCAGGTACGACTGAATGTACACTATCAGGCATAAATTATTATTTGTAAAGTTATTATATTTAATATATTTAGATGTAGTGCACTTAGTTACCACACAACCTTTAACAATTTTTCCTTGCAAATATAAAACTCTGTCTTACCTTTCTGTGTTTCTTGATCATTCATCAGTTATCTGACCAGTACTCATAGACATGCAGTGTGTAAGCCAGTCTATATCATTTACCTTAAAATGTGTGAGGATATTAACTGGAAATATTATGATATAATTTTCCAACAAATGAATGGCAGATTGGATGGCACAAACAAGCACAGACTGCTCTTTTTTGGAGGGTGAGAGCAAAGGTGAGTCCCTGTTGTGCTACATGAAAGGGTACGCTGTTCTTTCAAGGGGGTAAACCTAGGCTGAGTTACTGTTATGGCACAAACAAGGATATGTTGCTCATGTTACTATCATTATTTTGCATCCTGTCTGTTTGATTTTATGAAGGTTGTGAAGTCAGAAACAGCAATGTGTCTCATTATTTTCTAACTTCTCTCTGTTATGATTTCCCATTAAAAATGTATGGTGCTAAACTGAGAGCATGCAGTGATCATCAGTACTTTGGAGAGCTATGAATGTGTGAATCTTTGATGCCTGTGATATTCTTCCTGCTAAAGGACACACACAGGTCAAATAACTCTCTGCTGTCACATGTTACATTAATTTCTGTACAAATCTCCCACCTTTTACTTGCTTACTGTACCAACTGATGAAATACAAGGACATGCCATAATATTATTATACAATACAGTACATGTTCAAGACTTACCTTGTAAATACAGCAGTTGCCACAATGTTAGTTCATGGCTGACTGTGATGCAAGCAGTACATAACCAATACATGGAGAAGTAAAGGCTCTGGCTCTCAGATGAGGTTGGCAGAGGTCACAGAGTTCCTTTATTGTGTCCCTGTTCATCCTGTAGCACTCTACAATGTCCATGTTGTGTATGCTGTAATAAGTTAAATGTGGCCTGAAAACTCTTCTCCATCTTGGCCTAGGCTTATTGTTAGCAGCAGTGGCAGAAGCAGCTGCAGCAGCATTGTCTGCAGACTTTAACACATACAAATTGAGTTAACAGCAGCATATCCTAATGTTCTGTCTGTGTAGACTTTCTGAATCTGTACTCCACTACTTTTGAAATCAACAGGAAAAAACAGCACAGAGTCTACATGGTTGCTTTATGACTTGTTGAATAGCTCCACCAGATTGGTTGATCAGCACATAGTTCAGCAGCTTATGCTGTAATTAGCATCTCTGAAACACAGGCTAAGACAGATGCAGTCCCTTAATAATCTACTCCATTATAAAAAAGGCAAATGTGTAGCTAGCCAAACTGATAGTGTGGACAATTGCTACATGTTTGCAGGACTTCACAAAAAACAATTTTCTTCCAAAAATATCTTTACAGAGGAGTATTGAACTCCATCAGGTATGCTCATGCTCCCATTTTGTTACCTACATAATGCATATGCTGGGATATATTAATGAATAATGTAAACCAAAGGTTTTTACACTGTTATCTGTATGCATTAGCTAGAAGTGTATGATGGCATGGCCATGTTTATCACAGTATTTCAGAGGTGCACATGATTGAAAAAATATGAAAATAGAATGCTATGTGATAAATTTGTGGTGATAAATATGTGGATGGCACAGTGGTGCAGCGGTACTGTTGTTGCTTCACAGCAAGAGGTTCTCTGGTTCGATTCTTGGCTGGGCTGCCTTCTGTGTAGACTTTCCCAGTGAACAAATGTTAAATAAAAAAACTAAATCAAATACTTCAGGGACATGTCCTTTGAAAGCGCTTTAAAGATGTTTTATTAGTAAAATGGTTAATTTGCCGATTCTTTTGTGGTTGGGGGAAGCAAAAAATAGTTACTCATGTCACAAACTAGAATGGACTGTTCTTTTGGTGGGAGGACAGCTGAGTTACTACTATGGCACATGCAAGGATATATTGGTCTTGCTACTGTCCTTGTTTTGCATCCTGCCTATTGTTAGTATTTCACATCTGTAGACTATTTTATGTTTTTCCAGTGGATACTACTACTGCCTACCTTTACTGTTTTATTGGGAAACAGTTACTTTGCATTTATGTGATACTTATGTGTATTATCATTCTGTTGTCTTTTAGGAAACAGACAATGTCAATGAGGAGACTTCCATTCAGTGAATTGGAAAACAATATGATTGTTGATGCTATCCATCAACATTGGGAATTTCTGCTAAGAAGGGATCACCTCAATATGCAACAAGGACTACAAGTATGGCAGCACATTGCTGACAACTTCAATTATGTGGATCACCACAGCTGGACATATGAACAGGTGCACCACAGGGCCATTGACATAATGATTACCATTGAATGTTGCCAAGCATCTGCTTTTGCCAGACACCAAAGGGTAACTAAAGGACAGCCTGCAATGGAACAACTTCTTACTCTCAAAGAAGAGTTCCTGGTTAATATCCTCCAACATGAAAGCTCACAGCAGAGTGGACCACATCATGTCCTTGATGTGGGCACCATTTCTTCTCAGTCACAAGAGGTCCTTCCAGGTATGGTTTGTCATATGACCAGTTGAATACTGTTTTATAATAAAACAATTGAAATAAAAGTTACTTCTGTGTAACATGTCTTTTTGGGCGGGACTGAAGATCGCTACAGTTATAAGCTTAGTTTGGAGTTTTCAGCCAGACTCTTATTGAATGTACAGTTAATGTAGATATACAGTAGTACATGTAATACCCCCTGTCTTACTGTTAAATGTGATGACTTTGCCCTTACTTCTTGCTTAACTTATTTAAGGACCATCAGAAATCCAGCAAAATATGCCTTCTGCAGATGGTAAGCCAAATAAATTTGTGCCAGTACTGCAGATCAATTTAAAAATATCATAAAGTGTCATTTTAGGCCTGTTGTGTGTATTGTTGTGCTGTCTGTAATAGTGGCAGGACTGTTAGTTATTTAGCATATATTGCACCATAGTAGTGCAGTTTTTAATATATGTCTGTGTTTCTTAATTTTTAGAAAAGGTGATCATGACAGTGGGAGTGTAGGCCCTGTGCCAACTGATGTCAGTGTCTCATTAAATACTGATGATGGTGGCAACAAAATTGAGGCACAGTGGGGGGGTGCAGAGGTTGAATCTGGCACTGAGATTGACATCCATCCATCCTTTCATTTTCCCTGGACACAGCCAGTAGTATACGTCTACCAAGTCCAATGAACACATACATATTGGACAGGTGGAGGGTGATGACATTAATCAGGAAAATGTGGCTACTGTGGCTTCAGTGCCTGTTGACTCTGACCATAGCAAAAGTGTGAGTGAGATGTCATGCAGGAGGGTTGATAGGGATGCTTAGAGGTGCTGTGCTGTCCCTTGTCCACCTGCTACATGTATCTCTTCCCTTGTTACTCAATGTATTTTTAGGGCCATCATGGAGGCACGGGTGCATTCAGAAAGGCACTCCATACAAATGCTCAGGGTTGTAGATGTGACACAGGCTGACAGGCATGAATGCCTCCATTGTGTTGCTGATTCACTGGATTGAATGAATGACATGTTTGAATGAGCAGTGTCTGTGATGGGACATCTACTTGGAGGGGAACAGCCTCCTTGTGGGAGTAGGTCAGCTACAACATCTGCTGATAGCCAACATGGCCATGCCTGATCATGCTCCTGTAGTGGCAGTACTTCCAATGGTCCATCAGTGAGTATGCTGTCCACTACCAGATGTGGCAGGCCATGGGGACATCGTCTTTGGGCATTCCTGTGAAGGGAGAACATCCATCAGACATCAGTCACATTCAGGTAGGAGCACTGCATCTCACCTTGGGCATGGAGGTGCCAGTGCAACTCCTGACAGAGCCAGTTCTCATGGTCAAGGGTGGCAATGATGAGCTTCCAACTCTAGAATGCATGGCTCACACCTGTCCAACATACCAGGACATAGAGCTAGCACTGAGCCTGGCTGTGTTCATGCAGACTCTCACACAGCATTTTCACATGGAGTACTCCTACAGACACACACAGAAGTTACATGATTCAGTCTGCCTGCTTCTCTTTCTTACTCACAAACACTCACTGACCTTTTGTTTCAGGATAGGCCTCATGCCCCCCACACACACACACACAACACCCTGTGCAAGTGATGGTAACTGTGCCATATCCCTGTTTTATTTCTTTTAGATTCAGGGATACAAAAGCATTGTTTCTGATGCACAGAGTGCATAGCTGCATTACTGCTTAGGATATCTGCATTTGTGTTGTTGAACTTATAATTGTATTTGTTACTTATATTTGCTTTGCCAAGTTATACAGTAGATAGTATCAGCATCTCAATACTTTCTAGTGTAATCTCTTATAAGGGTTGTGAAGTCAAGAACTGCAGTGTGTCTCATTAGTTACTAACTTTTCTCTTTAATGATTTTCCAGTACATACGATGAGATTGCTAATTTGTCTACCACTCTCTATAGGAAGCCATGTAGGAAGAATGATATACTGATATGGGATAGTATGCATCCCTCACATGTGTTCAAGAATATTATGAAAACTCAAGGGATGAGGGTATCCCAACTTAATAGTACACTAGATGGTTTCACTACTGACTTGGAAATGATAGCACAAGATTTTGAGTGTAGAGGTTATAGTAAAAAAGAGACAAGAAGGATGAGAGAAGGTGCAATGTCACAGAGGTCTACAACAGCACACCCTTATTTTTCGGATGTCCCCCATGTGGAACAGCATGGTGAGAAAATGAGTCCTCAGAGTCTTCCATTAGTGCTACCTTATACCAGTGATTTTAGGAAAATTAGACAGACAATAGATGCTAATTGGAATATTCTGACCATGGATGACAGGATTAAGAATATCGTGGGCATAAAACCACATTATACCTATAAAAACAAAAAAATCTCTTAAGTGACATCTTTGCTACAGAGACTATGAGCCCACTGAGGTTGCCT
This sequence comes from Protopterus annectens, assembly GCF_019279795.1. Lineage (NCBI taxonomy): Eukaryota > Metazoa > Chordata > Ceratodontiformes > Protopteridae > Protopterus > Protopterus annectens. The sequence goes on along the minus strand of NC_056725.1, from coordinate 247,355,039 downwards.
TGGATGTGCCTTCAAGATTGAATGGCACTCATCCATGTAGATCCTGTAGGCATTGTTCCTCAATTGATGCTTCAAATGAATTTATACATCCTATCTCAAAGCAGAGATTTGTATTTAAGGTGTCAGCTAGTTGTAAGACTCTAAATATTATCTATTTAGCTATGTGTGTGGCATGTGATAGTTTTTATGTTGGTAAGTCCAACAGAATGCTCTATGAGCAGATTCATGAGCATAAATATGCCATGAGATGAGCTGATTTAAACAATGCTCTTGCTAAACATGTATATGAGTCAGATCCATCACATTTTTTATATTTAAAGTTATTGAGACAGTTAATAAGGGTCCCAGAGTTGGTGATTTGGTGAATTTTACAGAGGAAAGGGAACTACACTGAATTTGTAAGTTTCTCTTTGATAGGAAGCCTGGTATAAATAACAGGGTTTCTTTAGGACCAGTTGTTAGATCTAGGGATTTGCATAGATAATTTATAATGGTTGTGGATTGGTTAATGTGCATTTTAAATTTCTGAGTAAAAGCCTGAATATTTCAGTCTGAAGAAGAACTGTGAGTTTGAAAGTGCTTACTGTGTTTTTTTGCTGCAGATAAAAGTGAAGCTGTTTTAAGCCGTGGTTGTGGAACTTTTTGTTCTCTACTGTTTGCTATTTTGGAATCATTGGAAAGTTCCAGCTTCATCTTGGTGAGAGGTCACTTTTTACTTGGATATCTGCATTTGTGTTGTCGAACCTATAATTGTATTTGTTACTTATATTTGCTTTGCCAAGTTATACAGTAGATAGTATCAGCATCTCAGTACTTTCTAGTGTATTCTCTTATAAGGGTTGTGAAGTCAGGAACTGCAATGTGTCTCATTCGTTTCTAACTTTTCTCTTTAATGATTTTCCAGTACATACATATGGTGCACATCATAAGTCACACCATCACATTCAGATCTCAGGATTGTATGACAGCTCTGCAGTCAAATGTCATCATAATAGTAATACAGTATAATGCTCTTTTTTGCATGAACCTCATCAGACACACGCAGCAGCCACAGGGCTTTCTCATCAAGATAACACAGACCCTTCTAACCATGCCATGATGTATGTGGATAGATTAAAAGACATTTCACTGTAATCTCTCTGGTATTGGATGAGGTGTTGTCTGCCTGGGCTCCAGGCTAATGTCTGATTATGTCTGGTGGGATGACTGCATATGCACTAATCTGATACAGCCCATGGCATCAGCATTGTCTGTTGATCATATGGTAATAACAGTATCCCACATGGTGGTATAAAAAGCTCTCTGCAATGTCAAGTAACAGCTTACACACACACACACACACACACACACACACACACACACACACACACACACACACACACACACACACAGTTGACTGCAGTAAGAATAGAACCCCCATCTAAGTACACAAACTACAGAACACGGTACTTTAAGCAAGCACCATGGCAAAAGTCTTACTTTTACATAGCTGCAGGTCAACTTATAGTGGATGACATCAGCAGTGCATGTTAGAAAGAAGATGTTGGGAGACCTGCCTGAAATGGATGTGTGGGCAGGTGCAGGTATCAAAATACTAGCAAGCTATGCAATTAGAAAAGTAACTGTAGGATAGCACATCCACTCTGCTGTGTAGAGAAACACACACTAAGTTGACTGCAATGAGAATAAAACCCCTACTTATCTAAGTGCAAAGATTACAGAACACAGTAGGCAGGTGCAAGTATCAAAATACTGTCAGTTTATGAGATCGGGGTGGTAACTGCAGGATTAGCACTTGCTCTTCGGAATAGACACACACACACACACACACACACACACACACACACACACACACACACACACACACACACACACACACACACACATGCACACACAGTTGACTGCATTGAGAACAAACCCCCTACCTAAGTATGCAGACTACAGAACTCAGTATTTTACACAAGCATCTTGGCACAAATCTGACTTTTACATAGATGCAGGTGAACTTATAGTAGATGACATCAGCAGACCATGTGGGGGACAACCGGTTAGGAGGCCTGCATAGGCACATATATTCATAGGTTCATATGAGGCAGTAGCCTAACAGCACTAGGGTGTGTAGAAGCCTAGCTGTATAAAAACACAAGTACCCTTATTGAACCAGTTCAATGTTTGAGTTTAGCAGAAGAAGGTTGTCAGCACCACTGACTAGCCCTGTCCACAAGGGAGCATACAACATTATACATTTCACTTTGTAGTGTGATTGATATATGTGTGTGTACAAAAAACTGAGATCCCAGGATTGTACTCTTTAGTGGGGTGGCCAACACATGTATGTATTGTGAATATATGCCATATACTTAGACTAGGCCTTAAATTTGCAATGTTTCCACGTGCACTTTTATGTCATACAAAGGGAATGGAAAATAAACACCAATAAGAAAGCATCATATATACAGTTCCATAGCACAGTGAGCAGCAGATTTGCATGATGGTTAACAAAGTGCACACGCATTGCACCTGTTTGTGTGTAGGTAAGCAGTGCACAAACACATGCCTCATTGCTAATGTCTGAAAAGCAGAATGCATCAGTGGCAAGCAGTTGCAGGTATAGACCTTAGTGTTTGTGTTTTTTACAAAAGTTAAAGTCATGCCAGACCAGATAACAAGAAAATATTTACAGGACTCTAGTACACAGTATACCTGCAGTCATACATTGGATGATAACTGTGATAATACATAGATTACTCCATAAGTAAAATTAATACTGTATTGGATATGTTGCATTCAAATGCAGGGCCATTTGTATGACAGTCTTACACTTACACCTGTTGCCTCAAGAATGTTCACTGTTGTAAACTGCAATGTCACAGCAATAAAACAAATGTTGCACACTCTGTACTAGAATGCAGTACCATCTGTACTCCAGGCCAGTATTTCGCGATGGCCAAGGACATTCATTGAATATATACGGTTTCTATTCTGGACTGTTTGCTTTCTAGGTGGTCTACTGCACTTGTCACAAACCAGATAAATATAGCCAATTTCCTGTTTACACCATCTGGACTATGTAGCACATCATGCAAAAAGTGAAATTAAAAACAGGAAAAATACGAAAGAAAACACTTAGTAATGGGCACGTATAAGTAAAATAAGTGTTTGCTGTAACATGCTAAGGCACTTTCTATACAAGGCCACCACTATTTACTTGATTACTGTACCAAGTTAAGAAATACGGGTCTATATTATATTATCACATGCTTAGAAAAGTGAACGATAAATAATCAACCCCATGTAAGTGAAAGCTTACAACGTCGAAACCTCAGAACAGTGATTTTTTTCCAAGGGAAAAAAATCGCTGTTCCGAAATAAAAAAAAAAAACTTTAAAATATCACATACATCCCCCAACATGGGGGCTGTCCCCCCACACCCCACTACTTAAATATACCAACTCCGAGATCACACTATAGTACCAAAAATGGCAAAGTAATGAAAGCAGCCAAGCAAATTCTTTCCCAGGGAAAGAATTCTCTGAAAATCCACTTTGTTATTTTGTCTTTTCACTCTTGTCAGTTTGATCAAGATGCATTCGACAAACTGCATCTGCGATCTGGTAATAGGAATCCAGAAATTCACGGATATGGCACAATATTATTAAAGAATACATTCTTGGCTCAAGGCTTACCTTTCAAACGCAGCAGTTGACATAATTTTATTTCACAGCTAAAATTTCCTTGTCTCTACTCCAATGGTATTAAAGTATTCAGGAAAAAATAAAATGGAGGCTAAACGGATGCTTTATATCTTGTTGAATAGCTCCACCGTACTGAAAATCACCTGTTTATGCTGTAATTAGCACCTATAAAAAGCTTCTCCTGCTTTACTGAATATATCAACTCTGCTGGTGCTCATTAGTGAGCAATGCGCACCTATGCACCGCTGTGTGTACTGATGCTTAAATAAGATAAACACAAGTAATCTTGTTATCACTTTTCTCCATTCCTGTCATATCATGCAAACATGCAGCTCAAAAATGAAGGAAAGGTTCAGAGCCTGTACTGGAACCCAGGACCTTCTGTATTCTAGTCCTACATATACACGTGCTGCCGTAGGAATAGCTATATGCTAAGCACTGAGAAACCTGCCATTCATTCCAACATTTCTGTAGTTGTACTGAGTGCCGCTTCGGGCAAACAATGACAAAAGTTAAAAAAGAAATTTTGACTTAAAGTGGACAGGACAATACATTTTAACAATTTATTTTATTTTATTTTACATTTGTTGACCGGGCTAGTCTAACTGGATGCATGTCTATTTTCAGCAGAGGCCCGTGGAGATAAGCTCTACTTGAAAAAATTAACAAAAGATAAACATAAAATGGTTAACATATAAATGCATGTACAGAAATTATTTGCAGATTATTACATAACATTTAAATTGTCGAATACAAAAATGATTACAGAACATTAGATAAATTTGCTAGAAACTCTATTCTCAAGGAATTTTTTTTTTTTTTTGTGGATAGAGTAAGGAACAGATATGGATTAGTCCATGAAAGTAAAAGTAATGGTTGAGAAATACTGGGTCAGCAGTGATGATGATAGCAATGCCATTTTTGATTAGTCTGGATTTTTACAGGGGCATAACCAGTGTGTTTTAAGGTAAAGTTTCAATTTTTTTTAAATAGTGATAAAGAGGACAGTGATGTCAGTTCATTTGGAAGTTGGTTCCAGTATTTTCCAACAGCATTAGAGAACAGAGTCACCAGAGATATTTTTGGATATATTTGTGGATACTAGTAATTTCTTGGATGAGCGTAAGGTATTAAGGTTTTTATATGGGATAAAAAGGTTTGATAGTATTGGAGTTTTAGTTGGTTGGAAGAGGGTTTTATGGGCAATGGTGAGTTGGTTATAATGGAGTTGATTTTATAGCTCAAGCCAGCCTAGCTGTTTCAGATAATGACAGTGGTGGGTCCTGAAAGAGGAGGCTGTGGCAAATATAGCTATGTTATTATAAGAGTTTGACAGCTTGTTGATGTTGTTTTTAGTCAGAATTGTGTATATGGATGAAGCATAGAGGAGTGTGGAGATTAAATGGGTGTGGGCAATAGAAGTTCTGGCTTGTGGAGTAAGGAATGGCTTTATCCTATAAAGGAAATCCAGTTTTCTGTTTACAGTTTTTATAGTGTTGTTAATGCGATTTTCATAGGTAAGGTTGTTATCTATTGTAATACCTAGACGTTTAGTGGTTAGGTCTGGAGATATAATGGTACTGTTATTGGATAGGACTGAGAAGTTAATTGGGCTGGACTTGCAGGTGGGTGTGAAGAGCAATAGTTTTGTCTTTTTGGGGTTCAAGAGGAGGCATCATTGTAAAAAACAGTTTTCTACTATAGTAAACATTTTCTGGGTTAAGAACTGTAGTTTAGATGAAGATTTAGCTGAGCAGATGATTGGAGAATCATCTGCATATTGAATACAGGTAGCTTGAGTAATTGTTAGGTGAAGGTCATTTATACAGATTGAGAATAGGAAGGGACCAGGAATTGAGCCCCGAGGGACTCCTAGTTTAACGGGGAGATGTGAAGATAGGTTATTGTCCCAAAGCATAGCTTGTTGTCTGTTGTTAAGGTACGACTGGGACCATTGAATAACCAGTGAATCTAGGGAAAGAGATATTAGTACATTTATAAGTAAATGGTGGCTGACCACATCAAAAGCTTTGGAAAGGTCAATAAAGAGTGCTGAGGAGAGGATGTTGTTATTTTTGTTATGACTGATACTATTAGAGAAGGATAGAACAGCAGTGGTAGTACTATGAAATGGTCTAAAGCCATGTTGGCAATTTGCAAGTAGACTGTTTTGCAGTAAGTGGTCTAATAGTTGTTTATGGATACATCTTTCCATTATTTTAGCCAAAGGAGAAATTAATGCTATTGGGCGGTAGTTGGAGTATTTGTTAGAATTGTCACCTTTGTGTAGGGGGATGATGTGTGAGATTTTCCAGATGGCAGGAATATTTCCTTCTTTTAAGGTTCTATTTATCAGGATTGATATTGGATAGGCTATAGCTTTGGCAGATTTTTGGAGATATTCTGCTGGTAGTTTATCGGCTAATGGGGTTGATGGTTTAAGTTTTTGTAGAAGATTACAGCTAAGGTGAGTTGGGACTGGTTGCCAGTGGAATATAGGGAGTGAATTTGTTACAGAATTTGGTGACTAGAATCCTGAGTTGTTATTTGATTGGCCAGTGATTGGACGGCCTCTGTGAAGAAGGTATTAAAGGTGTTTGCTGTTTGGGATTTTTGGGGTTGGCTCCTGTAGGGGGTGGTGTAGTGGAGTGACGAGGGTGAAGAAGTTTGTTAATACTGGCCCAAAACTTTTGTGGATTCCTTTGGTTTGTTTGCTGAAGGTGACAGTAAAAGTTTTTTTTGTCCAAGAGAATGGCTTTTTTTGTATCATTTCTCATTTGTTTAAATTTAAGTTGGTCTGCGGGTTGCTTAGTAGAGCTCCATAAAGCCAAGAATTTGTTTCTAAGTAGGATTTTCTGTCTGGATTCCTTAGTGAGCCATGGGGCTGGCTTAGACTTAGTTCTGATAGTACGCTTAGGTGCATGATAGTCTAGGATTGTTAAGAATTTTGAATTAAAGTAATTCACTGATTCGTCAAGAGGGAGGTGTTTTATGGGTGTCCGATCGCATGCTCTAAGTCCACTTTAGAAATAGTCAGGATTAAAGTTTTTATTGCTTCTAATTGTTCTAAGTGTGGTTGGGTTAGGAGTAGTTGTCTTATGCCTAATGATAAAAATGAGTAAGTGGTCACTTACATCTGCAGGAAGGGTTCCAGCCTTATACATTTGTTGGTGATTGTTTATGAGTATCCAATCTAATATACTCTCTTTATTACTGGGTTTGTTAATTCTGGTTGGGAAGTTGATCATTTGTGAAAATCTGTGTAAGTTAATATGTGAAGTTGGCTGATTATGTGTGCAGGTTTTCCAATCAATATTAAAGTCACCTAGAATTATAGTCTCTTGAGGGAAAGATGAAGATAATACAGCAAGGGTGTCTTCAAGGATACAAGTATTATTACCAGGAGATAGGTAGATGCAGATTATTATTATTGATTTACTAATGTTGAGTTGAAGTTTGGTAGCAAGAATTTCTACATTGTTATGAAGAGGTAGATGGAAGTCTAGTGTGGAGATGTGTAACCCTTTTTTAAAGAGTATAGCAACTTCCCCTCCCTTTTTGATTTTGCGGTCTGCTTTTAGGATATTGTAACCAGGTGGTAAGATTTCATTATCAGTAGTTAAAGGTTTTAACCATGTTTCTGACAAACATAGTATGTCAAAAGAGTGGACATCCAGGAGAGCATGGAGGTAGGCAGCTTTATTATTTAAGCTACATATATTAAGGTGAGCTATAGAAAGTGAATTAGGAAGTCTAGGTGGGATAAGATTTGAGTGATTAGGGCTTTGGAGTTCAATATTATCAGAGTGTTTTGGGCCAGAGTTGGGATGGATGTCACCATCGGTAAGTAGTTGAGGTTTTGGACAAGGGTAATGGAGTACATTAAGTTGGTTGAAAGGTTTTCTAGGTTTTAGGTGAACATATTTAATATGGGTTAATCTGTGATACTTTGGAAGTATGTAGGTAGGTAGAGATGTAATATTTATGGGTTCCGGCGTGTAGCTCGCAAGACATTTCCCTGTGAGCTACATCGCTGAAACCAAATGGCTGCATCAGCACTTTTTCGTAGTGCAATATGGCTGAAAAGCATAGCCGCTGCAGCTGTAATCTGTGAATAGAAATATTATAAATAGTGGCGATCCTTACAGACAGCTGTCCGGCTGTATTCCAGCAGAGACAGCCGTACTGGATGTGTAACACATTCCTTATTCTCTTTCAAGGAATGCATTTATTTAATTATTTATTTATTTTCTTGTCGGACTGACTGATTAGTAGGCGAGTGCTGCCATCTAGTGGGAGAAGACTATGATAGCAGCAGAGATACCTCAATGAGAAAAACAAGTGGGACAGAGAAAAAAGAATAATGGGCAAAGTGGGAGAAATTAGGGCCTTAGTTAAGGATTAAAATATAAGGAGCAAAGTAGTAGAGTAAGGCTGCTGGTAGTCCTGGCTGGAGTAAGCTTAGCTATCATATACCATGATCTGGGGTAAAAACTAGTTAAAATTACAGGAGGTAATGAACAGATAGTACATACTTTGCAATGCTTATCTTGTTTCCTTAAGTAATACAACACAGTAGGTGGCTTAGGTTCTTCCCTGTGCTGAGGATGGAGTGTTTGTGAAGATTAACTTTAATTATTTGTATTATTCTAGTTCGTAGGTAGCCAGCTGGTGAGGATTGCAGTATACAGCTGACAAGGTGGAAAAAAAGCTGAGTAAGATAGAGAGAGAGAAAAATATTATGGGATAAGTACTATAATTATACTGGTATTAACTTATGCATTATTAAAAACATCCAGTTTGCAAGGACAAACAGTGCAGAATTCAACAAACAGTGATAGAACAAGCAGTAAAAAAGCAGACTATATACAACAAACAGTCGGCAGTTAAAAATGATGCACATAAAATCAGGTTTTAAGAACCTAATGTGTTCAGCTAACAAAGCCTTAACAATAAAGTGGATGAAACAGAACTTGTGAAATGTGTACTGCTTAATTGCACTTTTATATTTCACAGACCTACATATACACCTCTGTAAGTGTAACCTGGCAGACACCCCTGATATCATTCACTGTTGCCATCCATTGAACACAAACACTGTGGAAGTGCCTACACAAATTGAACATCCCTATGCGGTTACAATTTTTTGGGATTCAGCATTTCTAATGAGTTTTGACCTCATTTGCATATTCACTATGCTGACAGCCCTGAATCTACATGGCTGGTAATCGTGTAGGCAGGGAACCTGAAGGGAGCCCAATGTTGTGCACTCAAGGGAGGGTATTACTTCGCTATATATCTGCACAGACGAATGTAGGTTTTGATAAAATTTGACTGTATTTCATCAGATACATACTGCTTATGCTTACATGACAGTATGAATAGCATCTTTTATGGGGTTTACACTTTTAGCTGTCTACATTAGTTACAGGATGGGGGTGGCTCCATGGCACAGGGGTTAGCATTGTCACCTCACAGCATGAGGTTGTCCAGTTCGATTTTCTGCTGGGGTGCCTTCTGTGTGGAGTCTGCATGACCTCTTTGCAATGACATGAGTTTCCTGCGGGTGCTTCAGTTTCCTCCCATATCCCAAAGACATGCAGTAGGTCAATTGGACACTCTAAATTCACCATTGGTGAGAGTGTGTGTGCAAGTGAGTGGTACGAATGAAGTACTGAGGCAGGGCTATCCACCCGGTAGTGTAAACCTTGGCTTAAGATGATTGTCACCACTGTAGTGACACCCTGACCCCATGTGCAAAATGGGAAAAGGGGTTGGGGATGGATCGATAGATTAGTTATAGGTACAGTCTTTATTTGGGTGTGGGGGGAACAAAACTGCATTTATGTAATGGCACTTAAAAAGGAATTATTGCTATTGTTAATGTAATTTTCTAGCATCAGCCATGTCTAATAATGTCATAATGTGCATGGGGTTGCATGTTACAGTCAGTTCTGTACAAATCTATGGACTTTTTCTTGGTCTTGTTTCCATGTAGACTACTTTGCGTGGCTGTATTCTGAAAACTTTCGAATACATGGGCAACACGAACATGGAGTCTACATCGTTGCTTTACAGATTGTTGAATCACTCCACCATGTTGGTTGGCTTCATTAGCATACAATTCAGCTACTTATGCTGCAATTTGCATGCCACAGAAATTGCCATGTTTACACATGAGTGCGCGCCACTATGCAGAGTTTACTGAATCTAAAAATCTTCACGGCCATGTGCGCATAGCACCACGACATGCACATGATAAAATATGACCATGTAGGCTTTATTGAATCACCCCATATACTTTTATTGGATTACATTTAACTGTTTATTCAGAATTCACAACTATTTTCTTTCATATTACCATATGATACTTCATCAAAGTCTATAAATATTGCAATACATATTGCCTTATATTCTCTTTTAGTTTTTCAGCAGTCTGTATACCTCACCTGTACTTTCAGTTGCAGGCTGTTTTTTTCTCAGATTGTAAAAGTAACCCTAATAATGCCCTAATGTCTATATGAAATGGCATTTATTATGTGGACTTTATGTAAAACAAAATAACAACTGGACTTGAAGAAGATGAAAAGCTCCACAGGATGTGGTCTACTAAAATATGAAGCAAGAGATAAGAGATTTTTATCAAAATACATTCTGGATTTGTACACAAAGCCATTATGCTGCAAAATCACCATGACAACATGCTCCATGCATTTCCTTTAGAAAAAAATAAACTGTAAATATGTCTTTTAACATGCTAGTCAGCCAAAAAAAATCCTTATATCTGTGTTCACTTGAACTTTCAATAGTAATCTGAAAATAATTCAAAATAAAATGCAGAACTATAAATGAAGAACAAATTGACATGCTCAGTAAGTTAATGGTAGAAAATAAAACCTTAATGCGTCATAACTCTCATTCTTATTAAACTACAGTGACTGCACATAACATCGTTGTATCACTATTGATAAAACAGTAATGGCTGTATTCTCATAACAGGAGTGACACTAAGTCCAGCACTGCAATAATTTCATTTGAAATTTCAAAAGTCTAAATGCAACTGCTTGTAAGATTTCAGATAGCTCTAATAGCACAGTTCCATGTCCCCTTTTTGCTGTCCAGCTTAAATGCCTTTATTTACATTATCTTAACTTTCTTTCATTCTGACATCATTATAAACTATCTCTGTTACCTCACATTAACTTTTATATTCCTGACATTTATTGTATCTTTCTGCATTCAGCAGAACTGTGACTCTAAAATAAAAAGCTGTGCGTTTAGAAAATTTGCATCTATTGCATAATTACCTATCTGTATGTCTTATTACTTCTTATGCTTTGCCATTGTAATTATCTGCAATTTAAACATACCCCAGGATTCATGAAGCTTGCGCCAGGTGCAGGCGTAGCGTAGGCGGAATAACGCCAAATATGGCTGTCGAGCGATTCAGATACGATCCAATACCACATGCACTACCGGAGTACGCCAGAACTGTGCAGCCCTCAGCATAGGTATGCTAATCACCCCATGTGCAGTGTCGCACCATGCAAATGAAGGCAGATAGTGATTCATGAAGTGGTGTAGGTGTAGCGTAAGCCCACGGAAATGTAAACCAAAAAATACGGTTTACATTTTCCCAAACAGAACATCGGAGCTATGAAAGTGGACCAGACTCATGTATTACAAAGTTAACATATGCCAATGGCTAAATACACAGCCAATGGCATAAGAAAAGATGCACAACACCTAAAAAACAACATTTAATATCATGTCCACAGTAACGCACAGTACAACCGCAGGGCATGTGTGCGCAAACTGGAACATAAAGAAATTATATAAAAATGTCATAAAATCGCAATGTAATACAAATCAGGTATACACCATAATACACAATGGTAGGCATGGAACACCACAACCAAGGTGCAAGGGTTGCTAAGGGCTTGCGACAGTGTTCAGCGCGGTAACTATGAATTAGTAGTCAATGCCATGCAAATGAGGCATATAATACTGAATCACAAATGTCCCACCGGATGAAGGTTGTACCATATGGAGCAGCGCTATAACACCAAGGAGTGGCTCAGAGGAGATACATGACATCAGCAGAGGGGTGTGCCACCATAGCAGTAAGCACATTGGAGCAATGCAAATCTGGTCTGGCCATTGCTAAGCAAAGCTGCAGGACAGGGGCGGGGAGGAAGGTATAGAATCTTTTAGCTGAGAGCACACATGGTGCCCAAAAGAGCATGTGTACGGGGATGAAAACGTGCCTGAAACCCAGTAAGTGGATGCATGCGGCGTGAACAATAGCACAAACAGGAAGGTCAGGGGAAGAAAAGAAGGAAATGCCAAAGTATGGTAATTGGAGTACTAATGAACAATCAACACCAATCAACTCACGGCGGCCAATCGACGGCAGCTGACAAGTCTGCTTGCAGAAACCTGCAAAACAGGATAGGGGAGGCATTGGAATGCAAAGAAAGGAGGGGAGGTATTGGATTGCAAAGATAGGAGATCTGTCATAGCAGAGCAAAGCAAACCGACAGTAGACTGGCAATAGCACACATTATGCAAGATATGCCAGGTCTAGGAAAGCACAAATGAAAGCAGGCTGCTGGATGCATGCCAGAAAATGGTAGGTGGAACGTGCAGAAATGTAAAGGGAAGGTCAGGAGGTAATCCACGGTAGCCAAATGTAATTCAACACCAAAGGCACCACAATAGTAGTTCCAGTAGTAAAACACATAAGATACCCTGTAGCTACAAATGTACATACACACCCTATGACATCATTGGTGTTCACAGCACAATAGTATAAAGTGTGAAAGCACCCTACACACACCTGTGTATTCCCAAACACTGCACCATAGGTGTAAACACATGGGGAACTTTTAAAATGTACATGTTGGGAGCTGCCATAGCTGTGATTCATCACCATGTGTTAGAGACTGACGGTGTTGTGGAGGATGATGCCGACAACCACCGCAGGCCCCGGAGGAGGAGAAGAGTGTTTGGACCAAGGGTAACCTACCAGGGGCTACATGATCTGGAGATAGTAGAGCATTACAGGGTCGACAGGGACATCTTACAGCAAATAGTGGAGCTGTGCCGGCCACGCCTGAGAACCACAAACAACAGAGGGGAACCCATCCCAGAGGACACGAAGGTATGTGTAAGCATGCGAATAATAGCCACAGGTGCCTTTCAAAGGCCAACTGGAGATATAATGGGGATCTCACAGGCATCAGCATCCAGGGTACTACACCAGTTCCTGGATGCCATGTTACCACATGCCAATGAGCATATATACTTCCCCCAAACTCAGGAGGAGTTGGCCAGCAATATGCGTCACTTCCACCGTGTGGCACACTTCCCAGAGGTACTGTGTGCGATAGACTGCAAGCACATACAAATCAAGTCACCACCCGGAGAGCATGGTAGGTGCTACATAAACCACAAGGGATTCCACTCCATCAACTGCCAGGTCATGTGCAATGCCCAGGACATTATCATGGATGTGTGTGCTGGCAGCCCTGGAAGCTACCATGACTCCCATATCTGGCATGCCTCACAGCTGTATCAGGTATTTGTCAGGGGGGACATCCCACATGGCCACCTTGTGGGGGATGCTGGCTATGCACTGGAGCCGTGGATGATGACTCCCATCAGAAATGCACACACACCCATGCAAGAACGCCATAATGAGGCACACGCACAAACCAGAATCATCATAGAGCGTGTGTTCGGGATGCTGAAATCACGGTTCTGGTGCTTGGACACATCTGGTGGAGCCTTGCAGTACTCTCCAGGCACATGTGCCCACATCTTCATAGTATGTGCCATGCTACATAATATGACCCTGCGGAAACAGCTGCAGCAGGGACAAAATGATGAAGGCCCTCATAGCCCACCGCAATTGCCAAGGCCATCACAGGCATAGAGGGATACAGACCATGAACACACTGTGCCAGACTCAGTAGGCAGACGGAGGCATGCCCAATATGCCTACGCCTTGGCAAAGAGGGAACGTATAGCACATACTCTGACAGTGTAGGCCCCTATGGACTGACACACCTCTCCACCTGCACACACAGTAAAATGGATGGCACACAAACACGACCACCTGTAAATTGTAATGTATAGGTGGCCCACTGTGTGAATCCTACATAGGCAGCCCTCAAACATTGTACACACAACAGCTATTGGAACATGGAATGTCAACACCTGAACAGTACATGCGTCTATCAGCATATGGTGGTGCTGTGTGTATAGGTTCCCAGGTACATCGGTAGGTACACGGCCGATTGTCAGAGGCCATACACCAAACAGGGCAAACAGTGTCCACTGTCGCCACAACATCGAGTAACCAACTGTCACTTAGAGGAGCAGAGGCAATTGTGGGAGCACATGTGCATAAGCACTGTTCTGCACACACTCAGCACGGAGTCCCTGCTGCGTTAATGAGGGGCTCCACATAATATAATCATGGATGTTGTGTCAAGGCATGGGGTGTACCCATGACAGGTATTCATCACCCCAGCATGCTCCACCTACGGTCGTTTGAAGGTGTAGCACAGTATCGTGTGTGGCTCACTGTGATATACATACCCAATACCGGAGCACATCCAGTAAACATCACATGGACATAACTGGACTCATCAATATGTAAACTAACTGAGTTACCCATGTGAGTGCAGTATGGAGTAACAGCCGTAGTATACACCACGTACAAAACGACATAACACGTGTACAAATCCCAGATGGCCATGTGTTAAATGCAGTGACCGTCGTGCATGTTCCCGGTCACACGTCCTGCAAGGGATGTAACGTAATCCCGAAGGCATGAGTAATGCATGTCAGATGCAGGTCATCAGATCATGTTTAGCACACATTAGCGGGAATATGCATTGCCCACTGCTGGTAAGCGACATTTAAATATGACTATATGGATATGCGCAAAACAGGGATAAGCTTCTCCGAATATCACGCAGATCACGGTCAATGATGTCCAGAACAGGTGAAACCAGCATTATTCACCCCTGTACTAATAGCGCCTGAAGGGTAAAATGACCACTGCCAGGTGTAGAACACGCAATCATTTATAGAATCACCTAACACTATTGCTAGCCAAGATGTACCAATGGTAGGGTTACCACCTCATCAAATGACCAATGTGGGACATACGTCAGATGTCTGCAGGCCGACACATACACCCGGCCAGTACGAAAATCAGAACTACACTGTTTTGCCTAGATAAAAGCTCATTCTTGTAATGTTTACTTACTTATTCTGTTTCCATAACATATAGGTGGTTCAGATACAGAATGACTGTTTTATGCAACTATTACATAAACTATAGGAAATAAGTATGTCCTAAAATCTCAGGACATTTGCCATGTTTACAAATATTTTGCAGGACACAACTGCCCAAAGAGGGACTGTCCCTCGCAGAGTGGGGCAACTGGTAACTCTAACCTACGGCAGGTGTGTAATGTGACAGGTACAGACACAAACGTGCGGAGTCCAGGAAACAGTATACACCAACAAGTACACAATGAAAGGTGTAGCTTGCCTGTCACTTTCCCCATCAGATATATATATATATATATATATATATATATATGTACACATATATACATATATATAATACAGATAGAAAGGGCAATAGAGTGATATATGTTGATATATACAGATTCAGCGATATCTGCAAATATATATAGATAGGTCAACGACATTCATAACACCTTGGAGGTACAAATAAATAGGATACCTCCAACTATGGAATGTGTAACATACCGACATGCGTAACCACGAGGCTGAAAGACCAAAAGAACACAGTACCGGAACAGTGCAACCGCGAGTAATAGTATGATGATATGAATGGGCATTTAGTTACCGCTGCCGGTATTGCGGTCCACGTAGGTACTGTGTTCAACTGTGTTTGTGAGTGCCGTAGTCTGTGTATGTGTGTGTTGATGGTGCCATGTGCATCTCCGTGTGACTGTAATGTGTGTGTGTGTGTGTCCGCATCATGTGTCTGTTAGTGCCAACGTGGAGGTAGATCATTATGGTAGGTGTGGGTATAGCTAGCCGTAGGCATACGGTTACCACCTGTCCCACATTAGGAGGGACAGCCCCTCCCTGGGCAGGTGTGTCCTGACATAAAACATTACAAAGGCAAATGTCCGAGATCGTAGGACATTAATATGTCTCATATATCATGTAATAGTTGCATTAAATAGTTATGCCTGTATGTAAGAAACGGAAATGTTACATGCAATATGATAAATAGCCAAAGTCCCACAACAATAGGTATGTATTGAGGATAAAAGTATGTGCTACCCTGTGTACTGACTGTGGCTATGTGTTGGCCTGTAAAGACCGCTGTGTGTCCTGCAAGTGTCCAACAATGGCCATATGAAAAGGTGGCAACCCATGGCAAAGAGGTTCTGTTACCAACACAACCGCAATGACTGCAAATATCTGGGACAGAAATACACAGGATAGCTGTCATTTAGACATATCCCTTTACATATCGCTGCAATTCCGGAGGTATGGAAGTATCAACCTCACCTGCATACTATATAGAAACCAATTAACAACGGCCCAATGTACAATCCCGTAACATAAGTCTACTAACTGATAGCTCTTTAATTTGGGATGGAGCCCACACACATATATATGGAATATGTAGAAATGCAAGCCCCACAAACCTGTATATGCTATGTACACCCACCGACATCCCCCACACTAGAAACTATAGCAATATTTATTTTATTTTATTTTATTTTACATTTGTTAACCGGGATAATCCGACTGGATACATGTCCATTTACAGCGGGGGCCCGGGGAGAAAAGCTCCAAGCAAGACAATATGAGACATTTACAGAAATAACAAAACATAAGCATTTACAGCAAGGTGAGGTTAGTCATTACATGATATGTAAATAATAGCTTAAATTTAGTTAGTATACTTAATAATTATACATGACAGAAATTTATTATAGTAAGGAGTACTCAGATAACCAGGATCAAGGAATAGTATATTCAGAGATAGCTAGCCAGGGTTAAAACAATGGCAGGTAATATCAGACCCCAGGTAGCCTTTTATTTTAGTTTTAAATTGGTTTAATGAGGGGAGAGAGGTAATGTCAGGAGGGAGTTTATTCCAGGAAACTGGAACATAAAGAAATTATATAAAAATGTCATAAAATCGCAATGTAATACAAATCAGGTGTACACCATAATACACAATGGTAGGCATGGAACACCACAACCAAGGTGCAAGGGTTGCTAAGGGCCTGCGACAGTGTTCAGCATGGTAACTATGAATTAGTAGTCAATGCCATGCAAATGAGGCATATAATACTGAATCACAAATGTCCCACCGGATGAAGGTTGTACCATATGGCGCAGCGCTATAACACCAAGGAGTGGCTCAGAGGAGATACATGACATCAGCAGAGGGGTGTGCCACCATAGCAGTAAGCACATTGGAGGAATGCAAATCTGGTCTGGCCATTGCTAAGCAAAGCTGCAGGACAGGGGCGGGGAGGAAGGTATAGAATCTTTTAGCTGAGAGCACACATGGTGCCCAAAAGAGCATGTGTACGGGGATGAAAACGTGCCCGAAACCCAGTAAGTGGATGCATGCGGCGTGAACAATAGCACGAACAGGAAGGTCAGGGGAAGAAAAGAAGGAAATGCCAAAGTAGGGTAATTGGAGTACTAATGAGCAATCAACACCAATCAACTCACGGCGGCCAATCGACGGCAGCTGACAAGTCTGCTTGCAGAAACCTACAAAACAGGATAGGGGAGGCATTGGAATGCAAAGAAAGGAGGGGAGGTATTGGATTGCAAAGATAGGAGATCTGTCATAGCAGAGCAAAACAAACCGACAGTAGACTGGCAATAGCACACATTATGCAAGATATGCCAGGTCTAGGAAAGCACAAATGAAAGCAGGCTGCTGGATGCATGCCAGAAAATGGTAGGTGGAACGTGCAGAAATGTAAAGGGAAGGTCAAGAGGTAATCCACGGCAGCCAAATGTAATTCAACACCATAGGCACCACAATAGTAGTTCCGGTAGTAAAACACATAAGATACCCTGTAGCTACAAATGTACATACACACCCTATGACATCATTGGTGTTCACAGCACAATAGTATAAAGTGTGAAAGCACCCTACACACACCTGTGTATTCCCAAACACTGCACCATAGGTGTAAACACATGAGAACTTTTAAAATGTACATGTTGGGAGCTGCCATAGCTGTGATTCATCACCATGTGCTGGAGACTGACGGTGTTGTGGAGGATGATGCAGATAACCACCGCAGGCCCGGAGGGGGAGAAGAGTGTTCAGACCAAGGGTAACCTACCAGGGGCTACATGATCTGGAGATAGTAGAGCATTACAGGGTCGACAGGGACATCTTACAGCAAATAGTGGAGCTGTGCCGGCCACGCCTGAGAACCACAAACAACAGAGGGGAACCCATCCCAGAGGACACGAAGGTATGTGTAAGCATGCGAATAATAGCCACAGGTACCTTTCAAAGGCCAACTGGAGATATAATGGGGATCTCACAGGCATCAGCATCCAGGGTACTACACCAGTTCCTGGATGCCATGTTACCACATGCCAATGAGCATATATACTTCCCCAAACTCAGGAGGAGTTGGCCAGCAATATGCGTCACTTCCACCGTGTGGCACACTACCCAGAGGTATTGTGTGCAATAGACTGCAAGCACATACAAATCAAGTCACCACCCGGAGAGCATGGTAGGTGCTACATAAACCACAAGGGATTCCACTCCATCAACTGCCAGGTCAAGTGCAATGCCCAGGGCATTATCATGGATGTGTGTGCTGGCAGCCCTGGAAGCTACCATGACTCCCATATCTGGCATGCCTCACAGCTGTATCAAGTATTTGTCAGGGGGGACATCCCACATGGCCACCTTGTGGGGGATGCTGGCTATGCACTGGAGCTGTGGATGATGACTCCCATCAGAAATGCACACACACCCATGCAAGAACGCCATAATGAGGCACACGCACAAACCAGAATCATCATAGAGCGTGTGTTCGGGATGCTGAAATCACAGTTCCGGTGCTTGGACACATCTGGCGGAGCCTTGAAGTACTCTCCAGGCACATGTGCCCACATCGTTATAGTATGTGCCATGCTACATAATATGACCCTGCGGAAACAGCTGCAGCAGGGACAAAATGGTGAAGGCCCTCATAGCCCACCGCAATTGCCAAGGCCATCACAGGCACAGAGGGATACAGACCATGAACACACTGTGCCAGCCTCAGTAGGCAGACGGAGGCATGCCCAATATGCCTACGCCTTGCCAAAGAGGGAACGTATAGCACATACTCTGACAGTGTAGGCCCCTATGGACTGACACACCTCTCCACCTGTACACACAGTAAAATGGATGGCACACAAACACGACCACCTGTAAATTGTAATGTATAGGTGGCCCACTGTGTGAATCCTACATAGGCAGCCCTCAAACATTGTACACACAACAGCTATTGGAACATGGAATGTCAACACCTGAACAGTACATGCGCCTATCAGCATATGGTGGTGCTGTGTATAGGTTCCCAGGTACATCGGTAGGTACACGGCCGATTGTCAGAGGCCATACACCAAACAGGGCAAACAGTGTCCACTGTCGCCACAACATCGAGTAACCAACTGTCACTTAGAGGAGCAGAGGCAATCGTGGGAGCACATGTGCGTAAGCACTGTTCTGCACACACTCAGCACGGAGTCCCTGCTGCGTTAATGAGGGGCTCCACATAATATAATCATGGATGTTGTGTCAAGGCATGGGGTGTACCCATGACAGGTATTCATCACCCCAGCATGCTCCACCCACGGGTCGTTTGAAGGTGTAGCACAGTATCGTGTGTGGCTCACTGTGATATACATACCCAATACCGGAGCACATCCAGTAAACATCACATGGACATACCATTAACTGGACTCATCAATATGTAAACTAACTGAGTTACCCATGTGAGTACAGTATGGAGTAACAGCCGTAGTATACTCCACGTACAAAACGACATAACACGTGTACAAATCCCAGATGGCCATGTGTTAAATGCAGTGACCGTCGTGCATGTTCCCGGTCACACGTCCTGCAAGGGATGTAACGTAATGCCGAAGGCACGAGTAATGCATGTCAGATGCAGGTCATCAGATCATGTTTAGCACACGTTAGCGGGAATATGCATTGCCCACTGCTGGTAAGCGACATTTAAATATGACTATATGGATATGCGCAAAACAGGGATAAGCTTCTTCGAATATCACGCAGATCACGGTCAATGATGTCCAGAACAGGTGAAACCAGCATTATTCACCCCTGTACTAATAGCACCTGAAGGGTAAAATGACCACTGCCAGGTGTAGAACACGTAATCATTTATAGAATCACCTAACACTATTGCTAGCCAAGATGTACCTATGGTAGGGTTACCACCTCATCAAATGACCAATGTGGGACATACGTCAGATGTCTGCAGGCCGACACATACACCCGGCCAGTACGAAAATCAGAACTACACTGTTTTGCCTAGATAAAAGCTCATTCTTGTAATGTTTACTTACTTATTCTGTTTCCATAACATATAGGTGGTTCAGATACAGAATGACTGTTTTATGCAACTATTACATAAACTATAGGAAATAAGTATGTCCTAAAATCTCAGGACATTTGCCATGTTTACAAATATTTTGCAGGACACAACTGCCCAAAGAGGGACTGTCCTCAGTGGGGCAACTGGTAACTCTAACCTACGGCAGGTGTGTAATGTGACAGGTACAGACACAAACGTGCGGAGTCCAGGAAACAGTATACACCAACAAGTACACAATGAAAGGTGTAGCTTGCCTGTCACTTTCCTCATCAGATATATATATATATATATATATATATATATATATACATATATATGTACACATATATACATATATATAATACAGATAGAAAGGGCGATAGAGTGATATATGTTGATATATACAGATTCAGCGATATCTGCAAATATATATAGATAGGTCAACGACATTCATAACACCTTGGAGGTACAAATAAATAGGATACCTCCAACTATGGAATGTGTAACATACCGACATGCGTAACCACGAGGCTGAAAGACCAAAAGAACACAGTACCGGAACAGTACACCCGCGAGTAATAGTATGATGATATGAATGGGCATTTAGTTACCGCTGCCGGTGTTGCCGTCCACGTAGGTACTGTGTTCAACTGTGTTTGTGAGTGCCGTAGTCTGTGTATGTGTGTGTTGATGGTGCCATGTGTGTCTCCGTGTGACTGTAATGTGTGTGTGTGTGTGTCCGCATCATGTGTCTGTTAGTGCCAACGTGGAGGTAGATCATTATGGTAGGTGTGGGTATAGCTAGCCGTAGGCATACGGTTACCACCTGTCCCACATTAGGAGGGACAGCCCCTCCCTGGGCAGGTATGTCCTGACATAAAACATTACAAAGGGCAAATGTCCGAGATCGTAGGACATTAATATGTCCCATATATCATGTAATAGTTGCATTAAATAGTTATGCCTGTATGTAAGAAACGGAAATGTTACATGCAATATGATAAATAGCCAAAGTCCCACAACAATAGGTATGTATTGAGGATAAAAGTATGTGCTACCCTGTGTACTGACCGTGGCTATGTGTTGGCCTGTAAAGACCGCTGTGTGTCCTGCAAGTGTCCAACAATGGCCATATGAAAAGGTGGCAACCCATGGCAAAGAGGTTCTGTTACCAACACAACCGCAATGACTGCAAATATCTGGGACAGAAATACACAGGATAGCTGTCATTTAGACATATCCTTTTACATATCGCTGCAATTCCGGAGGTATGGAAGTATCAACCTCACCTGCATACTATATAGAAACCAATTAACAATGGCCCAATGTACAATCCCGTAACATAAGTCTACTAACTGATAGCTCTTTAATTAGGGATGGAGCCCACACACATATATATGGAATATGTAGAAATGCAAGCCCCACAAACCTGTATATGCTACGTACACCCACCAACATCCCCCACACTAGAAACTATAGCAATACAGACTGTAATAACAGCACAAACACAAAACACAGGCGACAGTTGAATGAAAAACACCTTTATGAAACACAAAGCTTTCGGGAAAAAAACACCCTTTCTCAATGATTAACATAAGGTTCAATGAGACATCCATTTAAATACACACCCAAAAGACATCATATGACCTGCAGCCAAGATCACATGACAAAACTTTCCAAATAAAAAAACATTTTATATACAATAATATATTGCATATAAATATTATAAAAACTCATAAAGTAAAAAATACAGTAAAAAGACTATATTCATAAATATATATATATACATATAGACACATCATTATTTTAATTTAGTATGTTGTATTTTGACTAATATAGGTTTTAATGAAACCGCTGTGTTTAAACCTGGATATACATCAGCTGACAAACGTATAATCCATTCATATTCCCTTATATCCAAGAAGTTACTTAGGTCTCCACCCCTAGATGGTTTACTTACTACATCTATGACCCTAAATTTAAACTTATGGTCTACTCCATGATCTCTAATGTGCTTATAAAGGGCATTATTTTCACTTCCTCTCCTAATTTCTGATTTATGTTCTATGATGCGCTCTTTAAATTTCCTTGTTGTCTTCCCAACATAGAATGAGGGGCATGCGACACACATTGCCAGATAAACCACGTTACTGGAAATACATGTTGCCATGCCATGAAAAACAAATGACATTTTAGTTATCGGATGTTCAAAAATGTTATTAGAACCCAAGTCCATGATAGAAAAGGAAGCTATGTCATTGCAACAACTGCAATTATAACAACTAACTGTACCTCTATCAGTCCCATTAAATTGATTTACAGTGTTACTAACAAAATCTTTATAACACAATAAACTTTTTAAAGAGTTTTTGTTTCCATATGTAAAAAATGGCCTACTGCCTACTAATCCTTCAATGCCCTCCTGTGCCAAAAGCACTCTCCAATATTTATTTATTACTCTCCTAACAATATAAGACTTTGTACTGTATGAAGTAAGAAACCTAAGCTTCCTATCCTCAAATGTACAAGTCTGCACATTAACTTCAGTATCTATACCAAAAATAGGTTTATACGTAGTATACCTATTATTTTCTACATCCTTTCTTATGCTATTCAATAGTGTTTGGGAATATCCGCTATCACTAAACTCATTACATACCTCATTCATCTGTTTCAAAAAGACTGTCTCCACAGTATTCATCCTACTGACACGCATAAGTTGTGCTTTTACTATGCCTTGAAATACATGGGGTGCATGCATACTAGATGCGTGCAGATATCTACCAGAAGATACCTCTTTTTTTATATATAGATGTATTTATAATATTATCCTGTAATGTCAAGTCTACATCTAGAAAATGTATACAAGTATTGGAACATTCCATCTTAAACTTTAAAAAGCAAGTTGTACTATTTAGATAAGAGACAAATTCTGTAAGTTCAGATAGGGAACCACCCCAAATGAAGAAGCAATCATCCACAAATCTCTGGTAGAAACTGATGTTAATATTTTTAAATCTCTCCCCATCAAAAATATGTACCTTCTCCCATTGATGTAACACTAAGTTAGCATAGGTATTTGCTACAGGTGTACCCATTGCTACACCTGTTAGTTGCAAGTAATACTCTCTGTTGAACATAAATATATTGTTTTGTAAAACAACATCAAGTAGCATACATAGATTTTCAACATGCCTAACTGAGAAAGAAGAATAGTGTGTTAAAAACTGATGTATGGACTCAATACCAAAATTATTGGGAATAACAGTAAATAATGAGGTGATATCTAACACCACCATATATAAAGGCCCATGTACTACCTCAGATTGATTTATTTCTGTCTGCCAATGTTTTAATTTCTTCAAAAAATCCATGGTGTCCTTCAATACAGTACTACAGTGAGACAATAAAGGATTTAATTGTTTTTGTAAATATAGAGAGATGGGCTCAGTTGCCCACCCGTTACCCAAGACAATTGGTCTCATTGGTGGGTTATCTCGTGATTTATGTACTTTGGGGATACCATAGAGTTGGGGTATTACAGGACAGGGAACAGTGAGAAAGTGGAACTGATCTAAAGAAATTTCACTTGATAATTGCAACTCATAAATACACATGTTAATATATGCTAAACATTTTTTCACTTCTAAATATGATATATATTTAAATACTGTAACATCCATTAACAAATTCAGGACAGACTCAAAATATTTATCCCTGTCCATAATTACAATGAGGCCCCCTTTATCTGCTTGTTCAATTATAATATCGGAATTTTGTCTCAAATCCTCCAAGGCCAAAAATTCTGAGTATGGAAGATTATAGCTCTTAATAATATTCTTACAAGCGTAGGAACTTCTTAAATCATTCTCACATAAATCATTAAAAGCAGTCAGGATTGGTATATTACTAGGTATAAACGTACTTCATCTCTTACATACATTTATATTGTGCGTTTCACTTTTAAAAATAAGTTTCAAACTTATGGATCTAACAAACATTTTTAAATCAGTGAGAATGTTAACAATGTCTTCACCACATGTGGGAATAAATCCCAGTCCTTTCTTTAAAAGCGAGCAATGGTCAACTGTTAATTTAATGGAAGATAAGTTCAATATACCTGCCATTATCTCTTGACTACTTTCGCATATTTTGGTGGACTAGAATTCTTTCTTTTATTATCCAAGCATGTTGAGGGAGACCCTCTCAGCGTCGTTCTTCCCCTCGATGTAGATCTGGAAGTAATCACATGCTCCTTCACTCGTTCCGCTTGTTGAAGCTGGAATGGTTTACTAAAAAAATTTAGAGTACCCTGGTTAGACTTCCTTGTGTGTTCAGTGGCAACCAAATCATTTTCTGTTGTTGGGTTGCTTTTAGGCACGCCATCCAGTGTTCCTTCTCTCTCGATTGCAGATGCTGTATCACCATTCAAATTAGTTAACGACATTAACGTGATGTCATCATGACACTTTTCGCATTGTTCCTCATGTGCATCTACGTTTGAAACAGAACTACTTGTCTCAGAAAAGCCATCCAGAGTGTCCAAAGGACCCGTAGCCTTATTTAAGTCTTTAGAAGGGATTGTATTGCCACTACTGACAGATTTATTTCTAAAGTTCTCAGGGTGGTTGTTCTTAGGCCATGAAAAGATGTTACCACATCGGAAATCATTGATATCTCTAATTAATTTCTGTTTTTTAACCGCTTCTAGTCTATCATCAAGAGCAGATAATCTGTCCATCATTAATTGATAGGTAGGTAACAAATTCTTAAAACAAAGCAAAGCAAACAATTCATCTTCCATAGAAATTATTTCTTTCTTTAGGTCATGTTCTGTGTTTAGAAAATAGTCATTCATTAACACCATATAGTCATGGCTCAACTTGAGGTTTAGACATTGCCATTTCTTTAGTAAATCAGGATAGGTGTTGCCATAAGAGGGCATTTTTAATACCCTAAGTCCACGAGGGACCACACCTTTTTCAATATATGCTGAAAAACTAAAATGTTGCCACTGAAGGCATTTGAAAGCACCCACCTTCTTTCCAAAGTATGTAAGATACATTCATATTCAAATAAATTCACATTTGGTGTAGAACTTGCTTTATAAGGAACAATTGAAGCTTCAGTGAAAACTTGTAAGAAAGGATTCACCTCTCTTTCAAACTGGAACTTCAAATTATTCAAAGATTCCATTCAGGCTGCAGCAGAATCCAACTATCCAACAGAAGAATGTAGAATAAAACCACGACTGTTCAGAGTTCAGTACACAAAACACAGGCGACAGTTGAATGAACAGCACAAACATCCAGTCAGTCAATTACATCTGCAGAACCATCAACATACCTTGTGAGTTACACAATTAAAGGCGCCATGCAAAATTGCAGCTGTTGTATAATGGAACAAACGGCGATGTTACAGGTTTTATTTGCAATAGTTCATTATCAGACGTTGGGATGACAGGTCCACCCACATGTTGAACCACATACTCTAGCTGTCACACACAATCCACGGGGGACAGGGATCCAAAGTATACTTGTCTCTATGCATAGCAGTTGCAATTACACATAACAAAACACAATACAGGCTGTCTCCCCAAAGGTAGGGCAAATGGGCAACGCCCAAGTGGAGAATTCAATCATAACCCACTGTTGCCACATAACTGGCGAATGGAGTAGCTGCACAGCTGATATGCAAGTAATTAGTCACTCAGGAACACCAATTGGCGGCAGGAAACCACATGTTACAGGTATCAACGTATATAAGGATGACTTGCCAGACATTCAAACCATATGCTCATACAAAATACCTATTTAAGCAGTGTGAGAGAGATAGAGATGAAAGTACGTAATGATAACAAGGTATGTAGAACACTCGGTATGTAAGTTTATGTATAGCATGTTTTGTATTAATTATTTACTGTATGTATAGCCTGGTTTGCATTAATTAAAAGTGTCCGCAATGCATAAAGTGGGAAAAGGTATTTATGTAGTGATGTCTTCCTGAGCATACTTAAGCATGTAGAAACTGTGCTTCCAGCAGTGGGCCACAAGGTACACATCACAGACACCACAAGGGATGCTACATGAGGGCTTTAAACAGAACAATTCCATACAACCCGCCATCAGTGGTAGGGTATGTCCAACAAGTACGTGCCATAGCAGGGGATAGTATATGTTGATATACTGTCACAGTAGTCATGTGTATGGGCATATAATGAGAATGACATGCCTAAGGTGGTCCCGCTGTGCAAGTATGCTTTGTATTATGGGATACTATGTAAAATATGTGTAATGTAATAGTATTGTAGGTAGATATGTCAGATATTCTACACAGCATAACAGGCATATCATGCATACCAAAGGTATTGTCTATTGGCATGTACAATAACAGGATACATATGGCTTGTAGGCATGGGACATTGTAATAGCAAGATAGCTAATCTAAATGGAAGGGCTGCCATGTAACCATGCACAAAGGACATGTAATAGCTTCACAGGTTCATAGTGGGGTACTATGCAGTCTGGCAAGTCTATGTGTAAGCACAACTACAGTGTTCACACCAGTGGCACCTCTCTAGGGTATTGTCCTGTGAACAGCAGAGCCATGTGTTACCTGCACCTCTGCACAGCACAACCACTGCAGTGATTCCTGGTGAACATGTGTCTCCCAACCACCAAGGGAGGTATCACATGAACAGTGCTACTGAGTGTCCCTGCATGATGTACATAGGACTCATGTTCCAAAGCATGGTGAGTGTCCGGTTTGGGAATGTAACCCTCAGGCACATCCCACTCATTGTTGCGTGTGTGCACATATCCATGAGCATGTTGCTCACAGTGGCTTTTGCTTATGTCATGTATGTGGAGTATATCCATAAATATTGTTGTGGACATGGGCCCTGTCTGTTCAGCAGAGGTCAACCCTGAGTTTGTAGTATGCAAATGTGTACAGACGTCGTGTTCGTAGTTCAGCTGCATACTTTAACAGTCGGAGCTCAATAAACGTCATGGCGTGTTAATGTTGTTGTATGTAAAGCTGTAGCTGTTGTGTAAGGTACACCCTAAATGGGGTGGTGTACCCTTGAATGTGTGTAGAAGTCTTGAGTTCAGAGGTACAACGGATGCCTATGTACCAGCTACACACCCAGTACAGATAGGTGTGGCCACGTAGAAGGATATCCATGCCACAGTGGCAATACGGTAACCACAGGAGTGAGTGCGACATATGTGTGTACTACAAACATGTACAATGTGACATGTATGTAGGGGACTACCACCTATGTGATAGTCAGTGGGTGAATGGTGTAATGCAAAGGTGATGTTCACGCACCTTGTGCCATGCAGCTTGAGGCCATGATATTCATATCAGGTATCTATCACAGTGACACCCATATGGATGGAGTCAGTGTCAGCTGGTGGATCAATCATGGTGCTTTGTACGCAGGGGGTTGTAAAGCTAGGCAGGGAAAGTCCCTCTGTGCTAGCCTGTACCTCAGGGAAGCATATACTGAACATGAGGGGCCCTATGATGGAGGACTGTGGTATGCCAAATGTAACTGAAATGCAGGAATGCTACCCTCATTGTGTGTGTCCTGTCCATGAGCCACATTGCATAACATCCTGAGACATAGGGTACGATGTGCAGGTGGATGTGTATGTTGTCAATACCAGAATGGAGAACGGTGCTGAAAGGCAATGAGAGGACAATGTAGGATGTGTGGACTCCCGTACCATCATCAACTACCCTGGTAACTGTATGAAAGGAGTCCACCAGGTGTAGGGGCCATGCTCTGGCCCTAACAAGTCCAACCTGGGTGGCATCAAAGGACCGGAGCCCAACAATGTCTCTGTGAATGACGTCCTTGATGATGTGCCCCATAGCCGTGCAGAACAGTCCAGTCAGGTGTGTAGGACTATAGTCCCACTCGTGCATTGTGGTGCCACCTGTGTGGAGTGTGATAAATGTTGCTGTGTGCCATTCAGGGGCCACAATGTCTGATACAAGGCTATTACTGAATACGGTGGCCTAGTGGGGAGACATGTCATTCTGAGGTTTGTGGACATCACGGTCTGGGACTTTGGAAGGTGACATGGGGCCAGTGTCCCAGGACATATAGATTGCAGGTTAGTACTGTGTAGGTGTGACCGCAGGGACACCGCAATGTTCCTGCATGGATTGTGGCCATGTAGTGAGTGAGAGGGTGTAATGTTAGCATTTAATCCATCCACCAGCATGTTGCCAACATCACCTGGGTCTGTAATGTTCCTGGGTGACTGTTGTATGTGAGAGCAGACGTGGGTATTGCCATTGACTACTGACATACCACCATAATGCCTTGTGGTACACCTCGGAATGTGTCGCAGTAATGTTTACGTAGCTAGTCTTGGAGTATGTGATGAGGGATCCCGTGGGCCTATCAAAGCTGACCAATGAGCTACCCCACCCATGGGATTGTACACCACTGTGCAACAGCCTCCACCTGTTGTTGTGCATTATGTCCATGGAACTTGACCAGCAGAGTGACGTCTGTTATCTGGTGTGTACCATCATGGCTCTGTGTGGAATAGCATGATCCATGTAGTCGTGTACATGCTAATTAAGTGCACTGGGGTATGTTTCAGCATTTGTATGTGAATTGTCCATCTGCACTGGTGTCATGATGTTAACAACCACTGTCATAAGACATCTGTAGTAGGTGTTGTAGTACTCATGTACTGTGTATGCCATGAAGGATGTGGTGCCAGGATGTGGCTAACAAGGTTGATTAGCACCAATGAGGGGATAACCCCAAGTGTGGAACACCAGTCACATGTTGGTAGTGTTCATGTCAAGGTTAATGTTGGTCTTGGAGGTGGTGTGTATGTGTTGCCGAGTGGAGGTTATGACTCATGGATGTGTCGGTACATGAGTGGCTATCCCAGTTAAGTGTGGGGTTGTGTCAGTCACACATCAGTAGTAGCTGTCTGAGCCCTACTGTCCAGTACACCAACAAATGAGGTCTGGTAACTGTGGGGTATGTTGTTGAATCTGTAGCTTGTTACAAAGTGTATAGCAGTTCCGGACACAGTTAGTTGCACGTGGAGCACCTCTGATGCATTGTGCTAAGTAACTAGCCAGGATGTGTGTACAACATAGTGGGATATGGGAACACCTCAGCTGTGGGTGTGCCGGTCCAGGTATGTGCCTGAAAGGTATGGTCTGTCTATAACCTGTCATTGCAGGTGTGTTCTGCAGAGCCTAGAGGCAGGTCCCAGTCACTGCAGAGATATTGGAGTGGTGCATTATAAGGTGTGCCTTGCCTGCGTGCGTCAAAGAGGAAGATGCAAGCATTATGTCACATGACCCCATGTCTTGCTTTCCAGTTCCCATTCTGCCAGTGACTGTTATTGGAAACTGTGCAAGACAGGCAGTATAGAAGCAGCAAGAGCCTTACATGTGATCTGTACTCCCAGGGCTGACAGGTGCAGGTCATCTGCGCCAAAGCATTGTGTTTGACCAGGTCAGTCAAAGCGGACAGATACCAGATGCCTGTGGAATGACAGCAGAAGCATAGGCAACTGTTGAAGTGACACAGTCAGTCATTGTACAGTGGTATCGGGTCTGGATGAATGCATAATGCTCCCCAGGGCTTGGCCCACACCTTCAGGGCTACAAGACTGGTGAGCTATTGCATGTCCCTGCACACGTAGTCTGTGAAGTGGCATCTCAGGGCAGTCACACTAACATGGAGAATGACAGTCACATCGTACCTGGTGAGGTGTGGCATGGGTGCATAGGTTATGTTGCAGAACCAGTTACCCGACAGCAAGATGTAAGCGACTATCTCCTTGTGTAGCCTGCTGTGTGGAACTGCAGTGTGACCACCTACAGAGTCACCTGTGACTGGTGTGTTGTGTATGTTATAACACCCTATTGGCTGTATGTGATGGGCACACATGAGTCTGTGGGCTATAAGTTGGTGATGTTGTGTTCCATGATGGGGCTGCCTCTGGTGCCTACACAGAGTATGGAGAGGTACTGCACAAGTTGTCCTCGTATGTGTGGCCTGTGGTGGAGATCATGTGAGACTATGTGATGAGTGGGGTGTGTTGTGAATGTTACACATCCCCACATGACTGTCAGGTGCAGTCAGGGTTGGTGACAGCATTACCCCCAGCAGGGCTGCATAAGTGCATCCCCCACAGGTTGTAGTGTTGTATGTTGGGAGGTGAGCTTTGAATGTGTACATGAGACAATTGCTCTATTGCCACATGTACGACATATCCATCTTATAAACAGGCAATAGCACTGGTACGTGACAGTTGGACATGCCTGTATATACAACCATGTCTCACAGGATATGTGAGTTACATGTGTACAACAGCTGTTGTACCATAAGCAAGCTGGAAATTTTAGGACAGCCAGTGTACCTGTGGGAAATGGTGTGGAATGGGTGTTGTATTAATCAGTAGCTCATGACATGCTCACAATTTCTGAACAAGTGCCTAGAATGACCATACAATACAGATAGGGTGTTGGATAATATCAACCCACATGTGGTGATGACAGTCATAATGGGTGGCACCGCACTATAACCCTGCTGAGTATGGTGTGCATGTCTATGAACCATTATCACTGTAAATGTTAGCAGTACAGATGTACAAGACAGTATGGATGTTTGATTACAAATACCTTTGTATGTCAGAGGAGTGTTCTACCAGTGGCCTGTTGACAGACTCACAACTACAAAAGGTGCCAGAGTGACATGTGCATATCACACCAGTGCCAGCTACAGAAGAAAAGGGTTAATATGTTGTACTCCACCCTCATTGTAGCCCATACCACACAGACAAATGTTAGGCATCTGTGTATGTAAGGATGTGAATGGCCATGACCTATGAGGAATAGCTGTGTCAGTGTTGTGAACAACATACAGAATGGGCTGTGTGGGTGAGGTGTGTGACATATGTGCACATTCTGATGGATGATATCAGCATTGTCACCGCTAGGTGAACATCCCTGTACCCATTAACTACCACCTAGGCTGTGGTCAACATTATGGAAACTGTGTATGGGATGGTGCTGTGTAGTACACCTCCCTGACTTGGTTACATCTCCAGGCCCATTAGGTAGTCATACGAGGTAGCCATGTCATGACAGGATGCCATCCATGAGCACAGAGATCATTGGACAGGCATATACAACACTGGGGTGACCAATATTGGATCACATATCACCTTTAAGGGGTAATGGCTATGGGTGGTTGGGCGATACCAGCCTTTACAATCCTCACCTCCACTATGCAGCATGCTGTCTACCTTGCATAAAGACATCTGCTACACCATGATGATGGACATGCTACATGTCCATATCCTGATCTGTAAGACATACGTCATGGAAATCCACCGTCCTAATACTAGGATCACCACATGCTGGACAGATCCCTGTGCCATACATGTGACATACTCCCACCAAATCATGCAACCCTGTCCATCAAAGCTGCACATGTCATCCCAGTCATACATGGTGTGATGGCCGCATGGTAGATGTAGTATCAACTGTCTGGATCAGTAATGTGGCACTAATGCACCTCGCAGTGGCATAATGGCTGTCTGTTACAGCTAGGAAACCTTGCCCGTACATGCTATGGTTGATAACCATCCCTGTGAATGACGTCCGACTAGCCATTGTCCCATGTCTATCACATGTGCAACACAGGCGATCCGTGGCAGGATGTTGAACAGCTGTACAGTGCTGTGTAGATGTATATGGCAAAACACATGCATGTACAGGTTTCCATGCATATGTGTGCATTGTCACTGCTCAAGTCCATTAAGGCTGTGTCTGTGTTGATATGTGACATATACACAGCATCAAGGTCAACAGCATTACCGTGGACACATCCAGGCATGTGCAAATAGGTAAGAACACCAGTGCAGGCAAATAGACATGCCCACATCAAGACAGCATTCACATGGAGTATGAACACTGTAATGAGGTGACACACATTTATGGTGATGATATTCAATGCATAACGGATGTTACATGTGTGTGACACAAACACGTCAGTCGTGTCAGTGTCATGATGATTTGCAAAGATAACTGTGCAGTTGTACTAGATGTCATAGAAATGTATGTGCAGCAGTATCTCTGTACATCTCTGAAACTGTGACCTGTCACCATCATTATGTCTTACAGATAATGCCTCGTACACGCCTTCCAGTGTACAGCCGCCAGGAGGATGATGTCCTCATCCTGTACCTCCATGAGAAATATGAGGTGTTGTTCAGCCATGTGCCACAGCATGCTCAGCAGCGGGATGATCTGTAGCAGGATATTCACAGGAGGGTGAACGATGTGGGTGGACATAACCGCACCTACCAGCAGGTGCGCAGACACTGCATGGACTTTATACGATATGCAAAACAGCATGCCACTGCAATCACCAGGGAACAAGGTGGAACAGGTGGTGGGCCACCAACCCAGCCCCCACTCACACACACCGAGGAGCTACTGGCCAGTCTGGGGACACCCTCAGAACAGCATCCACAAACACTAGCTGCCATCGTGGAGGTGGGTGTCTCCCAACCAATGAGCCTGAAGTTGCCTGTTAAGTTAGTACTGCACATATGGCTATTATATCCCATTTAGTTGCATGTGTCACTGTACATTTTGTAAAGTAACAACATATGCAAGGTATGTGGAAACACATGCTGCATAGTACAGTATGCTACCCTGTGTATGCACACATGTGCATACTATATGCTATTATACAGGCAAATATGTTAACATGCACAGTGCACTCTGTGGCTGTCATACAGTCATGGATAATGTTCATACTGCTGTGTCACTCCTATACAGGTACCTCTGGCGTGCCGCACAGACATGAGTCCATTGCAAGTGAGACTGTCATCAATATCAGGCATGTTAAAGCATAGATCTATTTGCCATGTGGCCAGTTAACACTTGCACACTTGATGTTCGTTCCAGTCATGGTATACAGGTCGCATCACCCATCATTCACACAGGCCACCCATGTGCAATATATACAAATGAAATGATACACCGACTTGAAACCACAGTATTTGTCATTGCTACATGTGTGGTCAGCTGTGCATACAATGGTGGAGGTGTTCAACAATGGAGGCATATGTAGTATGCATTGGAACAACATGTGTGGTATGCAAACAGTACCACACAGTGAGCTGTGATATGGGCAGCCCACAGGTGTCACCATTGTGTTATATGCCCCTGCATTGGGTGCACACATTGTGATGTGCCATCTGACATGTCCCAGACACGTAGTGTTCTGGCTGCAATATTGTCCCACTATCCTGTGACCCATACCTCACATACCAAACATACAACCCATTGTCTGCATAGCCCTGTGGATGGTGACATATCTGACATCTATGGGTGTATGTCATATGGGACAACACAGACATGTGAGATAGATGGCCATCACACACATTTGACCAACACATGTGCACACATGGCCATGGGGGATGGCCAGAGACACATAGCCACACAGTAGATGTGATGTGTATACACCCTGTTGCATATTGTCCACACATGGTCCAATTATAGCCTTAGTTGACTGATTATACAATTGATGGAGTACACTGGACATCCTAAAAGCCTGTGCACAGCTAGTGGAGGTGTCACTGATGTCTACCATATAAGATCTGTTGAACATCACGACTGTGTCATAGCATGACAGTAGTCACCTGTACAGCTTCCACAGACATTGACACCACATCAGGCCACAGATACTGTACATTTCCCTTGCTGCTGTAGGACATCACCATTAGCTGTGCACCTCGTGTGTGTGGTACATCAATGTCATGTGGGAAATGGTGAATTGACATGTCCGCTATGTGTGGACATGGTTGCCAGGCAGCTAAGGCCCTGTAGTTGTTGTGCAGGGGTGTCATCTGTAGGTCCTCCAGTGACCTGTCACTTGACACAGCATGGTTTGGTGTGTATACACCTCAGCATCGTGTGTCACAATCCACAGTTATGTCATGGGTATGCATGCAGTTATGGCTATGCAATGTGTACATATTATGCATTGTACAGCAATATAGATGCCTTGTGATGCCATGCAATGGCACAGTGACTGTTCGTCACACTGTATTGCAATCTAGCTGGCTCACACTACCTTTCCATGCTCATGCACATTTGCTAAACATGCATTCTATCTGTAGGGCATACAGACAACACCATAATGTGATGCCCATTACGATGCTGTACATGTGTCAGGACACCTTTGTGTCAGACATGTATGCATGTTAATGCACACATCAGCAGATTACATGTCAAGGTCATGTCAGCCATGTGTACTGTTATCCTGTTCTGGTCCACATGGTGTATCATGGGGTTGCATGCATACTACCATGATTGTGTGAACTGCATGGCTACTGATATGACACCTGCTTGATGTAGTGTGCACCCCAGGGAGGTATGCTTACTAACACTATTAATGTCTGAGCTGCATGCCCTCTGCTGTACCACAGGCATGCTGCATGCCATCTGTCAAATCACATGCATGGTGTGTCTGTGTGTGTGTGTGTGTGTGTGTGTGTGTGTGTGTGTGTGTGTGTGTGTGTGTGTGTGTGTGTGTGTGTGTGTGTGTGTGTGTGTGTGTGTCTGTGTGTGTGTGTGTGTGTGTGTGTGTGTGTGTGTGTGTGTGTGTGTGTGTGTGTGTGTGTGTGTGTGTGTGTGTGTCTGTGTGTGTGTGTGTCTGTGTGTGTGTGTGTGTGTGTGTGTGTGTGTGTGTGTGTGTGTGTGTGTGTGTGTGTGTGTGTGTGTGTCTGTGTGTGTGTCTATTGTAATTTAGAGTATTTCTTTGCATTCACAGGTGATGTAGGTGCGTTACCCTCCTGCGGTCCATCTGATGTTAGTGTCCCCACAGATACTAGCAGTGATGAACATATGCATGAGGTACAGGCAGGGTTGTCAGGGGCTGAATCTGTGCCAATGGTTGCCATCCCAGCTATATCCCCCTCTTCCCCACACACAGTTCTGCTGCCAACACATACCGCATCACCAGTGGCCATAGAAGAAGGACAGTCAGTGTCTGTTAGCGTGGAACAGGAACGTGCGGTGGCTACAGAAGGTGTGTCTACACACCATGGTGTCAGTGTAATGACTGCAGATGTGCCACACAGGCATGTGGCCGGTGCTGCTCGTAGGAGGACCTCTGGCAGGCATGCACCTGCAGGACAGATCACAGCAGCTGGTATCACCAGATGCATGTTCCAGACTGTAATGGCAGCAAAGGCATGTGCTGAACAGCAGAACAGAGAAGGGCAGAGGCTGCAGAGGGCTGCTATCCGTACCCTAAATTACAACATCCAGGCATTGGAAAATGCTCAACAGCAGATTGCTGATGTTCTGGACAGGCGATTGGGTGACATGGTCAGAATCCTTGACCGTGGCATGGCAATCCGTGAGCGTGAGCTGCCTGTGCTGGAACATCTGGTAGGAGAGAGGCGTAGGCCACATGGACATAGGCCAGCTACACCACCTACTGCAGGTCAACGTGAGCGTGCCACCTCACATGCCCGCTCCCATAGTGCCGGTAGCAGTAGCAGTGCAGCTGGTGTTGCGCTGTCCACACCAGGACACAGCAGGCCATGTGGATGTGGCCCTGGACATTCCCAGCTGGGACACGGTTCCAGCGGACATGTGTCGTCGGACAGTAGCCAATCTGTACCTCCGCCTGGTAGTGCCCGTTCAACCCCTGGCAGGCACAGGTCACATGGCCATGGCCGGACACAGTGAGCTGTACAACCTGGTCTGTACAATCTAGAGCTGTCAATAATACCCCGTGTAGGCCTCACAAAAGGCAGAACTGTGGGCACACATACACGTACACAGCAAAGAAATCTGTAGCACACCACAACACCCACATGCATACTGAACAGACATGTCCAATCATATCAATGGCCCTTACCCACACACATGATGTCATCCATTGGTGCAGCCTATGCCCCTGGCAAACATTATCACCCTGTGCATATGATGAAGCCTGTGCCGCATCCCTGTCATCCACACCATCGGTGCAGGGACATGCTCAAATGGTCTGATGCACAGGGTGAACAGAATAGTGAGAAGTGTATATTACATTAGTTGTGTAAGAATAGTGAGAGAAGTGTATATTACATTACTTGTGTGAGAATAGTGGGAGACATGTATATTACATTAGTTGTGTACTGTTGACATGCACCAGACATACCATGTAGTACAGGTTTAGCATGCAATGTTATATGGTCACAGTATGTGTCTCGGTAACAAAAGTAACAGCATGTTGGTAATGATGCCCTGGTTCCCTCCTTATGGTCTACTTGCATGTGCCTACAGGTAGTACTGTTTGCAGTCTCCCATGTGTAACTGTGGAGTACTCACAGGCACATATGGCAATATCAGCATGCTATACGTAGCCTCAGCCTGACTGTTGGAATGTCTAACATACCACAGATGTCCACACATATACTGATCCAAAAGCATGTGGGCAGTTTAATAGGCTACAGTAGCTAGAGACGTGATATCCATACCAGGTCACATCACAGGTATGTTGACATGGTGCAGGGGTTGTACACAATGGTCTGGCCAATGATAATGTTAGAGGCCACTTGATAGCATGAGGCCTCACTGTGTAGCAGTAATACCCTGTCACATTATGGAAACATGCTCACACTCACAGGGTCAACAACACTATAACACACACCCCATAGTGTTGAGGTGAGGACCCTTGCCTATGTGTTCATCACCCTCACAGTACTGTGCACCCACACGATGCGACACAGAGAAAGAACATGTACAGGTAGCCAGTGCGGCTGAGACCGATGGCATCAACAGGGTCGTGGACTGCATCACCATGAGGGGTTAGGGATCCTGTGTGTTCTGTATGGTAGCATACACCCTCACTCCATGCACCAGACAACCATACATACCTACATACACACACACACACTGTGGAGACCACAAATGCCATACACATATGGATAGCTGATGTGTGTGATACACACACCACACATGCCTACGTCATGCTTTCCACTCTGCAGTATGTACAGATCTCTACAACAGTGTACAGGGGTGTGTAACAATTGGGATGTATTCCCCACCATATGTGGCATATATGGTCACACAAGCAAACACACATGGCAGTACTGTCAATGATACACCTGCTATATGATGATACGTCTGACAGACATGGAGCAGTATTAGCCACATTACATGTACCAATGCTACCTTCGGCAATTGTGCTGCTATATGCGCACGGGAGGATGTAAGTGTTACAGGTGTCAAGTGACGTACTGTCGGTAACACCTGACCGCTGTGTAGGTTTTATGTCTCCACCATCAAGTAACGGTAACATAGCGCACTGCTTGCACGTGTAATGGTAGGATGGCATGTGACACACCTGTGAGCTGTCCCCGGCAAACATCCATCTACACAGGTGGATCACCACTTTATGTACACACATCCATCCATACCTGCTGTACATCCCACCGTACTGTCAGTATGTCACCATATACAGGTGTCAATGATGGGGCTGCATTGCAACTGCATGTTGTAGTTAGGCACAGATGAGTTACTTACATCAGCTGCTGCACATGCATGGTAGCTGCATGCACACTACAGATTGTGCATGTGTGTTGGTCCTACATGCCTGTCATGTAGCCATGTTTGTATGCATTGCAATTGGTGGACATGTTTGTTGACATACATAACACATGGACTGTTGTATGATATGATGGGTGTCATGGGTAATTAGTACAGAGGGAATGTGTCCTCAGTCAACATTGCTACCTCATGTACTGTTAGCATTCAACAGCCATGGACCCACCTTCCATTTGCGTGCGTATGATTGCTGTAGCCACTTGTCTGCACGGAGGACAGCAAAAGCTATGCTATGTACATATGTGTTGTGTGTGTGGTCCATGCACATATCCACTGCAATTACATGTATGACATAGCCAAACATGTGTGTTCATTGGTGTACAGTGACAGTCATCTGTCACAGCTGTGTAAGACCCAGGGCCCCTGGTATGTGTAGAGCTGACCTGGTTATGTACAGTGGTATCATTGCAATGCATAACACATGATGGAACCCTGTCAGTACATGTGTAGTCTGCACAGTTGCTGTAGACCTATGTACAGTCCACTGGTCATGAGTCACATGGTGTTGTGTTAATGTATGGCTGTGTATTGCTGGTTCAATGATATGGTGATGTCTGAGGGCTACATTGTAGATTGTGGTGTGTACCTCTGGGATCTGTACCTGAGACATCTGTGATAGCTCCTGAGTGTGTACTGGTCAATACATGTGAGTGGCCTTCATGTACGTGGGGACAGTAATACCATACTGTGCCCTTCCGTGTTTAGAATCCATGTGCATGCAAGATGGCCCTTTGCAACTGCTAAGTGTGTGAGCATGCCCAGTATGCCGTTGTGTAGATGGACACACAGTACTTTCCAAACTGCTCCCTTCGGTGTTTAGAATCCGTGTGCATGCAAGACGGCCCTTTGCAACTGCTAAGTGTGTGAGCATGCCCAGTACGCCATTGTGTAGATGGACACACAGTACATTCCAAACAGACGTGTGATACTGAGCATGTGGGCATGGCCATTGACATCCTGTATAGTGATGGTGGTCATCCAGGCAACAGATGTCCATTTTCAATGTCACGATGGATGCCTACATTTAACACACTGGTTGCTGTCTTGAAGGGTGTACTGTCTGTGGTGCGTCCCATATCTATGTAGTGCTGTTGTAGTGCTCTGTAGATATTTAGTTGCCCTGATCACACCACTGCCGTGTGTTTGTCTACATCTACCTTGGGACAGTAATATGCTTTCAGACTGCTCACTCTCTATACATTCCCTATCGGCGTCCTTGCCTTTGCGGATGATGTCACCCACCTAGAAGTATGCCTCTGGGAGTGCTGTGTTCAGTAATCTCGGTAGCACATTCTGTAAATGCGCAATGCTGTAGTGTGATAAGGTAGTTAGGTGTATGTTCAACTCCCAGCCCTGTCAAGTGTGTGTGTGTGTGTGTGTGTGTGTGTGTGTGTGTGTGTGTGTGTGTTTCCAGCTGCCTGGGGACACAGTAATGCTTTTAGATGCCTCACACCACATACATTCCCTATCGGCATCTTTGCCTTTGTGGATGATGTCACCCACCTAGAAGTATGCCTCTGGGAGTGCTGTGTTCAGTAATCTTGGTAGCACATTCTGTAAATGTGTAATGCTGTAGTGTGATAAGGTAGTTAGGTGTATGTTCAACTCCCAGCCCTGCCAAGTGTGTGTGTGTGTGTGTGTGTGTGTGTGTGTGTGTGTGTGTGTGTGTGTTTCCAGCTGCCTGGGGACACAGTAATGCTTTTAGATGCCTCACACCACATACATTCCCTATAAGCGTCTTTGCCTTTGCGGATGATGTCACCCACCTAGAAGTATGCCTCTGGGAGTGCTGTGTTCAGTAATCTCGGTAGAGCATTCTGTAAATGCATAATGCTGTAGTGTGATAAGGTAGTTAGGTCTGTGTTCTAATCCCAATCCTGCCACATGTGTGTTGGTGTTTCCTGATGCATGACAACAGTACATTGCTTTTACACTATTCACTCTCCATAGAATCCGTATGGCGTCTTTGCCTTTGATGCTGATGTCAGCAAGCTAGACGTATGCCTGTGTGACTGCTGTGATCTAGTAATCATGGTAGCATGTTCTGTACATGCGTAATGCTGTAGTGTGATAAGGTAGTTAGGTCTGTGTTCTAATCCCAACCCTGCCAAGTGTGTGTGTGTGTGTGTGTGTGTGTGTGTGTGTGTGTGTGTGTGTGTGTATATATATATATATATATATATATATATATATATATATATATATATATATATGTATGTGGATATTAGCACTACTGAATGTGCTGCATTATCTGTATGTGATCACCTTGGATGTATCTAAATCTGCTATGGCTCTGTGATAGTGCACATACTGTGTGCTGTAGTGATCCTGGGTTATAGTTGTGTAGTGACCAGTTATTTTGTTGCTGGGTATTACAAGGGACATTGAAAACAATGATAGTACAGCACCTTTAAATGGTTGTGTGCACATCTCAGCAACAGTCAGCAGTGGTTATTACTTTGGAGGATGAGTATGGCTCATATAACTATGTATTAAATGACAATACTATGCAAATCAGGTTAACATTACTGACTCCCGTTTATCCACAGGTTGTGATACAGATCCCAAGAATGTATGTGTATACATTGCCAGGTGCAGGACTGTAATATTGTTGAATGCATGGAGGAGTGTCCATGGCCAGAAATGGCGATCTGTACAGCCTG
Source organism: Protopterus annectens (assembly GCF_019279795.1). Classification (NCBI taxonomy): domain Eukaryota; kingdom Metazoa; phylum Chordata; order Ceratodontiformes; family Protopteridae; genus Protopterus; species Protopterus annectens. The sequence continues at coordinate 247,314,362 of NC_056725.1, read as the reverse complement.
GCAGGTACAGTCTGTGACTGTCCCACAACCTCCTGTATATGGCTGACACATGCTGAAACTGTGTACATGCAGACACACACATAAAACAAACAGCTAGGGATAACACATACACACACACATTGCATCAACATTGGGCCATGCAAAAACTGTTGTCCCTCACACACACACAAATACATACATGTTGATTGGATGGCTCAATGATAGGCTCTGAAAAAGAAACAACATACCCTGTGCATGTGATGGCACCTGTGCCACCTCTTGTAATGTGTAACATTGATGCAGGAACAGACTAACATGGTGCTGATGCACAGGGTGGCTTCATAGCACTGTAATAATGTTAAAATGTTGTTAACACAAAGTGTGATTTCCTTCTAGGTGTATGTAAGCAGGCATGATGCATTACAGCTATGATCATCAATGTAGTATAGTGTACAGCACTGTTAATTCTGAAGATTTATTATCCATCCATGTGCCATTTGACTGACGTGTGTAGTATTGGCAGCATGTGTTTCAGAGTGTGCAGAATGTGTGCGATGTGTGTAGTACAGATTTTCATGTATTTATTTGTGAACATGGTGAAGGTGCACTGTCTGCATATACATGTATAGTGGACACATTGGAATGGTGACATGCCCTGTATTACACACTGTTAACACTTCATAGTTTCTATTGGTAGCCAGTATGCATTATAATACACATATTGTTGTACTTGTCTACACATGTGTGATTGATATGGTTTTACATGGTGCTGTGGGTGATACTGTTACTATCTGTGATTGTTTTGCATTATGGTAGTAGACACGACCTCAACAGTCTGAATAACCAATTGTTATATGATATCTTCACAACTGACCCACACATGTAGGACACACAGTAGCATGTGGATCCTTCATGTACTATACTATACCAGTAAGCACTGGTATTGACCGCCACACATTGCTGGGACCATTACTGTTTGACATATAGCCATGTTAGTTACAAGCAAAGACAATAGGGATATTCCTGTCCACGTCTGGAAATTCATACAGTGGCCTACAATGCATTCTGCACATGACACAGTTATTCTACACAAGGCTATCATACAGACAGATACGTGTTATCCAACCCATGCTGTAAACCTATAAGGCTAAAAAGAGTTAGTTATCCACATTTACTACACATACTATACCAACAGTAACACATAGGTATTAGACCCCAGTATGTATAATGGGTAACAATGTGTACATATAGACAAGTGCTATGTCATTTGCCATTTGATATTTGCATTTACAATGGTATTTTGAAGTACATCACTGTATCACATAAGCAATGAGAGGTCTGCATGCATATCCACCAAGGTGGTTGTACAACTATGATGAATGCCCATTATTGACAGACTTTGCTGTGTTTGAACTGTTCTGCAGTAAAACACATACATGAACAGTCACTCACACTATGTATATAAACTGTCATGTGTGTGTGTGTGTGTGTGTGTGTGTGTGTGTGAGACACAGATGACCTAGGCCACAGACAATTCTGGTACATGTAGTTGACAAGTGCTTTAATGCTCCACCAGATGTGTCCAGGCACCAGAACTGTGACTTGAGCAATACAAACACATGCTAGATTACATTTTCTGTTTGTGCGTGTGCCTCATTATGGCATTCCTGTTCATGTGTGTGTGCATTTCTGATGTGTGTCATCAGCCACAGTTGAACTGCACATCCAGCATCCCCCACTAGGTGACCATGAGGGTTGTCCCCATTGCCAAATGTTTTGTACAGCTGCGTCAGATGCCACTTATAGGAAGCATTGCAGCTTCCAGGGCATCCAGCACACACATTCAGTATTATGGGCTGGCCATCACACACAAACCACCACTTCATGGAGGGGAAGTCCTTGTGGTTGATGTAGGCCCTACCACACTCACTGGCTGGTGCTTTGATGCATATGTGCGTGCAGTGTATTGCACCCAGTACTCAGGGTATTCCACTATTGTGTGGAAAAGACACATATTGCTGCCCAATACCTCATGGTAATTGGGGATATATACATGATCACTGACATGTGCTGACATGGCATTCATGAAATGGTGCAGTACCCTGGATGCTGATATTTGTGAAATCCACATCATATCACCAGTTGATCTCTGGAAGGTACCTGTTGCTTGTATCCTTAGGGTAACACATACCTTGGTTTCCACTGGGATGGGTTTCCCTCTGTTGGTTCTGTGTGTGAGACATGGCCTGCACAGCTCCACAGTCTTCTGCAGGAGGTCTCTGTCCACTCTATAGCACTCTACTATCTCCAGCTCATGTAGCCCCTGGTAGGTTACCCTGTGCCTGCACACTCTTCTCCGTCTACTCACTGTGTGTTGCTGAGCAGCATTCACATTGGCACAACCCTCCGCATGTTGCATATGTTGACGTATAATAGCAATGGCAGCCCCTAACATTATGTTGTCTCAGTTAAGCTTTTTCAGTTTTCATTTCTCTTAGTATACTACAGTGTTGCAGTGTGTCTGAGAAAAACATGGTGGAATGCTGTTTGTAGAGTTGTAAGTGTTGTGCTGTGCTGGCCTACTGTACTGGCTGTGTAATATGCTCATTCTGATTGTTTTCACCTGCTAGCTGTGGTAGTTCTCCTTGGTTAACTTACTGCTATTTGTTTACCTTCCTTTTCACTGTCTGTTTCCACAGTGAGCAGCGCCGCGCATAGGAGCACAGTAAAGTGCACATCCGCTTCCACGCACGCACACAGGCTTATACATGCATACAAACACTTACACTGGCTTACACGACATTACACGGGCTTCAACAATCTTACACTAGCTTACTCGTTCTTCAACGCACTCACGCGGGCAGACACGCGTGCACACATGCTTACTCGGGCTTACAGGTGTGCACAGGCACAAACACACTGTAAGCAGGTTTGCAAGAAACTTCAGTGATATCCATGGCATACACCATCAGTTTCCTGACTTTACCTAGGATAAATCATAACACGCCTCTTCCACTGATGAGTAACTGACAGCAAACATGTGACACACTGCTTCAATAAGATTACAGTGTTTTATACATACACACTCATGTTGTCACCTATCTTCTATGCTGATAGTCCCCTTAACCTACTCTTACACTGTAGAGGCTTGGCTCATATGGCATGACAAATTGTGATTCACTATCCTCAGCCTCAATTGCATAGGATTGCCTACTAATGCTTGGTTACATCTCTGAAAGTGCGCTTCCACACATAGCAACCACTACTCAGTAGCCATGTTGTCTTCAGCTTGCCATTCACATGCATGGCAAACTAACTTTTAACTAACATTACAATTTGTATGTATATTTTACATATTTTTCTTGTTTTGTAAGCGCAGCGTGCATTCGTGCCGCTGTGCTATGCTTAAACACTGGAGATCGGGGGAGGACAACTAGAGTTTTATTAATTTCCAATGGAAAAACATGCCACTGGCCTTATATTTGGCCATTGGCATGCTTCTTCAACTAAATTCATCCTTTATTTGCAGCTGACATTGCTCCGTTTAGCTACTTGCAGAACGTTACTCGGTTAACATCGGAGTACATTTCTGCACATAACTCTACTCTTGCACGGACAGCTTACTGTTTCATGTATCACAAATTTTACATCATTTGCATAGCTTTCACCTACAAATGGGGTAATTTGCATATCCTAACATTGTCCGTGCAATGTTCGTTTTAGGGGCTGTCTTACATGCCCCTACAAGATATTGCTGAATAGCACGGCAGACATCTTGCCTTGCTCTACTCTTACTCTACTTGTACATGCCAGCCAAGGCTTCGTGAATCCTGGCCTAAGCTTTGCTGTGTGCTAATATGTCTATTTGTGGAGTATGCATGGCTTTAGGTATGTTTTGACCTGCTACGTCTGACATTTCTACAGAGCAGCTCCCACTTTCATCATTTGTAGAGGTGACAGCCCTATAGGAACTATATATACAGTTGTGACATTTGACAAGTCAACACATACCTGCGGTCAATACTAAACTGACTACTTCAGCGCTTTTCATACCTTCAGATTTTTCTTGTAGTAGTATAGTCGATAATACTGTTTCCTATAACATGTATCTGTTTCTGATACAAGATATATCATTTTATTACACCACTACACACAATATATGAAGAAATCACAGGCCAGATGCCATTACATTCCTTTTGTAGGACACACTCACCCAGAGTGTTGTGTTCCTCACAAAAGCCAACAGGTGCTAATCAAAACATATTCTGCTATCATCTACCTTATGTGTTCGCCGGTATTTGCGCTTTCCGTCAGTGGCAGAACTCACATGTGAGTGTGGGAGACTGAACACTGTATCAGGGACACTGCATAACACCCTGAGGGACACATTTATTTTGTTTCTATTAACCTTCCACATTGACTATCACAGGGCATAAGTATTCATCACATTTATCGAGGTACATGCTTTTGACTTATACATGTTTTGTCATTTGTCATCACGTCTTTCTTCACACCTGTCCACCTAATTTCACTAGTGTACATTTATTTAGGACAGGGTTACCTTCATACCTCTCAACTGTACACATTTTGGGTAAATGTCCTGAACTTAGACTTATAATTTTGTTCCTTTTTTCATAATATTGTGCCTTTCTGGTAATTTAGTGGCAAGTCATTAGGGACTGTGGAGTTAGACAATAATGACAGACATTAGTAGTTTATAATTAATAACCCTCAAAACATTCATACTAATGAATGATCCATTATTATATCAACGTTCTAACTTTGTAAGAGGAATATTTAAAATATTCCCTATTTGTACTTATTTTAAAATGCCTTTGTCCAGATGTCTTATTCTGAAAGGTTGAGAGGTATGGTTACCATCTTAGTCGTACACATGTACATCCATGATAATCGCTTACAAGACACTGATATAAGTCCCTACGTCTTCCCCCAATGGTTTACACAATATACAGTAGATGGGTTCTTCATTTTTGGGAGATATAGGAATGTGCTATACCTACATAGGAATATTAATCATTCCCATGGGGTGGACCTAATAAATCTGTGCCAACCAACACCTAGGCACCTAGGCCCATTATTGCATACCCATGATTCCCATACCTGACACCCCTCCACAGTAGTCATAAGACATATTTAATGTGAGCGATAATAAAGTATGAAGACACTTCTAAGCACTATCCACTCTCCGCGTATCGGGACATATGTCATACATTCTGTCAACCCATGTGTTATTACACTTGCACAAGCTACTGTTGCATGTGCAGCTATATTGTAGTTGCAGATGACACTTCTTGCAGCAATCATTACAGGACGGTGCCTGTATAGATTCACAATTTTTGGGGTCCTGCAAAGGACACCTATATCCATGTTTAAACAGTAGAACTTGCAGATCTGGCACACTGGTACTTTCTGGGCAATGGTTTGGAAAGCAGCAGTGCATTTACCTTTATTGCATGTCTGTATGTCTATCCATAATAGCTATGATATAACCTATTTATGTACACGTGTTATATCTACAAGGACATATGTTTATATGTTTGTTATGTATATATCAATTAATGTTGTATGTGTTTGTAGATATATATATATATATATATATATATATATATATATATATATATATATATATATATATATATATATATATATATCTCAAAAACAGTCCAAGTCCCAAGTAATTTACTGAAAACAAACCCAGATGAAGATGTGAAGAAGGTGCTGATCCAAATGTAGTGAAGACAATCCAATGAAATAATCAAATTCAACAAAAAACCAAGAACAGCTTTATTTACAAACGTAAGCGCTTTCACGGAGATGTATTCCGCTTCTTCAGACATACTACTAAACACTCATACCTTTTCTCTTATATAGTACCACATAATTAATTAATCATTCAATAATTCAATAATTAACCCTCGTAATTGCAAAGTTACAAAATTGTAAAACAGGGTTGGTAAAAACAATATCAATGCATAATATAAAAAGAAAAACACTTCCCAATACATATACACATAAATATGGATAGAGATAGTGAGTCTTCAATGATTATAAAAAAGCATAAATAATTATAAAAGTTGTAAAATGTTATTATAAAACACAAAATACAAAGCAGACAAGATAAAGGAAACAAAGTATGATGCATATGACTTAGGTATGATTTATAAAAATGTGTGTATAACCTAAAAATATATGTATTGTATTTACTACTTAAGAGACCTTGCTTTAAGCATGGGCTTAAGAGAAACAGTCTCATTAAGCCCACTATCCTTGTGTGCAGCAAGTCTGAGGATCCACCTAACTTCAGCCTGTTCAGTCAGTTTAGTAATATCACCTAACCTAATATTGGTATTCTGTACATGTAACACTTGAAATTTAAAAACATGTTCCTTTCCCTTATGAAGAGTGTGTTTGGCTAGGGCACTATATTCCTGTTGTCTGGAGAGACAATAAAAGTGGTCCCTTATATGCTCTCTGAGTGTTCTGTTCGTTTTGCCCACATAGAAACAAAAGCATGTTTCACAGTGGGCCACATATACTACATTTTTAGTATTACAGTTAGTTTGGCACCTAATTTCCCATAACCTACAAGTATCAGGATGTTTAAAGAATCTGGACTCATCTATGTAACTACATTGGACACATTTACCACATTTCTTTGTCCCTAGATATGGTTGGTTATGCTGCATCCTACTATCACTAAAATCAGTATAACACAAGTGCTGTTTGAGACTTTTCATGTTTCTGTACGTATATAACGGATAATTGCCTACCAATTCTCTAGTCCTATTATCAACCATAAGCATATTCCAATTATTGGAAATAGCTTGTTTGACAATGTGTAAATTCGTACTATAAGGTAGTATCACATGTGGTTTAATTAGGCTACCATTATTACTAATACTTGAAACTGTCTGAGTTCTGTTATAGTAATATGGTCTGGCTCTAGTTTCTCTAAACTTATGTACTATGGTGTGAACACTATCCGCCTCTCCAACTTTATATCCTCTAGTTAGGAAGCTTCCTTTTAACTTATTCAGCTCAACATGTAGTGAGGTGTCATCACAGCAAAGCCTAGACACCCTCATAGACTGTCCCTTGACTATGTTATTAAAGACTTTTGGATCATGCATACTAGTCTTATGCAGAAATGCAGGTCTGTAGCACGGTTTCCTGTATATCTTGGTCAAATACCCATTATCATGTCAATAAATGGTCGTGTCAAGGTAGTTGATGCTGTTCATCGAGAACTCCAGAGTAAACTTCAGAAAGCCCCCCAAGCTATTAAGATGTTGTAAAAAATCTATGAGGAGTGTATCTGGTCCTTTCCACAGGAAAAAGATATCATCTACAAAACGTCTATAAAAGATGATACTAGAATGGTTCAACATAAACTCCCTTTCCCAGGCCACCATGACCAGATTCGCATAGGTATTAGCACAACTAGTGCCCATGGCCACACCTCTTTTCTGTCTATATAGTTTGTCTTGAAACAGAAAGACATTGTTATCTAAAACTTGTTCTAGTAGTAAGCAGAGTAAATCTGCCTTATCCACTGACATGAAATCTTGTTCCAACAATAGTTTCCTAACCATCCCTATGCCTTCCTCATTAGGGATGCATGTGAATAATGACTCCACATCCATGGTGGTCAATAAAATATCTGTAGTGTCAACTAAAGTAATGGTATGTACAAACAAGTCAGTTAGAAATTGTTCTGTATCTTTCAGAACATGTGTATATCTGGATAGAACCTGTTTAAATTCATTATCCAAATAAATTGAGACCGGTTCTGTGAGCCAGCCTGCGCCAGAAACTATAGGTCTAAATGATGGAGAAGTAAGATTTTTATGTATTTTTGGTAAACTGTGTATCGTCGGTATTACAGGATACTCTACATAAAAATAATCAAACAATTCAGCAGTTATTAGATTCAACGTCTTACACTCAAGCAAAGTATTATAAATACTACTATGTATTGTGGCTATATATTCAGGCGAAATCAATTCATAAGATTCACTTCCTAACATTGCAAGCATGGAAAGAAAATAGAAGTCATAGTCTAACACTACCACCGGTCCGCCTTTATCTGCTGGACGTATGACTATACTCCTATTATTCTTAAGGCTATCAAAAGCTATTCTTTCTTGTTCACTCAAATTATTGCTGGTGGTTATTACCTGACTATTAAATTCATTATATAAGTCATTTTCCACCGCTTTAAGAAATAATTCTAAATCCGGTGGTAAGTGTGGACAAAATGTGCTATTCTTTTTAAAACACATTAATCCTGAATTAGGAGCATCAGCAAACATAAGTTTCAGAGCTACATTTCGTGTAAAAAGTCTCACTGCTAAAATTGCTTCACTCACATCTATTTTGCCTGATGGTATGAAATTCATACCTTTGTCCAACAGACTCAGTTCATTACGTGTTAGCTCATACTTAGAAATGTTCAATACTAAAGACCTTGATTCCAGGTCTTCTTGGAAAAATGTACCTGCTGTTGGACCGGAGGGTCCTTCCATTTGGCTCCCCTTCCTGGATCCTGGTCAGTTGATCTTTTTCTCCCCACCCGAATAGGTAGGGGTACCACTGGAAAATTCTGGCCATCTGCTTTATCAAGTTGTATCTTCCTTCTCACTACAGTGCTGGTATGAACCATGTTATCATCATCCTTAGCTTGTTGAGCCGACATTAACTCTGCTGGTGTAAAATATACTGAAGTTGTCGGATTTGGAGATATAACTCCTTCTGTTAGCAAGCCACCTTGTACGTTGTCCTCCATAACCACTGATACACTTCATTCTGTCTTTTCAGACCTGAACTGTCAGTTCCTCTTTTTCCTTTGATTGAAGATCCGTTGAGCCAATGACCTTCAATGGCTGTGAGGGCTCCTCCCTCCTAGTAATCGTCAATGTTCTCTGATTAACTGCAGCGTTTTGAGTACCAGTCACATTATCCATGGCCGTTCCATAAGTCCTCGGCCACATAAAAACATTGTTCTTAGCAAAGTCCTGTTTATCTCTATTAAGTTTTTTCTTTTTCTGTTCTAATAGAGTATGTTCATATCTTAGAACTCTATCTATTAACTCATGCATATATAGCTCAGTTGTATCAACTCCGTTCAGTTCATTCAACTTTTCCTGCTGTTCAATAATCATATTTCTCAGGTCTATCTCTAAGGGATGAAAAAAGTCTAGCAACAGCTGTATATATGCATTGCTAGCTTTTAAATTGATCTGTTGCCACTTAATGAGTAGATATGGGTAAGTGTTCCCATAAGTGGGCATATTCAGGATCCTTAGCCCCCTAGGAACAACATTACAGTCAAGACATGCCTCCAGGTGATAACGCTGACACTGGAGGCGTTTAAATTTATAAATATTATTCTCAATGTCTCGTTTGATTTGTTTGATTACCTGTTCATTCGCAGGATTAATACCAGGTTCATACTGATTGTTAAAACCTTCCATGCACAGCAAAGGATTTAGCACTTCAGTTAGGACACCTCGCAGCCTTCCATTAGAAGTAAAGTCAGCTTGCTGAGAGCCTTGGTTATTGACAGCACCTTCCATAGCACTGAAAGGAACCCCACTTAAATATCTCAAAAACAGTCCAAGTCCCAAGTAATTTACTGAAAACAAACCCAGATGGAGATGTGAAGAAGGTGCTGATCCAAATGTAGTGAAGACAATCCAATGAAATAATCCAATTCAACGAAAAACCAAGAACAGCTTTATTTACAAACGTAAGCGCTTTCACGGAGATGTATTCCGCTTCTTCAGACGTACTACTAAACACTCATACCTTTTCTCTTATATAGTACCACACAATTAATTAATCATTCAATAATTCAATAATTAACCCTCGTAATTGCAAAGTTACAAAATTGTAAAACAGGGTTGGTAAAAACAATATCAATGCATAATATAAAAAGAAAAACACTTCCCAATACATATACACATAAATATGGATAGAGATAGTGAGTCTTCAATGATTATAAAAAAGCATAAATAAATTATCGTTGAATTGGATTATTTCATTGGATTGTCTTCACTACATTTGGATAAGCACCTTCTTCACATCTCCATCTGGGTTTGTTTTCAGTAAAAAAAAAAAAAAAAATATATATATATATATATATATATATATATATATATATATATATATGTACATTTTTTATTTCATATATTTATTTAATTTAAGTCTGTGGATATATATCTATACACAAATATATATATCCATATAAAGAAATAACGTGTAGAAAACAGCATTCATTTGCTATGCTGTGAGCAGATTACACACACGCAAGCACACTTGCATATCCTTATTGTGGGTTACATATGTTTACTAAGTCTTTGTGCTTATGTGGGCTTTATTACTTGTGACAGTACCAGTAAAATATCTGTAATCCGGTTAACGGACATATGCGAAACACACGTTCACCTTTACATATTTAAATGTCTGTACAACACAGACACATTCATTACACTTTAACATTATATGTGCTGTAGTCGTAGTTGATCCGGGACTGCATTCACATTGGCCGGATGCTCTAACCACTATACTATTAGTGTTCTGACTCATTTATATGCATAGCCATAGTACATAGCTACATTAACGTATGCCTCACCGCCTCACTTACAACACAGGCGTCCATTCTCCTGCTGGGAAAAACGCGGTACTACGTATTACACATTCCTTATTCCCTACTGCTCTGGACCCAAGCTGCATATTTAATCACTCCAGGGATATTCAGAACTCCAAGGCTTATAGTCCTGGCACATACAAGTCTTTGATTGTCAGGGTGTTCATGTGGTGATCTGGGTTTAGGCTTGTCCGCCTGGTGAACGGAACTGCTATGAACATGTTCAAATGTCAGACAAAGCACATGGACAGAGTTTGTCCATTTTATACATTTTACCTGTGTTTAGAGACAGGTGTTTGGGCACCTGTCAGCAGCTTATTATGTTGGCAATACATAATATGGGTGGGGGTGGTTACAATACATAATCCACGGTGAGTGGTGTTCCCATTCACATTTGACTATTTCCTGTATTCATTCATACGAGGATTATTATTTTGGACATGAATTAACTACAGGTATGCAGTAGTACAGTAAACAAATGTGAAGATTTGTTACTGTAAATATATATGGACCTCTTTAATACTCGGGGACTACCCCACATCCTTCACAACATTTCATGCTAATGTACATACTATTATTCTGTGAACTTTCAAAGTTTGTGAGAGCAGTATTTACATCTGTCCCTATTTGTCCACCCATCATTTTAGGCTTTGTCCAGATGTTGTTGCTGTAATAGGTTGAGAGGTGTGGTGTCGGTATGTGATTGAGTAGAATATATTCTGTCTATAATTCTTGTGGGGAGACCTGCATGGTGGACAGGTGTTCCGTCCTGCGTAGTATGTTTTGCATGCCCATCTAGAAACTGAACAATACCGTGACTACACATACAACTTTTGTGCAGATGTGTACAGTACTAGACATCGTGGTGTGTAAAGAACTCTGATGTTTAAACAGGTTACTTATCCCACACGGGATGTACACACATTTTGCCAAAACATGAACGCGCGGGCATTTGGATTTACAAAACCGTGATGGGATGTTTACAAACTTGGGATACATAGTTTGCAATCCTGACACTGCCTAGGGTGATACTTCCTACTACATATGGGTAATTCTCGCTATGTGTAGGTGTACGGCTGCGCAAGGCTGGTAGCTGGATTTGGTGGACATTCGGACATGGGTGCAGGTTATGTGCTTTACAGGGGATGTTGCGTATTGCATTATGCATGCATGGGTTCTGCATTTGGATGTCCCGGTTCTGCATATACCATCCTATGTGTATGTGCCGGTTACGTTCCTGTTTATGTGTATAGCACATTTTAATATTCATATGTTTGTGTGATTTTGGTATACAATATGGACTGTCAGGTTTCTTTACGATTGTTATATGGCCGCAAATGCCCAGCTGTGTACTATCACTACCAATGTGGGACTGCTGGTGACCCTGCCCATGGG